>NC_135305.1:118724504-119031327 GCF_048772815.1 Callospermophilus lateralis | reverse complement strand
GGGACCCCCTGTTGTGCAGGAACAGTTGTGTGGGTCTCAGTGTGGGGGCCTTAAAGGAGAGACAAGCTTCTGGGGACAGGTAGGCCTGTTTGGGGAGGTCCATATTGAGTGGGCCTGCCAAAGAGGGCCCAGCGTTCAGCAAAGGAGAGGTTCAGTTTGGGGACAAAAAGACTCCCTCCTGCACCCACACATTCGCAGTCCTCAGAGCCACCACCACCAGGAGACAGAGGCCACTTCTTGGGGTCTCAGTTCTGTGGACTGCTCCTTTGGCAGGCAGGGTCCCATCATCTAAACCACCTTAAACAGGAGAATGACAAACAGACTTCTGCTGCCCTGCTGCCCATTTACTGTCCCTTGGGCCATGGAGGAGATTAGTCCAGTCTCTGGATTTATAGCTAGTCACCACTGAGGTCCCTGTAGAGATGCGGAACATTTATAGTGGCGGGGCTAAGGATGGCATCTGCAGGTCTGGACTGAGTGTGCATGGGTGCACACATGGCTGTGTGTGTGTGTGTGTACGTGTGTGTGTGTGTGTGTGTGTATGTGTTTGTGTGGTGTGCATATGTGTGGAGTTTGGGCTGCAGTGTGTGAGTATGAGAATGTATGTGCATCTGTCTGCAGACGTCCAAGTGCATTTCCAGACATTGCATGTGAATCGGTGTGAACTGTTTTTGTGAGTCTGTTTTGTGTATTGCATGAGTATATATGAATAAATAAGGCTATGATTTGTGTGTGTGTGTGTGTGTGTGTGTATGTGTGTGTGAGATTTGCCCTTGTCTTGTCATCCCCCACCATTGCTCAGCCTGGCACCCCTTTGCAGCCATGTTTGCATCTTGTGAGCTGTCAGCTCGAGATCTTGCATGGTGTAGACATTTTGACCCAGCCTGGTCTTTGTGTGTGTGTGTGTGTGTGTGTGTGTGTGTGTGTGTGTGTGTGTGTTAGAGGTGGCATCATGTGGTGGATGAATTGAGCACCACTGAGGCTCCCCTCCCCGTGCAGATGCAGATTGAGCACTTACTCACATATATGAATAAATAAGGCTATGATTTGTGTGTGTGTGTGTGTGTGTGTGTGTGTGTGTGTGTGTGTGTGATATTTGCCCTTGTCTTGTCACCCCCCCACCATTGCTCAGCCTGGCACCCCTTTGCAGCCATGTTTGCATCTTGTGAGCTGTCAGCTCGAGATCTTGCATGGTGTAGACATTTTGGGCCAGCCTGGACTGTGTGTGTGTGTGTGTGTGTGTGTGTGTGTGTGTTAGGGGTGGCATCATGTGGTGGTCGAACTGAGCACCACTGAGGCTACCCTCCCCGTGCAGATGCAAATTGATCACTTACTCACATGCTTTCATTGAGAGTACAATCCAGTCTGAGGACAGGTAGATAAATAATAAGTTCCATGGCAGAAATAAAGGTCAGAAAGACAGGGAAATGGCTCACCAGAGGGGGTGGTCAGCTTGGCCTCACTGAGGGGATAATGTTTGAGCAGAGCATTGAAGGAAGGGAGGACATACACTTCTTCTGGAAAGGTGTTCCTGGCAGAATTATCAACACCTGCAAGATCTTGAGCTGGGAAGACCGAGTAGCAAGGTGGCCAATGAAACCAGAGCAGAGTGAAGGAGAGTGATGATGAGGTCAGAGAAAGAACAGGGTCCACCTTGCAGAGTCTTGTGGCTGCTGAGGTCTTTGGCCCTTACTCTGGGTAAGATGGGAGCCCTGGGGGGGTTTGGATCAGAAGAGGAACATGGAAGTATCAGGGACCAGTAGCAAGGAAGCACGGTCACTAGGGTATCAGGCCAAAGAAGAAACTTTGGCATATTCTTTTCAGAATTTTGCCTCTGGGCTGGGAACCCCAGGCTCAGCCTCCACTTTTCAGCATTCAGAGTAGGGGTTGCAGAATCCTTGTTCATTGAATGGGCACAGAACTTCCAAGAAGGACATTTCTGGGTCCCTTGAGTCCTATAGGATTGACTCAGTTGAGCCTGTGTGTAGGCTCATGAGGGCAGAACTTCTCATGAATAATGCAGTCCCACCCACATGATGTGTTTTGAGGCTGTTTCAGGACTCTGGCAGCACAGCTCCTGGGAGCTTTGGATAGTGTTGGGTGTGTGGTAGCCTTGATCTCCCTAGTTATCAGTAGTGAGAGTGGCAAGAGGGGCCTGGCTTTCTTGTTTGCTTGTGTCTCCTGTGCCATGCTGTTGGGTCTCCCTGCAGAAGCCTCATGAGGTGCTGTAGTAGCTTGCGGGAGCATTTTGTCATGGGTTAACAAGTAGGAAAGGGCATTTTTGTCACCCCCATGGGCCTGCAAAGTTGCTAAGGCTTCAGGCACCTGATGCAACAGAACATGGCCTGAGTCCTTGTTTCCAGGCCTCTGTCCCTAACAACCATGTGATTCCTAAAAAGTCCCTGCTCACATCCCCCTGTTCCTGCTTTCTAAACACAGGAGGTTCTAGAGCTGACCACCACCTCTGGTGAGCCCTAGGTTCTAGCCACCAGCTGGCACCACGCTCTGTGACCGGGCCCCTTCTGGAATTTGCCAAGGCTATACCTAAGATATAATAAAACAGCAGTTGATAAGGCTTGCTCCCCTCAAGGAAGCCCAGGATTCAGTTAAAGACATCCTGAGTAAATAAAGGCATAAAAACAAACAAACAAAACAAAAAATTACCATATGATACCTAGCTGTTCAATAGACAATCTCATTTAACCACCCCCATGCTCTGTGGAGTGAACAACACACCTTCACTGGTGCATTAGAAAACTGGGACAAGGACATTGCAGGGATGTGGTTCACCCAGGGATCTGGCTGCAAACTGTGGTTTACATTGCTCTGCACCTGCAACCAACAGCCCATAGGTAGTTGTGACCTATGCTGGGAGTGTGAGTTGGAGTTGGCAAAGGGCCAGACTTTGGAATCAGACAGTCCTGGGTTCAAATTGTGGTCCTGCCTATTTAGTAGCACCTAAACCCCTGGAATGACAGTCTCTTTTCCCTTGTGCAGCAGTGTTGCTGACCTGTTCTAGTGGTGCCATCTGTATGCAGGAAGGACTGCTTCGCTCACTCCAGTGGGAGCAAGATGGACTCAGCTGCAGGGGGTCAGTTTTTGCCCTGTGCTCACAGATGACTTTGCAGATGCTCTCAGAGCATGAGCTTGAACACCTGGGTAAGCCCTTGGTAGGGGTGCTGCAGGCCCCAGAGATGTGCTATATGTTGAATGCAAGGGGTATTGCTTGATGTCCAAAGGGAGAAGCTCTTTTTGGGGAGCCTCCTGATCCTGCCATGGAGTTGTCCTGAGTCCTTGGGTGAGGGGTTTCAGAGTTCTAAATTCAGATGGGTCACTGTGATTTTCTTTTAGTGATATGAGAAGATGGAAGATCCATATTTTGATGCTTTTTCTGTGCCTGATGTTTTAGGAGCTCAGATTGAGGGTGTTCTTAGGAATGTGACAGTTGCTGCCATACCGAGGCCACATTGAAAAATCAGATAGTTGAGGCCCTAGGAGTCAGACACTCAGTGATACTTGGGTCTTTGAAAGCATTCCCTGTAGCTATTCTTCAGTCAATTATGCTTAATTAGTAGACTAGAATTATAGAATCTTCAGTTCATCAAATATCAATCCTAATTGCTTTGCTTTGTCTCAAATAATCTACAAGGCTAACTTCCTCTTGTGTAGGTGAAAGTAGCAACTCCTCTTTATTAGCAAGGAAGTTGAAGCTCTGAGGGTTTAAGGACTTGAGCCAAGGCCACACACCTGTGAAGCAGCAAAGTGGTCCACCTTTCAAATTGGATAAACCCTAACAATGTTAGCTAGATCAATAAGTAAACAAGCATAACTTTACAGGAGAAAGAAAGGCTGACAAGTAGATTGCTTTGGTTCACAGGTTTGGGAATTGTGGGCTGAACACAACAGATTCAGGTACAGCTTTATCCAGAGGTTGCAGTGTCATCATCAGGACACTGCCTCTCCATCTCCCTGCAATGCCTTCTTTGCCCACACTGTCTCTTGGGATGGTGGCATGTTGCCAAGCAGCTTTAGAGACACAATCTTCTAGTTTGGCATTGGAAGAAAAGACAGTGTCCTAACGATGATAGTGAAAGTCGTGGGCCAGCTTGGGTCACTGCTTCTTTCTGCCCATCATGGAGGGATGGATTGATCTCAGTGGTCAAGCCTGGAGAGTCTGAATCATTGTGTGAGAGAAAGAAAGAGTCACCCAAAATATTCAAGGGTAAATGATGAGACAGGGAGATGAAAGCCAAGCAGGCAAGCCACAGAAGTCCCCACTGAAGGGGTGAGAGCAGCTGCATTTAGAACACAGCCCCTTGCAGTAGAGGTGGCTGATTTTGCCCCTGTGCCTGTCTTTGGTCCTAAGTGCTGCCTGCAGGCTCACTATTTGCCAGGTGTCCACTGCATCAGGTGAGCAGACCCTGATATTGTACAGACACCAACTTGCTGCATGGAGAGAGCATGCTCAGCTTTCCTGGGTACCTCCAAGTGTCAAGAGTGCAGTACCCAAGCCTGGCTCAGATCGCCAGGTCTAAATCAGTGGAAGCATTTGTACCTATGATCATCAACTGTGTGGCTTTGAAACATCAGAAACTGATTGCTCAAAGATCTGAAGGCTGGCAGGCCAAGATCAGGGGATCAGGATGGCAGGATATGGTGAGGGCCCTCCCTCAGGTTGCAGCTAACCCACTTCTCATTATATCTTCACCCTATGACTTTTCCACAGCTTCCAAATCCTCCTTTCCAATCCTGGGGGACTGGGGAGACAACATTGAGCACAAGGAAGGCCCCTACCCTCTTGGAGCCCACAGTCTAGAAGGAGAGGCCGAGCAAGGACAAGTAAACTGATGAAGAGATAGGATGAATTCAGAAATGGTTGAGGAAACAGAGCAGAGAGAGGGTCAGGGTGTTCCTATGTGGCAGTCAGAATGGGCTTCTCAGAGGAAGTGTCATGAGAGCTGAGAGCTTATTGATGGACAAGAGCTGCTGGGCCAAAAAGTGGGAAGGGCAGCTGAAAGGTGATCAGGCAGCAAGCAGCTGGCAGCCTCTGAGGGAGCAGGGTAGAATGGAGATAAGTAGGGACAACCCAGGGACAGAGAGGGAGAGGTGGGCCACCCTAAATCTGAGTCTCCCCACAAGGCCTTCTGAGGAGGTGTCAGGCAGGGCTTCTGAGCTGTCACTATCAGACAGCTTCTCTATAAAGACCCCAAAGCCCCTTGAAGACCATGCTGTGCTGAGCTTGGAGAGAGGCAGGTTGGGAAGGAGGTGCTGGGTCTGTTTGCCCCAAGCTCTGGTTGCCTGCCCTCAGCCTCTCCCAGTGCAGAGTGACCAAGCACACTTCTTTCTCCTCTTGTTTTTCACTTGATAACTTTTTAGAGCATTTTTAAGCTCAAAATTAAGGGGAAGAACAGAGATTTCCCAAATGCTCCCATCCCTGCCCAACCTCTGCCTCTGTCACCATCACTACCCACCAGAGAGGCACATTTTTTTCCAGTTCAGAAACTCACATCCTTGTCACCTAGAGTCTGGAGCTTACCTTAATCTTTACTCTTGCTGATGCACATTCTGTGGGAATGGACAGTTGTAGAATGACATGAACCCATCTTTGGCCATGACCATTGTTTATTGGCTGTGATCTGTTGAAGCAGGTGCGTTGGCCATCAGGACAGTGCAACCTGAATCCATGTGGAGCTTCACTGATGCAAAGTGCAGTCTCCTCACAGGCCTGATGGGCCTTGCCTTCCTAGGTCAGCAGCCTCATTGGAAACTTAGGAATGGTAAAAGTGACACCTACATTGCATGGGTGCTATGAATCTTTGGGCTTACACAGAAAGCACTCACTTCCAGGAGGCACCCATAGGGGTTTGTTGAGTGAGTGAATAACGGTACTCTCTTCCAGACTTGATGTGGGACAGCCTAGATTTGAATTCCCACCCTGGCACTTGTAGCTGAGTATTCTGTGACAAGTCATTTCATCTGACCATGACCTAGTTTCCTCATCTATAGAGGGGCGATATACCCATCTCATTGAGTTACCATGAAGAGTTGAAGAAACCATATCCATGAACATGGGCCAGAAACACAGTGGTAGGTTGTGTTACTAAAACAAATGTATGCACACTTACTATGCAGCAGCTACTGTCTTCTATTTTTGAAAGGTACTGTATTCCTCCCAAAATTTGGACATTCCTCAGAAGGTGCTGGAGCTGCTGTGTAAAAGATGTGTATTGCTTCCAAGCCCTGGCACATGGCCATCTCCTGCTTGGTGCTGGGAATTCTGGGAACTCAGTCAGCTCTGGGGAAAGTAGTGTTTTCAGAGAAGCAGCCTGCCTGGATGTTTAGAAAACCAAGTAGGATGAGCCCAAAGAGTATCTGCCTCAGGTCTGGTTCTGTGTAACTATAGGCAGCCTATAGCTCTGGCCTTACCCTGTGGGTATATCCCCTCCCTGTGAGAAAGTTCTCTGCCTCAGACCTCACTACACTGAGGATTCAGGAAAAGCAATTTCCACATTTAAAAGGAGTCTGTGGATTGCATCTGGGAGCATTCCATGATGCATGTAGCCAGAATAGGGACACTTGGGGAGAAACGAATAGGGTCCTGGCCCTGAATAGCTAGGCAGTAGGTGGTTTGGCTCAGTCATCACTCAAATGTATGTGTAGCACCACCATGGGCCATCATTTGGCCTATTATTTAGGAATCAATGCAGACAAACCTTCTAGTCCTCCTGGAGTTCCAATATTGTCAGGAAGTTAGTCAAGCCCACCAGCCATCTTGGCAGATGAGGGGCACAGGATGTTAGAGGTGTCAGCCTCCTCACCATCTCTAGGGATAGAAACCTGCAGCCAGATGTTTGTGAGGAGTAGCTTCAAGGAAAGAAGGGAGTGGTCTTTGGGCCAGTCAGGAGGGCTCCTGTTTCATGGGGAGCTGTTATAAATGATGGCTGGGCAAACCCCAATTTCCACCCTGTGTGATTTCCAGCAGAAGACTCAACTCTGGGGTTTACCCTGTAGAAAGAACATATTGTGCTGCATTTGATTCTGGGCACCAAAGGAACAGAGTAGTTGTTGGGGCCTCAGAGCCAAGCCCTGTGTGGATCTCTTTCCAACACAGCCAATCTAAACCCTGGTTGCCCATGCTATTTTGTACAGAGACCGGAGAACAAGTGTGGGGAGCCCCTTACCCACACATATGCCTCACAGGTTGCCCTTTTGATCTGGTGCATGGACCTGCCTGGCTACTCTTTGGGAACCCATGATGCAGGGACCATGGGAGGTTCCAGTTAAAAGAGAGGCCCTGTCCATCATGACTCCCTGTTTCACTCCACATTCCACAGCACCCTCTGCTCCATCATCAAAATGCAGCTGTACCTCTATCCAGAAGATTTTTGAGGTCCCAAGACTTGGACAACCTGAAGCTTCTTAGGACCTTCCTGTTTGTTATTATGCCTGAATCAGAGGGGAACTTCCATGTCCTTCCCCAGCTGAAGAACACAGATCCTGTAAGTCTGAGCTCTCTGATGATGGGGTCTGGGGCGGATGACTGAAGGTGTGTGCAGAGGAATATCAGCTGGTGCCCCTGGGATCTGCCATGTTTCCAAGACACACAACGCTAACATCCTTCAGCTGGTGGAACCTAGTCTGGGAAGATGGCCAATTGTGGAGGAGGGCCAGGACTATTCTCAGAGGAAGGGTTCTGGTGTGAATTGGGAAAGGCCCAAGGAAATTCAGTCATGTTGGGTGTTTTCTCCTGCAGCTCTAGCACCATATCAAGTGATATAATTGCCTCCAGCAGCAAATGCTTACATTTGGGTGAACATAATATCACATTTCCTGTGAAGGAGGAGAAATGGCCCTCAAAATCAGAGGTTGGTCCTACACCAGCATTGACCACACAGGATGATATAGAGCAACAAGTGGCCACTGAACCTTCAAGAAGATGAGGAAGCTTAGCTGCCAATAAGCAAGTCAGTGGATATTGAACATTATCTTCCAGTTGGTATATGTGTATATAAATATATATATATATTACATATGGTGCTCCAAGGTGCCATCCCATCCTTTGAAAGAGAGCCACCTTTCCTGGCACTAATATAAATTCAGGGTCCAAAACAATAGAGGCAGGAGGTCAAGAAACTATTAGGCCACAGCCCTCCACATCTTCTAGAATGTATCCTCACTTCCCTAGTTCTAAACTTTTCAATGGCATCTCCCACATGTGAGCTCCTAAGCATTACCCAGTGCCAGAACCCCCATCACAGCTATCCTTACCCTCCCCTCTGAGATTATCTATTTTATTTTTTGTGAGGCTAATTCTTATGGCATTGTAAGTCATTTTAGTGGCATTCTTTTATGTTGACCTAAAAGTGCTTAATCTATTCACCAGGCTGTGCCACCACCAGTACTGTGTAGCTGCTGATGGAGCCCATGTAGAACTCACAGGTGCTGTGAGAGAGGATGCAAACAGGCCATCCAGGAGGAGGTGAGATAGATGCCCCTGTTATGAAACAGAAGGGACTGCCTAATGAGTGTTGAAGATTTTAGGCCATTATAACTCATACTATGATCTATTTTAACTGTCATGTGGCATTACAAATCCCACTCATATAAGATAAAAACCTTAATATGTACATTCTTATTGCTCCACAGATCATGGCTCACCATCCTCTTATTCTTCAAGACACAATATTGAAGTTAGAACCGTTAATGACTCAGTAATGGTCTGTACTGTTTAAATAAAAAAAAGAGTATTAAGTTTTGCACTTTAAATAAAAAGCTGTGCATCTTACACTACTTTGTCACAATGAGAATGCAAAGGAAATATTCCAGAAGGAAATTAAAGTGCTGCTCCAGGGCATATGTAAATGACTAGAAAGCAAAAACAGCCTTATTGCTGATCTGGAAAAACTTTTTATATTCTGAAGAAAAGAAGAAACAACCCATGTTCTATGAAGATGAAGCCAAATGCAGATAAGGCCATAACTTTAGATTGTTTTACTAACAAGAGAAATGAGTAAGCTGCAGAAGAATTTTGAAGGTGCCAGAGTTTGGTCCATTATGTTTTTGGCAAGAGGTCCCTCTCCATAAAATAAAAGTGCAAGGCAAAGAAACAAGTGCTGATGCATTAGCCTGGGCATATGCTGGACCCTTCCCAAGCCTGGAGGTATAGGCGGCACCTGCAAAGACATCTAGTGGCTGTGAAAGAAGTCTGGTTTCTAGGACTGAAGCATATAGAAGCCAACCTCAGCGTTCCACTGCAGGGTTTCACATTGGAGGTTCCCAGTGACCCGGAGCAGTGTCAGAATCCTGTAGCAGGGGCATCCATCTGTGGGGAGAAAGTCAAAAAGCGAGCCTAAGTGTCTAAAGAAAGGTTGAGGAGCCCAGATGTATCAGTGGCAGGATGGAGAATTGGCCTCAGGCTTGGAGGACAGCCATGGGCAGGAGCCTGGGCAGTGAAGCCTTGGCGTTTGCAATCTGTGGAGGTATTGGTGTCTGAAGTTCAGTTATGGCAGCGGTGGCAAAGGCAACCAAGGAGTCTGTAGGTGGCAGCGTCAATCCAGGCATCCAGACAAGAGCATTCTCATCCTGTGGCAGTGGCAGGAGTCTGGTCCCAGTGCAATGATGATTGCTGTGGCATCACTGGTGGCCCTGTGGGGACTCCAGTGGCCACAGTGTGGAGCTCTGTTAGCGGTGATGGTGAAAGCTTGGGACAGCAGGCCTCAGAGTCAGAGGGCGAATGGAGGCTGTGATGGCCTGGCAGTGGCTCCTCCAGGCAACTGGTATTGCTCCTGGTTGGGCCTGCCTGATAAGGAAGCAAGGGGCAGAAGCTGGTGGTACCGAGACACCTGCTGAGGACCTTATGCTGCCCATTCCAGCAATGCCTGGCATTGGCCTTGAGTCCACCAGGCTGCTCACCTAATCCTTGAGTTCACCCTGCCCCTCCCTGAGTTGCAGCCTCTGAGGGATGAGTAGGCTTGCTGCCAGCTGGGGCAACCTCGGGAGAAGACACCCACCCTCCCCAGGTACATCTCCCCTGGGCTGTGGTAGCAGAGTGCAGAGGTGGGAGGTGGGGGGGCCTAGAAAATCCTCACCCTCCAAGTGCATCCCTGGGGCAGGACAAGGGTGGAGGGCACAGGTGGCAGTGGGAGTCTAAGGGCAACGAGTTCTCTGTCTTGGCCTTCTGCCACCCACAGCCACAGAAATGCACTTTGCAGGTGAAGATGTCCTAGGACCTCTGCTTTCTGCACCCACAGTCCATGCAGGATGTGTCTGGGGATGTTGAGGTTCTCTCCCAAGACGGCCCCAACCTAGCAGACAGCCTAGTTCCTCAGTAGAGAGGCTATATCAGGGGATGGGGTGAGCAGACACGCAGTGGGCACATGGTCAGAGCTAGATATGGCAGCTGTGGGCAGCATAAGGTCCTAGGCAGCTGCCTGGGTACCACCACCTCCCGCGTGCTTCTTCCTGAACAGGCCAGTCAACCAGGAGCAAGACCAGGGCCTAGAGCCTGCACCACAGAGGACATCCCAGCTACTGGTTACCTTCTCACTCTGACACCCACTTTCCCATGCCCTTGCTGCCATGCCAGCCTGGAGCTCTTCACTGCAGCCAACCAGACTCCCCACATGGCCACTTAATGCCACCTTCACTGCCCTGCAGCCAGACCCCCAGTTAATTCTGCAGGATGAAGATGCTCACTGCTGGACACTGCCTGTTGTTGTTGCCCCTGCGTCTGAACTCTGATGGTGCCACCATCATTGTGCAGCACTCAAACTTCCAAACTCCAGATGGACTCCAATGCCCACCAAGGCCCCAATGTCTTTCCAATTTACCATACACCTGGTGCCCAACCCCTATACTGAGGCTAGACCCCTGATGCAGCTGCATGTTGTCCCGCCCCTGCCAGACTCTGGAGCTCCACCCAGCTGCCACCAGACTTTAAAATGGATACTCCACAGTGACACTCAGTACTGGGGCCAACTTCATTGCAACTGCAGCCAGACCCTTGTCATTTTGGCACATGAAAACACTCATGACTGGATGTATCTGTTGTTACAACTGCTGTTTCTGGATTCTCCCACTGTCACCGTCACCATGAGTAGGAAGCAAGGAACTCCCAAATCACAGCTGCATGCTGACACCACCACAGTCACCCCCACCCCACGCCAATACTCAAATCCTGACTTTTGATGCCTGATGCCCTATGCCCAAAAGAGCTGGATGCTGCTCTTGCCACCATATCCCACCATTTCTGATGGTGCCATTGCAGTGAATTGACCCCAAGGATGCTTCTCTGCTCAAGATGTATAAGACCTTGGAATCTGATCATTCTGCATTATAGTCACCTCACCAAGTTTCACTGCATGCTGCCTCCCTTTGGTCACCCCAGGACCAGCCACCAGTCCTCAGTACCCTTGAGGAGATGTGGCCCTAACTCAGGGAACTCATCCAAATAAACAAGTGAGCACTTTATTTATTTATTTGTTTATTTATTTATTCATTTATATTCAATTGATTGTTCAAAACATTACAAAGCTCTTGACATATCATATTTCATACATTAGATTCAAGTGGGTTGTGAACTCCCATTTTTACTCCAAATACAGATTGCAGAATCACATTGGTTACACATCCACATTTTTACATAATGCCCTATTAGTAACTGTTGTATTCTGCTACCTTTCCTATAAATAAGTGCTGGAGTCCTCACAGCAGGCAGTGGGTGGGGCTAGGTGGGTCCAGCTCACTGGTGAGAGGGTGGGGTTAGAGCCTGGGAGCTGCTGGCCAGGTCTAGACCTGATCCTGTAGGGCAAGATAGAGAGGGATCTCTGGCTGCTCTGGGAGTCTAGCCCTGGAATAACCTTCTGGTCCTTTCTCTTGAACTTTCTATGGTGTCTTACTCCTCCTTACTCCTCCACTCTTCCTGAGGAGGCTCTGTGTCCTGGACATAGGGTCATCTGGGCACAGGGTCTCTGGGCAGTGGTGTGAGGCCCCAGTACATTGCAGCAGGCTGGGGACAGCCAGACTGGACATACCTGGACTTGTAGGGAAAATAGCCTATTGGGAAAATACCCTCCTAGATCTACCAAATTTAGCCTAACACTGGCTTCTTCCAAGAGATTACCAAGAAAGGAAAAATATAAGTAAGCAAATTTGTCTGGCTAAGGGGTAGTGTGAGGTGAAGTAAAGACTTCAGGTTGGGTAGAGCTGGATTTAAATCCCTCTTAACTAGGTGACTTTGACCAGGGTGCAGAACTAGGTACAACCTTGGGTTTGCATCTGGTAAAGTAAAGTTGGTGAGGAGGATAAGCAGGGGTAAAATTAAGCTGTTGAGCAGTACCTAAACTTTGAGAGCCAGGAAGGCATTTGACATGATTTCCATGCAGAAATATATTCTGAGATTAAAGTCAACCCACTTAGAGGTGCACCTTTGGAAGGCAACTGACCTGTGAGCAAGCGGTTGAATTCACTTCATTTTTTAGATGAAATAATAATATATGGAAGATCATAAGCCAATGTTGTTCAGGCTTATGAAATTATAGGCTGTTTTCAAATTTGTTTAAAGTTACATTGAGTTAAGTCTACTTTCTTCAAGCCTCCTGGGATATCCCCCACCTCTTGTTACACCCCCACATAGAACACTATCTACAATCCCTTACTCTTTTTAGAGTGTCACCAAGTATGTCAATACATGTATATACACATGCAGAGATATACATTAGGTAATACTTTGTTCCTTTTAGCCTGCTTTGGAACCTCCTGAAAATAAAATCTCTTATTCTTATGTACATTGTTTTGCAGCTTTCCCTCCTTAATTTGTACCCCTTAAGCTGAGCATCAGGAAGAATGTAACACCAGAGAAAATCAAAGATCTGAAAGACACCAACCACTGAACCTTCAAGAAGAGGAGGAAGCTTAGCTGCCAATAAGCAAGTCAGTGGATATTGAACATTATCTTCCACTTGGTGTGTGTGTGTGTGTGTGTGTGTGTGTGTGTGTGTGTGTCTATATATATAGTACATATGGTGCTCCAAGCTGCCATCTCATCCTTTGAAAGAGAGCTACCTTTCCTGGCAGCAATATAAATTATAAATTCAGGGTCCAAAACAATAGAGGCAGGAGGTCAGAGCCCTCCACATCTACTAGAATGTATCCTCACTTCCCTAGTTCTAAACTTTCCAATGGCATCTCCCACATGTGAGCTCCTGATCATTACCTAGTACCAGAACCCCCAGCACAGCTATCCTTCCCCTCCCCTCTGAGATTATCTATTTATTTTTTGTGAGGCTAATTCTTATGGCATTGTAAGTCTTTTTAGTGGCATTCTTTTATGTTGACCTAAAAGTGCTTAATCTATCACCAGACTGTGCCACCACCAGTACTGAGTAGCTGCTGATGGAGCCCATGAAGAACTCATAGGTGCTGTGAGGGAGGATGCAAACAGGCCATCCAGGAGGAGGTGAGATAGATGCCCCTGTTATGGAGCAGAAGGGACTGCCTAATGAGTGTTGAAGATTTTAGGCCATTATAACTCATACTATGATCTCTTTTAACTGTCATGTGGCACTACAAATCCCACTCATATAAGATAAAAATCTTAATATGTACATTCTTATTTCTCCACAGATCATGGCTCATCACCCTCTTATTCTTCAAGACACAATATCGAAGTTAGAACCGTTAATGACTCAGTAATGGTCTGTATTGTTTAAATAAAAAGAAGAGTCTTACGTTTTGCACTTCAAATAAAAAGCTGTGCATCTTACACTACTTTGTCACACTGAGAATGCAAAGGAAAGGTTCAAGAAGGAAATTAAAGTGCTGCTCCAGGGCATATGTAAATGACTAGAAAGCAAAAACAGCCTTATTGCGGATCTGGAAAAACTTTTTATTTTCTGAAGAAAAGAAGAAACAACCCACGTTCTATGAAGATGAAGCCAAATCCAGATAAGGCCATGACTTTAGATTGTTATACTGACAAGAGAAGTGAGAAAGCTGCAGAAGAAGTTTGAAGGTGCCAGAGTTGGCCCATTATGTTTTTGGCAAGAGGCCCCTCTCCATAAAATAAAAGTGCAAGGCAAAGAAACAAGTGCTGATGCATTAGCCCTTGCAAGTCTTCTAGAAGGTCTTGCTAAGCTATTTGATGAAGATGTGTGGTGCTTTAGGTCGTCGGTGTCCCCAGAAGCTCATGGGTGAGCCAATACAAGGATTATCAGTGAAATGATTCAGTTCTGAGAGCTTTAACCCAACCAATGGTTTATTCCACCGATGGATATGAAAAGGCAGCATGCATAAAAGGGCATATGCTGGACCCTTCCTAAGCCTGGAGGTATAGGTGGCACCTGCAAAGGCATCTAGTGGCTGTGAAAGAAGTCTGGTTTCTGGGAATGAAGCATATAGAAGCCAACCTCAGCATTCCACAGCAGGGTTTCACATTGGAGGTTCCCAGTGACCAGGAGCAGTGTCAGCATCCATCTGTGGGGAGAATGTCAAACAGCGAGCCTAGGTGTCTTAAGGCAGTTTGAGGAGCCCAGATGTATCAGTAGCAGCATGGAGAATTGGACTCAGGGTTGGAGGACAGCCATGGGCAGGAGCCTGGGCAGTGAAGCCTTGGCGTTTGGCATCTGTGGAGGTATTGGTGTCTGAAGTTCAGTTATGGCAGCGGTGGCAAAGGCAACCAAGGAGTCTGTAGGTGGCAACGTCAAGCCAGGCATCCAGAGAGGAGCATTCTCATCCTGTGGCAGTGGCAGGAGTCTGGTCCCAGTGCAGTGATGGTGGCTGTGGCATCACTAGTGGCCCTGCAGGGACTCCAGTGGCCGCAGTGTTGAGCTCTGTTAGCGGTGATGGTGAAATTTTGGGACAGCAGGCCTCAGAGTCAGAGGATGACTAGAGGCTGTGATGGCCTCTGTAGTGGCTCCTCCAGGCAACTGGTATTGCTCCTTGTGGGGCCTGCCTTCTCATGAAGCAGGGCACAGGAGCTGCTGGCATATGGTGGCAAGAGCAGCATCCATCTTGCCACACCTGCTGAGGACCTTATGCTGCCCATTCCAGCAACGCCTGGCATTGGCCTTGAGTCCACCAGGCTGCTCACCTAATCCTTGAGTTCACCCTGCCCCTCCCTGAGTTGCAGCCTCTGAGGGATGAGTAGGCCTGCTGCCAGCTGGGGCAACCTTGGGAGAAGACACCCACCCTCCCCAGCTACATCTCCCCTGGGCTGTGGTAGCAGAGTGCAGAGGTGGGAGGTGGGGGGGCCTAGAAAATCCTCACCCTCCAAGTGCATCCCTGGGGCAGGACAAGGGTGGAGGGCACAGATGGCAGTGGGAGTCTAAGGGCAACGAGTTCTCTGTCTTGGTCTTCTGCACCCCCAGCTACAGAAATGCACTTTGGGGTGATGATGTCCTAGGACCTCTGCTTTCTGCACCCACAGTCCATGCAGGATGTGTCTGGGGATGGTGAGGTTCTCTCCTAAGACCGCCCCAACCTGGCAGACAGCCTAGTTCTTCAGTAGAGAGGCTATATCAGGTGATGGGGTGAGCAGACATCCAGTGGGCACATGGCCAGAGCGAGACATGGCAGCTGTGGGCAGCATAAGGTCCTGGGCTGCTGCCTGGGTACCACCGCCTCCCGCGTGCTTCTTCCTGAGCAGGCCAGGCCACCAGGAGCAAGACCAGGGCCTGGAGTCTCCACCACAGAGGACATCCCAGCTACTGGTTACCTTCTCACTCTGACACCCACTATCCCATGCCCTTGCTGCCATGCCAGCCTGGAGCTGTTTGTTGCAGCCAACCAGACTCCCCACATGGCCACTGGATGCCACCTTCACGGCCCTGCAGCTGGACCCCAGTTACTTCTGCAGGATGAAGATGCTTACTGCTGGACACTGCCTGTTGTTGCTGCTTCTGCTTCTCAACTCTTATGATGCCACCACCATTGTGCAGCACTCAAACTTCCAAACTCCAGATGGACTCCAACACTGCCCACCCCACACCTTGTGCCCGACCCCTATACTGAGGCTGGACCCCTGATGCAGCTGCATGTTGCTCCTGCCCCTGCCAGACTCTGGAGCTCCACCCAGCTGCCACCAGAGTTTAATATGGATAATAGACAGTGACACTCAGTACTGGGGCCAACTTCATTGCAACTGCAGGCAGACCCTTGTCACTATGGCAGATGAAAACACTCATGGCTGGATGCATCTGTTGTTACAACCACTGTTTCTGGATTCTTCCACTGTCACCACCACCATGAGTAGGAAGCAAGGAACTCCCAAATCACAGCTGCATGCTGACACCACCACAGTCACCTCCACCCCACGCCAATACTCAACTCCTGACTTTTGATGCCTGATGCCTTATGCCCAAAACAGCTGGATGCTGCTCTTGCCACCATATGCCACCATTTCATGATGGTGCCATTGCAGTGAATTGACCCCAAGGATGCTTCTCTGCTCAAGATGTATAGGAGCTGGGAAACTGATCATTCTCCATTACAGTCACCTCACCAAATTCCACTGCATGCTGCCTGCCTTTTGTCACCCCAGGACCAGCCACCAGTTTTCAGGACCCTTGAGGAGTTGTGGCTCTAACTCAGGGAACTCATCCAAATAAACAAGTGAGCACTTTAAATAAATGCTGCAGTCCTCACAGCAGGCAGTGGGTGGGGCTAGGTGGGTCCAGCTCACTGGTGAGAGGGTGGGGTTAGAGCCTGGGAGCTGCTGGCCAGGTCTAGACCTGATCCTGTAGGGCAAGATAGAGAGGGATCTCTGGCTGCTCTGGGAGTCTAGCCCTGGAAGAACCTTCTGGTCCTTTCTCTTGAACTTTCTATGGTGTCTCCTTCCCTTACTCCTCCACTCTTCCCTGAGGAGACTCTAGTGTCCTGGACATAGGGTCATCTGGGCACAGGGTCTCTGGGCAGTGGTGTGAGGCCCCAGTACATTGCAGCAGGCTGGGGACAGCCAGACTGGACATACCTGGACTTGTAGGGAAAATAGCCTATTGGGAAAATACCCTCCTAGATCTACCAAATTTAGCCTAACACTGGCTTCTTCCAAGAGATTACCAAGAAAGGAAAAATATAAGTAAGCAAATTTGTCTGGCTAAGGGGTAGTGTGAGGAGAAGTAAAGACTTCAGGTTGGGTAGAGCTGGATTTAAATCCCTCTTAACTGGATGACCTTGACCAGGGTGCAGAACTAGGTATAACCTTGGGTTTGCATCTGGTAAAGTAAAGTTGGTGAGGAGGATAAGCCAGGGGTAAAATTAAGCTGTTGAGCAGTACCTAAACTTTGAGAGCCAGGAAGGCATTTGACATGATTTCCATGCAGAAATATATTCTGAGATTAAAGTCAACCCACTTAGAGGTGCACCTTTGGAAGGCAACTGACCTGTGAGCAGGCGGTTGAATTTACATTTTTTAGATGAAATAATAATATATGGAAGATCATAAGCCATTGTTGGGTCAGGCTTGTGAAATTATAGGCTGTTTTCAAATTTGTTTAAAGTTACATTGAGTTAACTTTACATAGTTCAAGCCTCCTGGGATATCCCCCCTCTTGTCACACCCCCACATAGAGCACTATCTACAATCCCTTACTCTTTTTAGAGTGTCACCAAATATGTCAATACATGTATGTACACATGCAGAGATATACATTAGGTAATACTTTGTTCCTTTTAGCCTGCTTTGGAACCTCCTGAAAATAAAATCTCTTATTCTTACCTACATTGTTTTGCAGCTTTCCCTCCTTAGTTTGTACCCCTTAAGCTGAGCATCAGGAAGAAAGAAACACCAGAGAAACTCAAAGATCCGAAGGACACCAACCCTGCTCAAGTCACTCTGGAAGCTGACTAGCCTGAATGTGCCCAAAGCTTGAGGAAACATCAGCCCTGCTTCAGCCACTCTGGGTTGGATGTACAAGGTGAAAGATATACTAAGCAAAAGGAAAATGGACTGTTTCACGCCTTAAGACAGCTCTTATACTGTCATTGCCACCCCTTACTTCTGTCATACACAGAGTCCTTTGTTTTGTCTTGACTCTAGGACTGATAACAATCAAACACATAGTTAATAATATCAGAAAACAAACACATGTACCAGTTCAATCCTGAAAGGGCATTGCAGTTGAAATCCAAGCTCACTATTTGGAGGATGCTTTCCTTTTCTTGGTGGATTCAAAAGCTTAATTGACATAGCATGGATTATGCTATGAACTTGTTTGTTGTTTTCATGTTTGTTTCCTCTTTACATTAAAACTAGTGGTTCTACAATAGAAGCAGGTTTTTTTTTTTTAAAAAAAAAGAGAGAGAGAAACAACAACTATGATATTACATTATATAAAGCTTTAAGCCAAGAAGATAATAATGTCCTTTGACTTACAGGATTAAATACTGAGCATCAAAGGGGGTAATGCTGCAGTTCCCAAAAGACTCCCTCCTTAATTGTAACACACAAGTCTCACTCCTAATCAAGAAGAGATTATTTTAAGAAGTCAGCAAAATTTCCAGAGCACTCATTGTGCTTTGAGCTCCTTTTTGTTGTAAAGGCCAGGTTTCTCTTTCTTGGAAGAGTTAGGCCTGCAGGGCTGGGGTTGTGTCTCAGTGAGAGAGCACTTGCCTAGCACATGTGAGGCCTGGTGTTCAATTCTCAGCACCACATAAAAATAAAGGTATTGTGCTCCTCTACAACCTAAAAAAAAGTCTCCAATCAAGTTTGTTGATGTGTGAAATTTCTGTTTTCTGTGTAAAAAATTGTGAAACCTCTGTCCAACCTATGAATGTGGGACAAAATTAAGTTATATTAAACATTGTGCTGTGTAACCACCCTCTAAAATCTTAGAGAATTTCCAGACCTGGGGTCCAGAGCTTGTTTGGTGTTAGCCCCTCTGGATCGCTGCAGCTTAAATAAATCTGCTTCTTCCAAATTCCTCAGGTGTCCAGATTCATCTTTCCTGCATCAGTGCCTGCTTGAAATGCTAGAATGTCCTAATTGTTGAAGGGCCTGAAGAGACAGTCTCTCAGACTCTGTCACAGTATGAATTCTAGGAAAAGTAATTCATCACAATGAAACTAAATTCAGGTTTCATTATAGGGACTTCCTGGATGTAATATCAAAGTTGCATGATAAAACTTGTATACGTCTATTGAGTTGCCATAATATACTCCCTAAAGATATATAAATGATATATTTGCAAAAAAATTAAATCTGGGGGCAAATATGTTTTGTGAGAAATCTAAAGCCATGCTTGCATTTTGTGTTGTTTTAAATACTATGCTGTAATAATATTAGATTTTATTATTACATTTTTAAATCTGAAAAAGACATCAGAATTTTGTACCATAATATTGTCAAAAAGGGAAAATTTTATTGATTAGAACATACGCTTTCCTGTTTTTAGAGCTAACAGTTGAATTAAAGTTTTGCACCAGACACCAAGTTCATCAGAACCTCAGTCTGGTGAAACCACATCTTGGTGCCTGCCCAGGCCAGTGCCCATGTGTGCCTGGCTCTTTGCCACCCAATAGATATGAGCCCTGAACAAGGGTGGTGGGACCTGAAGTCCAACCCCCTTAGTGCTTATGTTTGGGCCACTTGGACAGCTGTGCTCTGCTTTAATTTCTTCTCTGTGAGGACTTGTGTCCAATCTGCACATGGGGCTGTTGAAGATCAGTGAAGAACTTCACCAAGTTTTAGGAAGCCTGGTTGCTGTACAGTGTGAGGAGGGACATCCTGCCAAAGGTAGCTCTGTGACTGACCCCTACCCTCTACCTGCTTTCCTTCATGGTCTTTGTGGAAGGCAGGGGGATTTTGTTCATCTGCCATGCGACCTGCCAGCTCCAAGGCAAAGGGACTCTCCTCTGGCCTCTACCTGCCAAACCAAAGAAGGCCATTGTCAGTTCTCTCAGTGGGTGAGAGATGTTAGATTGCAGTTAGTAGTGAGCACTGAAATGCAAACCAATAACAGCCAATGTCATGGGTTTTCTTTATGTTGCTCTTAAGGCTTTCTTTAAATTACTTTTAAGGCAAGTGGGTAGACAGATAATGCAGAAAAACAACAGGTACACAAATAATCAGAACAAAGAGAGTCAATTAAGAAATACACCAAGAAAGATTAATGGGGCTATTACTAACTCTTGTCAGGGTCAATTGGGGTCATTGCGAAGCTAGAATTTATGGTCATAAGGGTCTCAATGAATTTCAGAAGAGACATTTTCTTAGCATTACAGGAGAAAAAAGTTAAGTTCTTTCTGGTCATTGACCCCAATACCCACAGTAACATAGTATTTACTTGTAAATGAAGCCCCCCCCCCCACTTAATATGATGGCCAATATGTCAGTTCTGGAGAAGAACAACTAAGTAAAACCTCTACCCCTTGACATGAAGGAGTTGAACACCTGATTGTCAAAAAGTGATGAATGTGGACCCAGTTATCAGGGCAACCATAAAATACCAATGAATTTGGAGACAGCACTCTTTCCTTCATTGTTCTCTGCTGGGAGTGAACCACTGTTTGGAGAATGCTCTTTGTTTGAGCCTTACTTTATTTTACTTTAAGAAACAGTTATCTTGCATTATCTTTGGTTTCTGACTTCAAACTTTCTTTCTTTGGAACACAATACCTGAGGTTTGGAGTTTCAACTCCCCACTCTCCAGCGACAGCTAATCAAGTGCCTTGAATCAGATTGACAGCCATCTACAGGAAGGAATTTAAACTTAACCTTATTCCTCTCCCAGCTTTGGTTGAGATTATGTCTAACTTAGCCTCTGATATCTTACAGTTTGCTTTAGTTTCTCTGTCTACACTTTCCTCTCCTGAAACCTCTTCCATATGTCACACCCATGATTTGTCTAATGTCATCTATGTTGTCACTGTTCATCTTTTTTTCCCTCTTAATAACAGTGACATTTTTTTTCTGCTGACATATAGATGTACACTTTCTCTTGCTTTTTGTGACATTCTTTTGAGCAAGGCCATCAGAGAGGCAATGAGGCTCCACTGTTATGGCTGTTGCCGTATGGTGTCCCCCTGTCTCTCTTCAGTAAAGGGCATCACACCACCATTTTTATAGGTTACTTCCAGAATCTGGAGGGCAATGAGTTAACCACCTTTATCTACTTACAAATCTTCTCATGGGGAACTAGTTGAAGATCCCTCATAGCTAAGAAATATATTCTCAGTTGGTATCTTTTCTTCACCAAAGTGGTAGTCATGGTCCTTATTCTATAGTGCCTTTGCATGGACCCCATGTCCCCTCGCATTTATTATTCCAAAGGAAAGCCAAGGAATACAATGATTCTTGCTCTTTTCTATGTCAGTAATCCTGTTGTTATTTTTGGAATATGTTTCCAATAGAGTGACACAAAAACTCTTGCTCCCCTCCCCCACTTTTCAATATCATGCCCATCCTACTCTGATGAGGTCTTTCTAGTCAAATGAGTCAAAACATTACTGGCCTAGGGACCCCCAAACCACACCTTCCTTCCTCTCAACAATGTACCTAACACTCATCTGTCAATATCAAATTCTCCCACTCTCCTCTGTACCCACCATTACCTGCTCCCATTCCTGCAACCCTATTTCCCTCATCATGAGTCTGTCCCTATTTAGCCTACTACCAGTTTATACACATTACAAGAGGAAAATGGAGAATACTGACTGGTAAGAATGAAGGTACCTTTTTCTATGCAAGATCTAAAACAGGCCCAACAGGATTTAGGAAGATTTGCTGATGACCCTGATAAATATATAGAGGGATTCAAACTCAGGCCTTGAGGTAATCTGGAGAGATATAACAATAATTTTGAGTCAAACTCTAACAGAGACCTCAGTTTGCTAAGGTTTGGAGGATGATTTATATTTTCCTAACACTTTATACCTTGTGGGCCCTTCTGCTGTTCAAACTGAGCATCCTCATTGGAGTTATGATGAATCACTTTGAAGGTGATACAGAGATCACCTGATCATTTGTCTCAAGGCAGCACTTAAAAATAATAGGATGAAACCGATTCTATGACATTGGCTCAATTGATCAGGGGTTGGGACCTAAGAAAGGAGAAAAGAGGGCCAAGAGACCAATACAATTATTGACTGCAGCTCTTCATGGACACCCTCTTTTCTTCCCCACAGAACCCTTGAGCCTCTGTAGGTATCTGTCATCATTACAGAAAGTGAGGGCACTAGAAGAAAATCTGCCCAGTTAAGGGCAGGCTTCCAAAGACTTCTTGCCCTGTATGTGGCAGGAGAAGCCACTGGAAGGTGAAGCACATGCCTGAACCCCTGTGGCTGGGGAGGCTCAGGCAGGAAGATTGTAAGTACAAAGCCAGCCTCAGCAAAGTAGCAAGGCCCCAAGCAATTCAGGAAGACCCTGTCTTTGAATAAAATATAAAAATGACTTGGGAAGTTGCTTAGTGGTGAGTTTCCCCTGACTTCAGTCTCTGGTAACCCCTACCATAGAAACCAGATTTGCATTCCCTAAAAGATGCTCTGTCCTCACCTCCCTTGCCATGAAGACAAGTTTTTAGTTGGGGGTTTTCTAGCACTTTCTGGTGGAGGAAATTTCTGGTTTTGGGAACAGCTCAATGTATCTAATATTTCTCTGTCTCTTGGTATATCAATTTTATGGTGATAGTTGTATCTTGTTGTTTTTCTCATAGGGCATTTGCCTCTAAATGATTTCCTCTATTTCAGATATTGAGGCCCCCTGGATAGAGCTTAACTCATAATCAAGAGCATTTCACTGACAGCAAGTATGGGAGATACCTACCCTTTTCAGCTGAAAGTAGGTATTAGTCACCCTTGTCCCAGATATGATTAGGAGGGGCTGGAGCTGGAGTTCAGTGGCAGAGCACTTGCCTAGCATGTGTGAGCCACTGGGTTCAATCCTTAGCACCACATAAAGTTAAATAAATAAAATAAAGGCATGCTGTCCATCTACAACTACAAAAATAAAAATAAAAAACAACAATGAGGATGTTGATGATATGAAAGTGATGTCAATTCCAAATAACTGTCTTGAAGCTGCTCCTTTTTGGTCCTTTAAATCTCATATGCCTCTCAAAGCAAAGTTGAGTTGAAAGGCTCTGGCAGGGAAGATCCATTGTTCTTTTGAACAGTCCCATTGTTCATCCAATTCATGTTTATTGAGCACTTACTATGAGATGAGAAGGCCACTAGGCTATGGGGGAGCCCTTTCTTGGAGTGTTTTATTCAATGTCAAGGTTGAGTTTCGTGGACCATCACCACACCCACCCAAGAAAGGGGAAAGAAGACTGGCTGGCATGTGTGGAGTTCTTACATCCTGTCAGGGTTTGGCATGTATCAAAACTTATTTGAATCCTAGTGGATGAGTGCTGTCTATATGTTACAGATGTAAAAAATGGGAGCTCAGAGAGACCAGATAATTTGCCCAAGGACACACAGCAATGTTGTGCCAGAGTTATAGCCTATGGCTCCAATCATAAGGTCACATTCTTTCAGTGTTGGTGGCAATGACAGTCAATCAGGAAAGATGGCAAATAAGAAACAACAAAGAAATAATACGATGTCAAGACCTGGAAAGTTTTGAGGAAAAAAAAAAAACAATGTGAGAAGCAGGAGGTGATAGATGGGTTCGGGAGCAGCACCTTCAATGAGTGAAAAATTTAGGCCAAGGCTGGATGAAAGAGCAAATATGTGGGTTAGAATGGACCCCAAGCAGGGTCAGGGGAGAAGGCCAAGGTGCCAGGAGGTAAGATGAAGAGGTCACCAGAGGGGCTGGGGTTGTGTCTCAGTGGTAGAATGCTCGCCTAGCATGCACGTGGCACTGGGTTCGAGCCTCAGCACCACAACAATGCAAAATAAGGATACTGTGTCCACATAAAACTTAAGAATAAATATTTAAAAAAGAGGTCAACAGAGCACTCAGGGCCATGGAGGACTCAGAAATACCCCAGACTGTTCACCATCCAGGGATTTTGTGCAAGGCCCATGTGATCACAAGACTGGTGGTCTGCTGAGTGGAGAACAGGCCTGTGGGGGCAAATGGAAGTGTTTATTTCACCAGTCCAAGTGATAAATGGGTGTGGCTTAGATGGGTATAAAAAAGTAGTCCCTTTCCAATAACAAAACAATGTAACTTAACAAAGTAGAACCTGTTTATGTTTTAATAGATTCAGACAAACTGATTTTAGTTGTACCTTCTTCCTTTTGAAATTCATAGGACAATGAGCAGAGATGAAGTCTCCTTGACCACCCAGTTACAGATGAGAAGACTGAAGGTCAGAGAGGCCAGGAACCTTGCTTAAGTTCACATAATAAATTGTCCATATTCACACATGTGGGAAGTGGCAGGGCCTTGGTGTGAACTCTTGACAACCAACTCCCAGTCTCATATAACCACCATCATAGTACCCTGATCCCCCAGTTGACAAAAAAGTTTTTCATTAAGTGACAAATCTATGAATGACATTTCTGAGGGCCTATCCTATTCCATGTGGCCCTGAAGGGCACTGCTTTTAGCAGTCAGAATTCTACATAGCTAAAACTTGCTGTGGGAATGTGGTAGAGAGTTTCCTGTCCCTGGCAGCAATGAAGCAGGAATTAATCACTGCAAACATATAGATTCAAGCTTTTAATAGAGATTTATCTATATTATCTGTATTATCCCCTCCAACCTTAATATCCTGGGCATAGGACAGCCATTTATTCATATAGTGATTTGATCAGTTATTAAGCTTCTACTGTGTACCAGCCTTTGGGTTCAATGCCAAGTCACCAAAGAGAAAAAGGTCAATATGGTAGAGCTCACAGTGAAAATGACATTGAATGAATTTGCCAGTATTGCTCTCTTATGAGAAGTGGTGCCTATAGCTCAGAGATGTTCATATCTATTAGCTTTAGTTAACTTTTGAAAGAAAGTGTTAGCATTCTCATGAAGCACAGAGGGAGGGATTCACATCCCTGCTGGCCCTGCAGCCAGTCATACCCTGGATCCTGCCAGGTGAGCAGCTTGCCAAGTCTAGCTGAGCTTGTCCTGCCCAAGCAGCAGCTGCCCCATCTGCAGGTGCCTGTGACATGGTGTCCAGGGTCCCATCCCTGCTTGAGCCCACTGGCTGTGTGCTAGCTGTCTGTTCTCCTGAGTGGCAGCCAGACTGAGGAGCTTCATGGGGCTGTGCCTCAGCCTGAACAGTGTCCACCAGCACTGGGCAAGCAGTAGCTGCCTGGGCACCATAAAGGTGAAGAGCAAGTTTGGAGCTGAGTTTCATCAATTTTTGCTGGAAAGATCAAAACCTAGAAATTTGTTCACAGGATAATCAATGCAGACATCCAGGGAGACTTGCTGCCTATAAATAATGACAATTATCACAAATCTATGTCAACAGCCAATCCACTGTTTAGGATTTTTATACAAAAGAAAGAAGCAGCAGACTACAGTGCCTTCAGTACAAACATGCTGATAACGATGAAGATTGTTTTAATTAATGTGTTCAGTCCAGATAACCACAGAAAAAAGCCATGCATTAGTATGCCCCAGGATATCAGGCCTCTGTCTTCCATCATAGAAATGGATATGCTCCCAGAAACACACCATAAGGATTGTCTTTACAAATATGGCATTGAGAAATGCCCTGGTTTCTACATCTAGGATGGCTCAAGTGTCAGGGTAACACCACACCACCTAGAGAAAGTCCCTGGGATCTTTATATCCAGGATCCTCTATGTATATCTGGCTCAAAGCACAGGACTGTTAACTGTAAATGATGACATTTTTAGAAGTTAATGGTATGGAATTTTAAGGGAATAGTATTGACCAAGTAACAGATGTGTTGACTGCAAACAGCTGCAACCTCATCATAACAGTGAGACCAGCAAACCAGAGGAATAATGTTGTTAGAAAAAGTTGGAATTCCAGTAGCTCTGGCCAGTCTATCAATAATAGCCTTCTTAGCTATCCACAGCAGATGAAACCAAGCTTTGAGTGAAAAGATGAAGACAGCGATGAAGAGGACATTATTATTGAATACAATGGAGCACAGCAAGAGATTCCAAAGGCATTTCCTGAGGTGGAGATCCTGGAATCCTTAAGACAAATAGAACTCAGTTTTGAGTCTGGGCAATATAGTTTTATTCCTTCTCATGAATTAGAGCTTAGCACCCCTAGAAAGTAACATAAACACAGAACTTGAAAAACAAGCTTCAGATCAAAAACTCTTAGAAGAAGATGAAACAATTATAACATTATGAAACCATCGATTGAATGTTTTCTGAATGTTGAGGAGGCTGTGCGAACTATAATTTGGCAGTAATTGAAGCACTAAACCCATGATTATCCCACATCTGAACCACTGATGTGGGATAATCATGGGAATCAATAATGCAAGCTTGCAGGGCACGGTGGCCCACCTCTGGAATCCCTGTGGCTCAGGAGGCTGAGGCAGGAGGATTGCAAATTCAAAGCCAGCCCCAGCAAAAGTGAGGCCCCAAGCAACTCAGTGAGACCCTCTCTAAATAAAATACAAAATAGGGCTGGGGATGTGGCTCAGTGGCCAAGTGCCCCTGAGTTCAATCCCTGGTATCCCCCCACAAAACAGCAAAGGTAATCTGTTATTAAAATAGGTCAAAAACTGTTAATGCAACTTTTGTGGCTCAGAGGTAAATTTAGGTCTAAAACAAAGGGAAGTTTCTTGTGAAATAATATACTGTTGCTATATTTTCTAGAAGAACATTTTTTGAGCACATTCCTATACATGTGTGAGGGGATTGAATCATTTCTGTTTGAAGTGGTGAGAGAGAGAGGTTTTTGTTGTTGTTGTTGTTACATGTGGATTTCCAGTTTTCCCAGCACCATTTGTTGAAGAGCTTTCTCCAATGTACATTTTTGGTGCCTTTGTTTAATATAAGATTACTGAAGTTATGTGGGTTAGACTCTGTGTCCTCTATTCTGTACCTTTGGTCTACAGGTCTATTTTGGTGCCAATACCATACTGTTTTAGATACTATTGCTCTGGAGTATAGTTTTATGCCTGAAATAGTATTGACACCAGCTTCATTCTTCTTGCTAAGGATTATTTTGGATCTTCTGGGTCTCTTATTTTTTTCTGATGAATTTCATGACTGCTTTTTCTATTTCTGTACAGAATGTCATTGGGATATTGATTGAAATTGCATTGAATCTGTATAATGCTTTTGGTAGTTTGGTCATTTTAACAGTATTAATTCTGCTTATCCAAGAAAAAGGTAGACCTTTCCATTTTCTAAGGTCTTCTTTAATTTCTTTCTTTAGTGTGTTTTAGTTTTCATTGTAGAGGTCTTTCACCTCTTTCTTTAAATTTATTCCCAAGTATTTTTTTTAAGTTATGGTAAATGGAGTGGTTTTTCTAGTTTCACTTTCAGCAGATTTGCCACTGATGTACAGAAATATCTTTGATTTATGAGTGTTGATTTTATATATAGCTACTTTTCTAAATTCATTTATTAGTTCTAGGAGATTTCTGGTGGGATGTTTTGGGTCTTCTAGGTATAGAATCATATCATCTGCAAATAATGATAATTTGAGTTTTTCTTTTCCTCTCTGTATCCCTTTAATTTTTTTCATCTCTCTGATTGCTCTGGCTAGAGTTTCAAGAACTATTGTTAAATATAAGTGGTGACAGAGGGCATCCCTGTCTTGTTCCAGTTTTTAGAGGAGATGCTTTCAATTTTTCCCCATTTAGAATGATCATGGCTTATTGCTCATCATAGATAACCTTTACAATTTTGAAGTATGTTCTTGTTATCCCTAGTTTTTCAAGTGTTTTGAACATGAAGGGATGCTATGTTTTATCAAAGGCTTTCTTGGCATCTGTTGAGATGATCATATGATTTTTATCTTTGAGTCTATGGTGTGATGAATTACTGTATATTAAACCAAACTTGCATTCCTGGGATGATTTCTACTTGATAGCGATGCACTATTTGATTTGCCAGAATTTTATTGAGAACTTTTGTATCTATATTCATTAGAGATATTGGTCTGAAGTTTTCTTTCTTTGATGTGTCTTTGTCTGGTTTTAAAATCAGGGTGATATTGGCCTCATAGAATGAGTTTGGAACTTCCCTCTTTTCCAATTTCATGAAATAGTTTGAGAAGTATTGGTGTTAGTTGTTCTTTAAAAGTCTTGTAGAAATCAGTTGTGTATTCATGTTGTCTGGGGCTTTTCTTGGTTGGTAAACTTCAGATACCATCCTCTATTTACATGCTTGAAATTGATCTATTTAAATTGTAAATATCATCTTGATTTAGTTTAGGCATATCATATGCCTCCAGAAATTTATCAATGTTTTCTATATTTTCTATTTTATTGGAGTACAAATTTTCAAAATAATTTCTAAATATCTCCTTGTATTTCAATGGTGTCCATTTGATATTTTGCTTTTCATCATGAATTTTAGTAATTGGAATTTTCTCTCTCCTTCTCTTCATTAGCATGGCTAAGGATTTATCAATTGTATTTATTTTTTTCAAAGAACCAACTTTTTGTTTTGTCAATGTTTTAATTGCTTCTTTTGTTTCAATTTTATTGATTTCAGCTCTAATTTTAATTATTTCTTGTCTCCTACTGCTCTTGGGGTTGATTTGTTCTTCTCTTTGGAGAGCTTTGAGATGTAAGGTTAGGTCATTTATTTGTTGACTTTTTCTCCTTTGAAGGAATGAACCCCATGCAATTAACTTTCCTCTTAGCACTGCCTTAATAGTGTCTCAGAGATTTTGGTAAGTTGCATTGGTGTTTTCATTTACTTCTAAGAATTTTTTAATCTCCTCTTTGATATCTTTTGCAACACATTGTTCATTCAATAACATATTATTTAGTCTCCAGGTGTTCTAATAGTTTTATTTTTTATTTTATCATTGCTTCCTTATTTCATTCCACTGTGGTCTCATAGAAGGCAGGGTAGTACTTTACTTTTCTATATTTACTAAGATTTGCTTTGTGCCATAACATATGGTCTATTTTAGAGAAGGACCCATGTACTGATGAGGAGAAAGTGTACTAACTTGTTGATGAATAATATACTCTGTATTTGTCAGGTAAGTATAAGTTATTGATTGTATTATTGAGCTCTATAGTTTCTTTGTTTAGCTTTTGTTTGGTATATCTATCTATTTGTGAAAGAGGTGTATTAAATCACTCAGAATTATTGCGTTGTGATCTATTTGACTCTTGAACTTGAGAAGAGTTTGATTAATGAACATGTTTGGGGCTTATATATTTATAACTGTTATGTCTTGTTGATATATGGTACCATTAGTCAGTATGGAATGACATCTCTATCCCTTTTGATTAACTTTGGCTTGAAGTCTACTTTATTTGGTCTGAGAATGGAAACCTCTGCTTGCATACATAGGCCATGTGAATGGTATATTTTATCCCAAACTTTCACCTTCAGTCTGTGGGCATCTTTTCCTATGAGATGAGTCTCTTGAAGGCAGCATATTGTTGGGTCTTTTTATAATCCAATCTACCAGCCTATGTCTTTTGATTGGTGAGTTTAAGCCATTAACATTTAGGGTTATTATTGAGGTATGATTTGTATTACCAGTCATTTTTTAAAATTTTTTATATTTAGCCTGACTTGGTTTCTCCTGTGGTTGGATTTTCTTTTATTGTAGTTCTTCCCTTTGCAGATTTTCATTGCTGTTTTTCATTTCCTCCTTACAAAATATTTTGCCAAGAATGTTCTGTAATGCACGCTTTCTTGCTGTAAATTCTTTTAGCTTCTGTTTATCAATTAAGATTTTTATTTCATTGTCAAATTTGAAGCTTAATTTTGCTGGATATAAGATTCTTGGTTGGCATCCATTATCTTTTAGAGCTTGTTCCAGAATCTCCTGGATTTGAGGGTCTGGGTCAAAAAATCTGTTGAGATCTGAATTGGTCTTCCCTTATAGGTAATCTAATTTTTCTCTCTTGCAGCCTTTAAAATTTTATCCTTATTCTGTATGCTAGGCCTTTTCATTATAATGTATCTTGATGTATATCTGTTGTAATTTTGTATATTTGGGTCCTATAGGCCTCTTGTGTTTGATTTTCCAATTTATTCTTTTTGCTTGGGAAGTTTTCTGGTATTATTTATTGAGGAGACTGTGCATTCCTTTGATATGAATCTCTGAACTTTCCTCTATCCCAATAAATCTTAAATTTGGTCTTTTGATGGTATCCCATAATTCTTGGATGTTCTGTTTGTGGTTTATTACCCTCTTCACTATGAGGTCAACTTTATTTTTAAGATTGTATATTTTGTCTTCATTGTCTGAGGTTCTGTCTTCCAAGTAGTCTAGTCTGTTGGTGATGCTATCTATTGAGTTTTTTATTGGCTGATTGTTTCTTTCATTTCAAGGATTTTTGTTTGTTTGTTTCTTTTTTCAGTATATCTATCTTTTTCTTGAAATAATCTCTTGCAACCTAAATTTGCCCTCTTATCTCTTTGTTAGTATAATTAGTGGTCACCTGAATTTGTTCTTATCTCTTTGTTGGAGTGATCAATTTTTGCCTGTATCTTATCACATTCTTTAAATCCCAAATCATTTTAGTTATGTATATTCTGAACTCCTTCTCTGACATTTCACCTATTGTGCTATCTATGGATTCTATTGTTATAGTATCTTGGTTTGTTTGGGGCACTTTCCTCCCTTGTTTTTTAATGATGTTTATGTGTCTTCCTCTCTTGCAATGTAGATCTGAGGTATTATAACTTCTGCCCTATTGTCTTATAGTGTCCCTATAGGTTACCAATACCTCGATTTTAGGAGAGAGATCAATATTACAGCACTCAATGTACCCACCTGTGCAGCTACATATCAGCTTCAATTTTACATTTACAGTTTTGTCACTATAATCAGAAATTTCTGTTATCTTCTACCATACAGTCAATAGTTTTGCATAATGGCTTACAGTTTCTAATGGTAGAAAGAGGGACTGGGGTGTTGCTGAGATGTTTATGAGATAGGATGTGAGAATATGGAGGTATTAGATTATACGACTTGTGAGAGGGTAATCATGAGAAGCTGACTGTTAGTAGAAGAAACAAGAGCTAGGCAACCCTATGCAAGACTCCCTGTTACCTGTAAGCACCCTAGTAGAGAAACCCCTGGTGCAGCCAGGACACAGGGACTTTGGTGATGTCTTACCAGGTCCTTCTTTTTGTCTCTTGATAGAAGCAGAGATATTCCAGTTTCATGGTGGTGTTACCCTCAAGCCTGTATGTTTCCTGATGTTGGGCTGTGGAGAAACTTTTGGTGAATAAGAAACCCCAGAATGGGGTGGCTCTGCCCTGGAACTCTGGGCTTCAGTTGCATGGGGGTGCAGGCCTTAGTTTTCTTCTTGATGACTGCTAGTCTGATTGGTTTGAGATGCGATCTCAGTATGGTCTTGATTTGCATTTCCCTAATTGTTAATGATGAACATTTTTTTGTATTTTTGTTAGCCATTTGTGTTTCTTCTTTTGAGATGTGTCTTTTTATTTTATTTACTAATTTTTAAGTGGGTTATTTGTTTTTTTTTGTTTTTTTTTTAGTTTTTTAAAATATATTCTACTTTTTAATCCTCTGCCAGAAGACTAGCTAGCAAAGATTTTCTCTCATTTTATGGGCTCCCTCTTCCCATTCTTAATTGTTTCCTTTGCTCTGTGGAAGATTTTTATTTCATCCCATCCAGTTTAGTAACTTTTGTCATTATTTTCTGAGATTTATGAGTCCTATTGAGAAAGTCATTGCCTGTGCCTGTAAGCAGAAGTATTATTGACCCTGTGTTTTCTTCTAGGAGTTCCATAGTATCTGTTCTAATTTCTAGGTTTTTGATCCATTTTGAGTTGATTTTTGTGGAGGGTAAAGATAAGAATGTAGTTAATTCTTCTACATATGGAGAACCAGTTTTCTCATCACCACTTGCTAAAAAGGCTATATTTTTTTCTTCTTGTTTATTTTGAGAAAGGGTATCATTCAGTTGCTTAGTCTGATCTCAAATTTTGACTCTCCTGCTTCAGCTTCCTAAGCAGCTGGCATTACAAATTTGTACCTACACACTCCATGAGAATGTTTTTCTTTTAAGATGAGAGGTTTAAATACCTATGAAAAAAAACCTAGCATTATTGTAAGTTAACTTAAATTCGTTATGCAATTAAAAACACTGGGGGAGGGTCCAAGGAAAGGAACACAGGCCTTTTATATGCTAAGCACCTACTGTACCACTGAAATATACCCCAGTCCCTTGAATTCTGATATGTTGCATTGTCTGATAGTGCTATAGCACACCACACTCCCAACTTAGTTACATTAGAAAGAAGAATAAAGAAAAAGTAGGAAAACTTTTTTCACAAGTATCTAAGCACTGGAGCTACATAAATGATAATACTAATTTCTTGAATATTACATTTCTTAAATAAAACTCTTCTCTATTTTTTGTTTACCCATAAAGAACACAGAAAAGACTCAGTGAAAGTGGCACATGTAGTAAGAAGCAAGAGAAGAGAGAGAGAGAGATCTTCTTGGCTTCACACTCAAAATGGTGCTATGGGGATGGGGCTGTAACTTAGTGGTTAGCATGTGTGCTTTTCAAGCACAAAGTCCTGGGTTATATTTCCAGTAGTGCCAAAAAATTAAGTCAGAAATTTTAGGGGCAGGAGGTATAACACATCAGTACGTTGCCTACTTAGAATGTGTGTACAAGGTCTTAGGTTTTAGCCCCAGCCTTACCAAAACCAAAAATCTACATGGTGCCAGTTTTTCTGGGAGTAAAACACCCCACCAGCAAGTTTAAAAATGATGATTAATTTTTCTTTTAACTTTGAGAGTTTAGTTGGTCCTGTGCTTCTCATATTTGAAGAAAATCCAGTAATCTTGCAAACACCCTTTTCCCATTGTTATGTAAGCTCTTCTGGTTTTGGATCTAAGTGAGCTTTATTCATGAATGTATCCCAAGAACCTAAGAGAGTGCTGAGCATATAATAAGCTTTCACTAAGGATTTGATGAATAAATTACTGATGAATTCTAATGTGGCTCAGTTTTCTTAATAAATTTAGCAATATGCAATTGTAACAGTCTTAGTTACTAGGTTTTCTGGGCCTTTGCTTTTTTGACCTAAGTTTATCTACAAGGTGGAATTTTGGTTAGACTCCTACCTTCTATCTTTTCTTTTTATTTTTTAATTGTGCATGTGTGTTGGTGCTGGGTATTGAAGCCAGGATAATCTCTCTACCACTAGATTATAAACTATATATTTTGTTCATTTTAAGATAGGGTCTTGCTAAATTATTCAGGCTGTCCTTTAATTTGAGATCTCCCTGCTTCAGCTTCCTGAGCTGCAAACATTACTGATATTACAGGCATATGCCACCATGCTCAAAATATTTTTTAAATTAATGTGTGTGTGTGTGTGTGTGTGTGTGTGTGTGTGTGTGTGTGTGTGTTGGGGTTTAAACCAGAGATATTCTACCACTAAGCTCCATCCCCATCACTTTTTATTTTGATACAGGGTCTCTCTCAGTTGTTGAGGCAAGTCTAAAATTTTAATCCTGCCTCAGCCTTTAGAATATGAAATTGCTGAGGCAAGTCTAAAATTTTAATCCTGCCTCAGCCTCTAGAATATGTAATTACCCATCCTCAGTCTCCATGGTTGCTGGGATTATATGTGTGTGACACCATATAATGGCCTGTCTTTTACTTTATTATTTTTATTTTAAAGTTGCACAGAGTAGCTTCAAACTTGCAGTTGTTCTGCCTCAGCCTCCCAAGTAACTAGGATTACAGGAACATGCCAGGACTCCCACCTTCTTCCCTCTTTCTTAAGAGAAGTTGTGATACTTATAAGAGAATGCCTCTAGGCAAAGTCTCTGCATAATTTTCCCTCTCAGACTGGAAGCCCTGCTCTACTCACTGCAACCTCTTCTCCTGTGTTTAGTCCTGTGCCCCAGTTGTTGCTGTCAACTACTCTGTGATTTCTTAGGAGACTAAATCCCATCACCTAGGGAGGCATTCTCCACCAGTTACCAAGTGAACCCCCCAGTATAAAACATTCCCCAAATTTTAGAATGCAAGCTGGTATTGTTGATGCTTTCCTATCCTGCACATATAAGTGGTTTATGGGGACCAATATAGGAATCTGATTCTCCCAATAGGGAATATTCAGATTTGTTTTGTTTTGTTTTTGGTGTGCCTGGGGAATCAAACCCAGGGCCTCTTGCATGCACAATAAGCCCTCTAACAATGACTCCCAACCATCCCCTTCAGCTTTTGAAATTCCCAGGACTTCAAAAAAAGACAGCTGACTACCTCCTGACATCACTGTCCTGTCAGATAGTCTATTTCCCACAGGAGTTGTCCTAGCCCTTTCATTTGTTCTGGCTGAGTTGTTCCCCCTAGCCCTAGTACAAACTGAACCCAGGGTTCAATCTTAATACTTAAACACAAAGCCATATCGCCAGCCCTTTCTATTTTTTTTTTTTGTTGTTGTTGTTGTTGTTAATTTGAGACAGAGTCTAACTAATTTGCTCAGTGCTTTACTAAGTTTTTGGGGCTGGCCTGTTCCAGAAAAACTAGGATAATAATTGTTGCCTCATATATAACTAATGATCATAGATTAACACCATAATGTTACCACATATTGAAATATAAGAATTCAAACTAATAAAATAGAGCTATGTATATGAAAATACTATATTTTTTGGAAAAATATTCTGAGAACAATTTATTCCTCATCAACCTGCAAGACACAGTAAATAGCCCTCCTTTTAAGACTGACAGTGTATGCACCTCTGAGTGTCCAGTGTAAAAAATTTTCCATGGAAGTAATTTTTTAAATTTAGTTTAACTCAATTTATTTAAACAGGGCCTCTCTGTGTTGTCCAGGCTGGCCTTGAACTTGTGGTCCTCCTGTCACAGAATCCATTGGGATTACAAATGTAGGCCACACAACCCAGCTTGGATATTTTTTTTTCCAGTGCTGAGGGGCCTTATGCATACTGAGGTGAGGATTCTGCCACTGAACTAAATTCCTAAATTGCTAATCCCTGGAAATAAATATATGTACATGGGTGTGTGTATACTATGTATGTATATACAAATATGTATTTTTTCTTTTTTCCTAATACTGGAGATTGAACCCATAGGTACTTTACAACTAAGCAACATTTCCAGGTTTTCCTATTTTTTTTTTTAATTTTGAGAAAAGGACTCACTAAGTTGCCAGGCTCGCTTCTAACTTTCAATCCTCCTGCTTAAGATCCCCAAATTACAGGGATTACAGGCATGTGCTCCCACATCTAGCTGGTTGTATATTTTTAAAGCATGGAAGACAGTTTCTGTTTTCTAAAATCCCAATCCTAGAACTTTTCAGGTCCATTCCAAGTATATTATCCATCCCAATGATTATCCCTGCAAAACTCATGGTTGATCTCTCAGCTGGCCTATGGACCTTCCTCTAACCCAGGTGTCTACAAGTCAGTGTTCCTTTCAAGAAGATTTGCTGGGGCTGGGCACAGTGGTACACGCCTGTAATTCCAGACATGAATTGAGAGGCTGAGGCAGGAGGAATGAAATTTTGAGGCCAGCCTCAGCAACTTAGTGAGGTCCTAAGTAAGTTAGCAAGGCCTTATCTCAAAAACAAAAAAAATAAAAATGGTTGGGGATGTGGCTCAGTGGAAAGCACCCCTGGGGTCAATCCCTGGTATAAAAAACAAATTAAAAAAACCCTGCTTTTAGAGATGACCTAAAACACTATAGGCAGCAACTCTGAGATGTCCAATGGCAGCCCCTGTTCGGCTCCTATCAAATGAAAGAAATTCTATTACCTTTTTTGCCTATAATCTCAGCTACTCAGGAGCCTAAGATAGGAGGATCTCAAGTTTGAGGCCAGCCTGGGCAATTTAGTGTGACCTTATTATAAAATTAATAAATAAAAATGGCTGGGGTTGTATCTCAGTGGTAAAATACCCTTGGTTCAATCACCAGCACCAGGGGGAAAATTAAGAAATTCTGTTACTTTGCCTGATTGATCATTTACCTGGAAGATTATATAAATTTAGGATAGATGTTAAACTAATAACAGCACAAGTTTTTCATAACCTCTTAGTATATTTCACATAAAGTATCTACCCAATGCTGGTTCATGGTTCTGGGGGCCTCTGATAAAATTCCAAAACAAAAAGTTAATATAGTTACCATAAAATGATAATAATTTATTATAAACCATAAAGAGCTAGAAGAGAGGGGCTGGGGTTTACTGCAGTGTTAGAGCACTTTACTAGCATGCCCAAGGCCTTTTCACTTTTTAAATTTTGAGTGAGCATCTCCCTAAGTTGCTTAGGGTTTGCTAAATTGCTGAGGCTCACCTTCAAATTTGCAATTCTCCTGCCCCAGCCTCCTGAGTTGCTTAGATTACAGGCATGTGCCATTGTGCCTGGCAAGACACCACTTCTTAAAAACAACAACATTAATTTTTGCTCTATGACAGACTTTATTAAGAACATGAGAAGACAAGAAACAGTGGGGAAAAGACTTGTGTGCCTCATGATTCACAAACAACTGGTATCTTGACTACAGAAGAACTATTTTCATGTTTCCATTTCAATTTGATGTTTCTAAGCATTCAAAAATCTAGATTCTTCAATCAATTATCTCTGATAAGACCATGCACAGCAATTCATGTGAAAGCAGCCACTTCTCCACTTCAGTGTTGCTTTTTTATATATATATATACAGGTGTGATTGACAGGAAACTAGATGGCATGCACTTCATTGAAATATGTCATCTCTTTACAAATACAACAAACTGTGGGGTAGTTTCTACTTTGCCTGCAAGTAAATTACTTGCAGGCAAATACAATAACTGCTTATTTTGTTTTTCACATGAGGGTTATGGAACTTAAAATTTTAGCTGCCAAATTTTATTCAACTATCCCACAAATAAACACAAATGACAGTCTCTGCAAATTTTGGAGGGTTAAGATAGTAGATAATATTGGTTATCTTTAGCAAGTTAAACTATTGATTCAGAACAGGTCAACTTTTTCCTTTAAGTAAATCTCTTTGGGACTTTCCTCTAATTTTGTTAGATTGGGTTCCAGAAGAACAGGAGAGAAATTTAAAAGTAGAAATTCTGAAGTATTCTGTAGTATCATACAAATCTTTGCTAGTTGTAGAGACTAAAAACAGTTGATTTGCTAAGTGGAAATGAGGAAGATTTTGATGGCAATATGTAACACCAAAATGTTTCTCACCAAAGCAAATTATACAAAAATATTTACAGGCTAAGTTTCAAGATATGGTTAACATTACTATTGCATGTTTTTTCATGTCAAATACAAGGTCCTAGCTGAGTACAGTGGTGTATGCCTGTAATCTCAGCAGAATGGGAAGCTGAGACAGGAGGATCACAAGTTTGTGGCCAGCCTCTGCAACTTAGCAAGTTCCTAAACAACTTAGTGAGACCCTGTCTTAAAATTAAAAATTAAAGGGATTGAGTATCTATCTCAGTGGTAAAGCACTCTGGGTTCAATCCCCAGTACCTCCTCAAAATGTACACATATATAGTTCAAGAGTTATAAAATAAGTTCATGCATTTTACCTCTAAGAATATCATATACAAGATAAATCCCCACAAGTACTTGTGGTAGCATTTCAGTTGGAAACAGTCTTATATATAAAAGCAATCCAGTTTCTCTGTTGTTAAGTATATAAAGAAATTTCAAAGGTTATGGAGAAAAAATCATTAATCCATTGGTGGTTGACACAAAGTGTCAATTTGAAGGATTTAAAAGGGTTTCTTTTTAAAAAGCACCAGAATACATAATCTCATAAAAAAAGAAAAATATAAAACTTCTATATAATCTAGTTTGATTATACTAAACAATTTTAAAAAAATGTTATTGATTAAATGTTTTTCTATTTCATTCATTCTGTTGAATGATATTATTATCATTATTAATATAATTATAATGTTTATATTTAGTTCAGCTGAATTTATGGCACAGGATCTCATTTTGAAAATGGGGTACCAATTTTCCTGAAGTATAAGAATTTTATCAGCAAATATAAGTTTAGAGGTTAACAATTATATTGAGTAAATATTTTAACTGTACTTTTTGTACTTTATACTCACCAGGTACAATCTTCATAAAAGGCTAAAGTCAACATAAAAGTGACCTTTCACTCTCTCAAACCCATATCCTGTCAAGGATTTTTTCCCTCCCCCCTCAGTTTTGACCTTGTGGGTGGGACAGTGAGGGAGTTTCAAACCAGGTACTTAGTGTTTTAGATGAGATTTTAAGTAAGTATAAAGGCTAAGATGAAATAATTCTTACCTTAGGTGTGTTGCAATGCCCAAAGGATAGTTATGTGACAGAGTATTTGTTGACAACCTAGAAAATAAGAGACATTCAAAGGTGCTTTCACAATCTTAAGCCCCAAACAGCTGAATAGCAAAGTGGTCATTGACTCCACTGTGGGGCAGCCATCACTGACTGATCTTGAATGTGAGGCTCCAATCCTGTGGTAATTGGTTGGTAACATACAAGTTTAACAGAAGTTGGAGCTGCTGCTTACCTGTGCTCCTGCTATGGCAGCTGTCAGGGAAGAGCTAGGTTCCAGGCTGGTGCAAGGAATTGCGAGGAATCAAGATGGCAGGGCAGCAGTGCAATGGCAGATGACTATAGAAAGAATTCTTAAAACTCAATTGTAAGGAGCTGGAGGTGCAGCTTAGTGGTGAAGTACATGAGCATCATGCCCTAGGTTTTTCAATCCCCAGCTCCACAAAACAAAACAAACAAACAACAACAACAATAAGGATAAGTTTTGTCCTAGGCTGAATCCTTAGCACTTAAACAGGAAAATTCTATGCACATTTTTGTGTTGTTTAAAACAGTAATGGAAGGCCGTTGCTTAGGACTATTGAGATTGGTTTGCAGAACTTGAGTTTGGAGTGAGCTCATATACTGGGCCTAGTAGGCCAAGTCAATACAGAGTTTAATGAGCAACAGCTTTGGTTAATTGGGAAGACCCTATATCCATTAATTACTTCAATTGTAATCAATTGACCACTTAACAAAGCTGTAGCCAATTACTTTGTTTCCTATGGCTTCCCTCTGTTTTTCTCTAAATGCTATTTGATCAGGTGGTTGGCTAGAGTTCTCAGAACCAGCACTGGTTCTGGGAGCTGCCAGGTTTAAAAAAAAAAAAAGTTTTACTTTGTTTTCCTCTGTTGTTCATTGCTCAAGTAAAGTTTACAAAAATTCAACTGTGGTGGGTGCATGCCTGTAATCCCCGAAGCTCAGGAATTGAGGCAGGCAGATCTCAATTTCAAAGTCAGACTCAGCAACTTAGGCCCTAAGCAACTTAAAAATGGCTGTGAATGTGGCTCAGTGGTTGAGTGCACCCAGGTTCAATCCATGGTTCCAAAAACAAATATACAAAAAAAAAAAAAACTTCATTAGTCTAAGGAATTTTCTTTTAACAGAACTGTGCTCCATTATTGGGCTGGGTGTATAGCTCAGTGGTAGAATATATGCTCAGCTTTTGATAAATCATGGGATCAGTTTCCACTACCAACAAATAGACAGTAAACAAATAAGCAAGTCATCCTTCAAAAAAAAGAAGAAAAGTAAAGAAGGAGAAGGAGAGGAAGATGGATTAGAAAATAAAATTATTCATGCTAATGTCCCAAAGTCTCACAGACATCAGGAGAGATCCAAATCTCCAAAATAGGCCAGTTTTAAGCAGCATCAGATGTTTCCTCTTTTAACTTTTACAAAAAAGATAATCTGGAGTAACATGACATTGACCAATCAATTATTTTTCTATTGTCTTGTCTCCCTGTCCTTGGATTATATGGAAAGTAATTTGAAAATCACAAATTTTGTTTTGTGTTCTCATGTTTACTCTATTTTTACAAGTTATTTATGTATTAAAACAACCTTCACTGCTCTGCTCATAGAACACACATTCTATTTGATGAAATGAAGTATTGCCTGGTTCTAGAATTATAACATAAAGCCAATGAAGATGATTGTTTAAATTTTGTCAGTTTACAGTGTGAATATCCTAAATATATGTGTGTGTCTATTTCTTCTTTCTTTTTTTAATGGATCGTGAGAAATGGTACTGGGGATTTAATGCAGGGGCATTTTTCTATGGCAAAACTACCTCTCCCCTCCCTCCCTCCCTCCCTCCCTCCTTCCTTCCTTCCTTCCTTCCTTCCTTCCTTCCTTCCTTTCCTTTCCTTTCCTTTCCTTTCCTTTTCTTTCTCTTTTGATACTCCTGCCTCAGTCTCAGGTGAGTGCTACCACTTCCAGATTTTATTTATTCATCCTGAAGATGGTTTTCTGGGTGAAAATGGGTGAAAAGCGTATATAGTTTCAACACCACCATGCAATTTCAAGGTCAGCTTGGGCAACTTAGCAAGACTCTGACACAAAATAAAAATTCAAAAATGGATAGGACTGCCAGCTAGTGGCAGTTCCAGAGACTCAAGGGAGCTGAGACAGGAGAATGGAAAATTTAAGACCAGCCTGGGAAAATTAGAAAGACTTTGCCACAAAATATATTTTTAAAAAACTATTTAAGAATAGGAGATACAGCTCAGTGGTAAAGCACCTCTGGGTATAATTCTCACTAATAAAGGAGTGAAGGAAGGAAGGAAGGAAGGGAGGGAGGGAGGGAGGGAGGAGAAATCAAGGAAGAAAGAAAGAGCGAGCAAATGGTCTCAGTGGAAACACTTTTGCCTGGCACTTGTGATGTCCTAGGTTAAATAGTTAACACCATGCTAAATAAATAAGTAAATATACAGATGATAGGTAAATGAAATTGGACAATGAGCAGAGCAACTGAAAGTCTTCAAAATTATATCCAAAACTTCTTGCTGCTGCTCTTTGTGTCATATTATACTAGTTTTTTTCAGTCATGATAACTATACAATTTTACTGAAATCTCCCCTCCAAATTGCACATCAACTCAAGCATCCTCAATTCAGCAATGGTTTTCTCTATGTCTGTGAGTGTATTTGTATGATTGTATCCATCCTCAATGCTATCAGACTTTGCTCATTTTCCTGAGCTGAGATCATTTAGGTAAGGTCTTCCTAATTGTGTTAAATATTAAGTCAATACATGGATAAAATTTTATACAAAATCTGACAAAAAGAAAAATATAGTCAATCTGGGCTTCATGACTCAATCCTGTAATCACAGCTACTGGAGAAGCTGAGACATGAGGAGCATTTGAGTTCAGGCATTAGAGGCCAACTGGTTCTCTCTCTAAAAACAGAAAACAAGCAAAAAAAAAAGTAGATAAAAGAAAATTATTTGCTTTGCTGCTGGTAATTATGAATTGTGAAATAAGGCTTAGAGTAAGGATAAAATGGAGCTTCTTAGCCTGAGCCTCTCATTCCCTGGTTGTGGTAGGGATGGAGGGTAATTGATCAGCTTGTCCAGAATCAGGGCCTGCCTCCGATCTTGAAGATCTGCAGTATTCTTACTGGGCAATATTTATAAAGAAAATATTTTTCCTAGTCTTTTGACATTAATGTCAGCCTTTTAAAGTAACTTACAGAAGCTGTTTCATATAATTTTGGATATTTAAATCATTTTTATGTTCATTTATTTACTTGATACTCTTATTTAATCTCAAATTGTGATACCTCTAAAGCTACATATTTTTCTAATATCAAAGGAATGCCTTTTCCTAATACACAGAATCTAATTCATAAATAAATTGAATATGAGTTGAGAGTCTAAAAGGCAAATGATAATAAAGATTGTAAGAATTAAAAGTTATTAAATAGAAAATTTACCCAAAATTCATAATTCAGGAATTAATGTAAATTCACTCTTTTTTACTATAATGGGCACTGATCTTGCTGCTTATTTTTCAACAACCATGGCAGAAAGTATCTTCCAAATTCTTCTTGACAATTAAATAACCTTTTCATTCCTCCTTTAGTTAGCTTACCCTATTCTTTGTAATTGATTACTTATAAATTATTACATATAATTAATTCTCACTTATCTCAGTGGTCACCTAGAATAAAGAAGAATTGGCATCTCAAGCCTGGGTGTGCTTCTCTATGTGACAGACACTCCAGCCCTGAGTTTCCTGTCACTGTTGTTGGTGATAATTTCAGGACTCAATCTGTGGGGAATCCCTGTCCCTTCACTCTCCCAAAAGAGACTGGTGATTTCCCTGTGGGCTCAATGTGGGAGGGCAGACATCCCAGTAATCACCCCCAGAAGGAAGAAGTGAGTTCGCTGAGGAGGGATGTGGCCCAAGCACCTTCTTAATACTCTGCCGCTCAACTGTTAGTCCTTCACTTTCAGGTGTTTCTGTACCTACAGGGGATTCTTGAAGGGCCCCTAGGCTATTACCTAGCATGATGTCTTTTCACCCCTTCCTGGGAAGGAGGATCTGAATTGACCTCATTGATCTCTGAGTTTTTTTCTTTCAGGGTCTTGGGCCCCATTTGTATTAACTCAGCCCTGCTCTGTCAGAATCTCTAGGGAAGACAGTCACCATCTCCTGTACCCAGAGCCATCACAATATTGGGAGCTACTATGTGCACTAGTACCAACAGCGGCTAGGCAGTGCTCTCAGCACTGTGATATATGATGATGATGACAGACACTCTGGGTTTTCTGATCAGTTCTCAGGGTTCCATTGATGGATTTTTCCAACACAGCCTCTCTGACTCTGATCTGCAGATTGAGGATGAGTCTGAATACAATTGTCAGTCTTTTGATGGCAGCTACAATCAAAGAGTGTTCCAGACACATGGGGAAGTGAGACAGAAACTCCTCAGTGTCTTCAGCTTGGGTCAGCCATGAAACTGTCTCAACAGTGAAAGTTGGGCCCTCTGCCTCCTCTTTGAAGTTGGAGGTGGACTTGTCTGCTCACAACTTCCTGACTCTTCTTTCACAACACCAGTTCCTTCTTTCACAACACCAGTTTCTTCTTTCACATTTTGCTGACTTATTTTCTCATGTATTCAAAATCAATCCATGGAAGGCATGAAATTTAAAACAGGGATTCTGAGCCACAACTATATTGATTTTTTGTTGTTGTTGTTGAGAACTGTCCTGCATATGGTAAAATTTTCAGTGCTCTATAACAGCTCAATTTTATTAACTTCTTTTCTTATTTGTGACAACAAAATAGTTTCAAATATTGCCAAATATTCCCTTCCAGGAGGCAAAAGCAGCAATGGTTGAGACCACTCAGTTGAAGAGGTTGTCCTCAGCTATATTAAACTGGTGGACTTGAGTCCGTTCATGCCATTCAACTGGTGAAATGGGTTTTTTGTTTTGTTTTAATCTCTGAGTTTCTGGTCCCTATCTGTGGAGCAAAATAATAGCACAGAATTTGAATGAATATTTTTATAATTGAATAGTGTTCTAGGTAACATGAGATTAGATTCTATGCTAACTAATAGTAGAGAACCCCCAAGGAAGGTGCATGATGTGGTTTTTATCCAAGACTAGATGTTCTTATAATATTTAAAAAAAATGGTGCAATGAACTTGGAAATGGATTGGAACCATTCATCCAAGTGACGTAAAAGCTATGAAGAATGTGCTACCACATGGATGAACTTGACGAATTATGCTGGGAGTAAACAAACACAAAGGAGCACACATTGTATGATTGCTTTGATAGGCAATATCTAAAATGTTTTAGAGGAAGAATATCTAAAATGTTTTAGAGGAATCTAAAAACTTTTAGAGGAAGAAGAGAGAAATTATACTCAAAATTTCTAAAATGTTTTAGAGGAAGAATATCTAAAATGTTTTAGAGGAATCTAAAAACTTTTAGAGGAAGAAGAGAGAAATTATACTCAAAATCTGTCACAGCGAGGGTGAAACTATATGAAAAAAAATTATAAAAATTGATGGTTCCTCAATTCCTTGGTGGCATGAAGTCAACTAGGTGTAGCTGAGGTAAAAGTCACTCTTTTAATTTATTTTTTGAAATAAACTGAAGAGAATAAGGTGTTTGGTGCTGATTTTATGAAATCACCTGTAGATTGTAATGACAGTCTCTTAGAGCATCAGTATCTGATGAACTTAACTGCACACCAAGTGAATACCTGCAAAATCTTCAGGTAAGTCAGAAAGCCTATATTCTGGTGGCAAAAAAGGAAATGAGGCCAGTAGGGGTTATTTTGAGCCTTACACAAAGGTTGGATCTGGCCCTGCTAGCTGGACAGACAGACCCTCAGAAAGATGAAAAATAGCTGACGATACAATGAGTACCCTTCCTCTTGTTTTCAGGGGATCATATACGACAGGAACTTCCAGGACTCAAGGTCATCAAGGATCAGTTTCATCCATTCTCAAAGTTCTGGTTTAGGTAAGATCCTCATCATTTTCTTCATCAAGGATGCAAAAATGGGGATTCATTAATATCTATACATCAACAAAGATTCACCGATATAAATTCATGGGTATAAATTCATCAATATAGATTCATCAGTATATATTCATTGATATAAATTTATCTATAAATAGATTGAATAACATAGATTCAATGATATCGATTCATCAATATGAATTAATGAATATTGATTCATAGGTATATAGAATCATCAATATGGATTCATTGATATATAAATTCATTTACATAAATTCATTGATATATAGGTTCATCAGTAGAGATCCATTGATATCAATTCATCAATATATAGATTGATCCATATTGGTACATCGATATATAGATTCATTGACATACATTCTCTGATACAGATACATGGATATGGACCCATCAATATAATTTCAATATATAGATTAATTTATATTGATTCATAGTTATGGGTCTGTTGATATATAGATTCATTGATACTAGATTCATCAGTAAAGATTTTCTGATATAGGGGCTGGAGTTGTGGTAGAATGCTTGCCTTATATGTGTGAGATACTGGATTCAATTCTCAGCACCACATATAAATAAGTGAATAAAATAATGGTGAATAAGTGAATAAAATAAGTGAATAAAACAACTTAAAAATATTTACTGATATAGATTCATGAATATTTGATACAGATTCATCAAGATACAGTCTTTGATATAGATTCATTGATATATAAGTTAATTAATAAATACATTAATCAATACAGATATATCTATATATAGATTCATCAACATATATTCATTGATATTGATTCATCATTAAAGATTCATTGATATAGATTCATGAATATAGATTGATCAATATATACTCATCAATATGGATTCATCGATATATAGATTAATCATATGGATTCATTGATATGGATTCTTCAGTATAGATTCATTGATAATGACACATCAATATACTGACTCATCAATATAGATTCTATGATATAGATTGATGGATATAGATCCACTTATATAAATTCATAATCAATATATCAATCTTAATTAATCAATATCAATTCATCAACAAAGATTCACCAGTATACAAATTCATCAACAAAGATTCATCAATATACAAATTCATCAATATATATTCATCTACATATAGATTACTTGATATATATTTATCAATATTGATTTGTCAATATATAGATTCCTCAATATAAATCCATCAATATAGACTTATCAATATTTTTCTTTAATGTAGAATCATCAAAATCAATTTATTTATACCTATGCATTGATATCAATTCAGCAATATATAGATTGACAAATACAGAATAATCAATATAGATTTATTGATCTTTACATCTATTTTGATACATCGATATTGATTCAATAATATATTGACTTATCAATATAAATCACTCATATAGATACATCAATATATATTCTTTCATATAGTTTCATTGATATCAACTTATCTATATCTATACATCATTATAGGTTCATTGATATGTAGATCCATCGATATGGATTCATCAATGTATAAATTCATCAGTATAGATCAATTGATATCAATTCATCAATATAGATTCATCAATTTATAGATTGATCCATATAAATACATTGATGTATAGATTCATTTATACAGATTCACTGATATAGATTCATGGATAAAGATCCATTGTTATATATCCAACCACATATAGAATCATTGATATCAATTTACTGATAATAAATTCATTGATTAAGCTTCACTGATATAGATTCATGGGTATAGATTCATTGATATTGTTTCATCAATATGTAGTATTTAATATAAATTCATCAATATGTAGATTTTTGATATTGATTCATCTGTATGGATTCATCAATATATAGATTCATGGGTATCAATTCATTATAACAGGATCATCAGTATATAGATTCATTGATACAGATTCATAGATATATAGATTCATTTATGGATTGATTCACTGACTTAGATTCAACTATATCAATTCATCAATATAGATTCATCCATATATAAATTCTTTGATTTTCATTCATCAACATATTAATCAATATAGATTCATTGATACATAGATTCCTTGATATAATTCATCAATATAACTTCATTGATATATATTCTTTGATACAGAATCATCAAAATTGATTCATCTATACCTATACATTGGTATAGATTCATTGATATATAAATTCATAGATATGGATTCAGTGATACATAAATTCACTGATATAAATTTACCATATACAGATTCATCTATATCAATCCATTATATTGATTCATCAATATAGATTCAATATATAGATTGATCCATATCAATACATTGATATATAGACTCATCAGAACAGATTCACTGATACAGATTCATTGATCTAATTTCATCAATATATGAAGTCTTTGATATAGATTCATCTGCATGTAGATTCTTTGATATCAATTCATTTATATATATACATTGTTATAGATGCATTCATATATATTCGATATATATATTTATCAATATCAGTTAATTGATGTTGATTCATCAATGCATAGATTCATCAATATATATTTATTGATTTAGATTCATATATATTGATTCATTGATATATATCTATCAATATTGATTCATAAGTATTGATCCATTCATAGTAATTCTTTGATAAAATTCCTCAATACATAGATTCATTGATATCAATATACACATTTGTCAATAGTTTCATGGTTATAAATCCATCAAAATAGATTCATTGATATCAATTCACCAATATACATTTTTCAATATAAATACATTAATATATATTATTGACTAAAGATTCATCAATATTGATTCATCTATATTTGCACATCATTATTGAGTCATCAATATGGATCTATTGATGTATAGATTCATCAAAATCTAGGTTCAAAGGAAATATTCAGTATTATAAATTCATGGATATAGATAAATTGATAATGAATTCATCGATATAAATTCATTCATATGGATTCATTGAAAATATATAAGCTGGGGGATGCATCTCAGTGGTTCAGCACCTCTGTCTACAATCTCCAGGGCAGGCAGGGCATTTTGGTGGAAGAAGGGGCCCTTCTTGGCAGGAAGGCATCTCAGGAGCCGCCTTCACTGAAGCCAGCAATAGTGAGTCGCCACGGGGCGAGGCCTGAGAAGTGGCTGCAGCCTCTGTGTCCACCTTTTCCCTGCTGCAGCAGAGCGCGTGCAGACAAGCTCCACAATGCACTTGCCCACGCGCGCCACTTGTGGCTTTACCCAGCTGCCGTTACTCTCTACAGCGCGCGCCTGTGAACTGGAAGAGCGTTCTTCTCAGCAACTGTGGACTACTGGGGCGTTGGCCTCCACGAGGAAAAGGTGAGTACCTTCAAGTCCACTCACATGCCGCCCTGGGCCACCGGGACCTGGCCTCACGGGGCACCAAGACGCTTCGCCCGAACTTGAGGCTGCAGCCCAGGTTGAGTTTCCTCAGTCTTTGGAGGCTTTTCCTGGCCCTAGGCCCCTTGCTCCTCTGCCAGGCCTGGGTGGTGGGGTGAAATTCTCCCTTGGAGTCAAGTGCCCTACCCTGGGAGGGAGACCCAGTCTAGCCTGTTGCACAACTTTTCAACAATGCACTTCAAGTTTTTGTTAACAAACTATAGACAACTCAGGCCTATCTTCATTCTTTAAAGCAGGAAAATGGTGCTTGAGTTTGTATTCTCCTCCTTGTCTGAGATAGTTCTTTGTGTGTAGCAGATAGTCTACATGTAGTTTTGATATGCACAGTAATTTGTAGATATTTTAAGTGTGCATTCTGATTAGGTATCCACAGTCACATGTTGCTTCATGACAGTGTTTACTTACACAAGCTAAGAAGGTGACAGTATTACCAGGCAATAAAATCTTGGGGGAACCACAGTTTTACATGTGGTCTGTCATCAAAACATCCTTATGTGGCACATGACTGTATGTTCACTTGGTGACTGCCACTCAGATCAAGATAGAATCAGCCCATGCTATCATCACTTAAATATTTGGGATTTTAATTAGAAATTCATTGTAACTTTTATCTATTTTTATGAGGTGCTGAGGATCAAATCCAGCACCTCACATGTGCTAGGCAAGTGCTCTACTGCTGAGTCACAACCCCAGCCCCCAAATAGCTACTCTTTAATATATTTTCACATAGTTAACTTTTCTGCAGTGTTCACTCTTTGTTTATACTTCTGTGGTTCAATCCCAGGTAATCTTCCTTTTTATTGAAAACAGCCATTGAGGCTCTTGGATTTCATGGTCCTGTGTCAATGATTTCTCTGTTTTTGATAGTTTGTTTCTGTCATTTAGATTGTTTTCACTGGGAATCGAATTCAAGTTTGAGAGTTTGTGTGTGTGTGTGTTTCTGTACTGTAAGTGTGTCCTCCAATTATCCTCTGCTTTCTCTGATTTCTCTGCTGAAGTCAGGGCTCGCTCACATTGTTATCTCAAGTTTTCTCCACTGCTTCTGGCCACTTTTACATTTTCCTCTTTATCTTTGGTTTTCAGCAATTTGCCTCTTATGGACTTAGTTGTGTGTTGCTGAGGGTTCATTGAGCTTCTTGAATTTCTTGTCTAATATTTTCCATCTGATATGGAAAGCTCCTGACAATTAATTCTTCTGTCTGATCCTCTTTCTGCTCTTTCAGTATATTTTCTCTTACATTTTGTTTGAGGCTATCAGTCTTATCTTCTTATGAATCAATATATCTTTTAAATTCATCCAATTATATCTTGATTTAACACTCAAAAAGTTTGATCCTTTTTCCCCAGTGCTGGGAATTGTACCCAGGACCTGGGATGTGCCAGGTAATTGCTTTACCGCTAAGGTACACCTCCAGCCATATTCTTTTTTATAGGTTTTAATATTATGCTGAGGTGCTCTATATTTTTTTTCAGTTGGCCTACTTTCAGGGTAGTTTAAATAATTGATTTAAACATACTTGTCCATTGATTCCAAATTTGAGATCATTTCTTGGCCTCATTTTTGACCAGTTTTTCTCAGATATTGCTTTGTAATCATTTTCTCATCTCTCTTCTTTCAAGTCTGGTGAATTTGGACTGCCTGCTGCTTTTGTAGAGACTCTAGCTTATGTTTCCCTCTCTCATGAACTTTGAGTTGTGTGCGAACAGGTGATTAATTCGTGAGTGGGTCACTTTAAGCATGCAAGGCCCTGGCTTCTGCTTTATTAGGACACATCTCTTTTGGGCTCTTCTTTCTCTTAGGACATGATTCTCACATCTAGGAAATGTGTTGCAGGGGGTCTCAATGGAATGTCCAAGGTGTTTACCAAATTCTTTGCACTCTGGCTGGACACAAACTCCAGAATTATGTGACCTCTACACTGTTTTCAGCCTTTCAACCACTAGACTCCATTGAGCCTTAAAATTCACAGGAAGCTCTAAAGCAACAAGATGATTTTAATTCTATTTAGAGTGAGACAGTAAATAGGAAAAGATAGAGCACTCTTTTTGGAACAAAATAATGTTACAAGATTAGAGACATGTAAATATACAAATTCTTTTCTTAGTCTCCTCTAACTATTTTTAGGAAACCAATAAAGAAACACTGTTTAGAGAGAATTGAAGTCATAAAAGGAAAAGGAAAAAAAAGCTAGCAAGAAAGCATGGGGCTAATTAAAGTAATCTATGCAGGTTCAGGTGAAATGCAGGCAGGATACTAGATAGTATTTTGGTTCAGAGTTTGTTGTCCTATTGTTCAGTAGCTTTATCAAATTATACTTAATAGGAAAATACAAAGGGATACCTAGGCCAATGCTATTTTGTAAGACATCAAAAATAAGACATTTGGGCTGGGGTTGTGGCTCATTGATAGAGTGGTTGCCTAGCATGTGTGAGGCACTGTGTTCGATGCTCAGCACCACCTCTAAATTTATATAAATAAAATATATAAAGTATATAAATAAAAATAAAACTCCTCAACAACAAAAACAAATTTAAGTTTACCTTTTGATGTCAATCTAAATCAAAGGAGATAAATCAGAGCTGGAATACATTTAGGAATTCTGCATTTTTGCTTTCTTTAAGAAAAAACACACAGATTAATTATGGGATTTATTCAGTTATTAAATGATATTCTTGCTATAGACAAGACAGATAGCTAATAGCACCCTTAGCGTTCTACTGTAAAATCTCTATAAAACATAGAAAAACAATATAAAATTATATAATTTTTTATGAAGGGCAGCCATCATAAGGCAAAAGTTTGGGGTAATAGGAGGCTGTTGGAAATCTGTGAGGATATGTGCCCCCTACCCCACACCTCAGATGGTGTTTAGAGTGCGAATTGATAGTTCTCATTGGGAGATGTCTTGGAGCCAGGAGTACACACCAAGGAGCAAGTTGGTGCCATCTGGATCATGTGCTCTTCCTTTGTGTGCAAAGGTGGCAGCAGCCATTCTGAGAAGACATGGAATGAATAGAAGCGTGGCTCCAGGCAGGAAATCGAGAGCGTAAGGACAGTGGCTACCTGAAAGCCTAAAAGATGCAGAAGACCAAGATGGGTTTGGACCAGAAAACCCCAGCATTTTGGGGAGGTATGGAGGACCAGAGTACTGGTGTGGGATGGCCACCTTGAGTTCAACCGCCAGGTAAGGACTTTGCTCACCACACAGTGCTCATCAAAGCAGGTGACAGTAGCAGATGACCTTGGCTTATCTCGTTGCTAAAGAAGGAAAATATTTTCTGTGCTAGTAAGAAATATTTTTGCTACAGGAGTTAATAGAAGAAAGAGGAGGGAAGTTGGGGCTGGGTTGGGGCTTGAACCTTGAAAAGTCAGTCTTCTGGGGAGTTGGAGCTTCTGAACTGAGGGTGGGAAATGCTGAGGTGCCAACCAAGTACCAGGATGTGAGTAGGGCAAGAGGTGGCCAGGGGTGAGCCAGGGTCACCCCATCCAACTTACCTTTGCTTTGATTTTCTCTCTCTCCAATGATGTTGGATCCAAAACACCAAGTATCTTTACTCACCCAGTCTCTCTGTGCAGGCTTAATAATGACTGCTGAATTTTACCAGATCTCCTTCCTCTCCGGAACTGTCTTCAGGCACTGTCTTCTTACACCAGGGTTCATTTCTCTTGTTTTTAAAGGGCAGAGGATTGGAGGGGGAAAATGGAGAAGATTTTGCTTGTCTAATTGGCTGAGTGCATGTTGGAATTATCTTGATCTGCATGCCTGTGTTTGTGACTCTTCTTGTATGCATGTTAGAAGTGAAGAGCAAGCAGGAGTTGGGTATTACATTCTCATGGACAGGTATCATGCATGCAAACCTTTATTTGCCACAATTGTTGTATGAACCTGTTGGAAATCTGTGAGGATGTTCCCCTTACCCCACGCTGAGGATCTTGTTTGCAGTGTGAATTTACGGATCTTCTTGGGAGAAAAATGTATTCATCAGAGCAGTTATGTTGTTAAGGAAACTTATTATTTTGCTGTGTGCTTTGCACAGACCTTTTGTTTCTCCCTTGACTTGTTGAGTTCTAACAAGACAAATAATGTAGGCCGCACCCCGTTTTAGTCTTTCTTTAGGGTTTCTATTTGGAAAAAAAGTATGATTCATAATTCTGTAGTCCAAATAATTATGTATTGTGATATCAAAGTATTCCTTGAACCATTCATCACTAATTTCTGTGTTTGAAACATTATCCATGTATTTTCTTTAGAGAGAGATCATTCATGAATACGTACTTTTCAGAAGGGGAATGAGTAATCTAGAACAGATCCATACATGTAGACAGTATTGTGGTCATCACATATTAAAAAAAAATGAGTTCTCTCTGTTTCAAATACTATGGGATAGACACAGTGCTCTTGCATCTTCTTGTTACAGAAGCTGTTATTGCAAGGGGTATGTGTACATGGAATATGTTTTTCCCTTCAGTGTGTGTTCCAACACGTGTGGTTCCCTTCCCGTGCTTCTAACTCTAAATAACTTGTCCTTGGGTTTCTTTATGTGGTTTGCCTCTATTATCCTAATACATAATTAATGATTGATTTTTTAATAATTTATGATTGTTGAGATACAAGGCATGCTTTTAAAAAAATATTTTTTTTTAACTGAAGACAGACACAATACATTTATTTATTTTTATGTGGTGCTGAGGATCAAACCCAGTACATTCCAGGCAAGCACTCTACCACTGAGCCACAACCTCAGCCCTAACAATACTAGTTTTGAAGAGGTTTCCATATGGAAATATAACTTTAACTTTACTAACATAATTGGTATCTTAAGAAAGTCAGTGTTAATGTGCAATGCAGAGTTGTTTTACCTGCACATGAATAAATTCAGGGTATAGATAGCATTGGGGCAACTCCCAGTGCTTCCTCAGTTACAGAGCAGGCTTAGAATCCCCATTCTGGGTGTTGCATCAGTTCTCTCTGTTTCTGCCTCTGTTTCTCTATATCAGTCAGGAAGAAACACCTGAGAGCTCTGTGTACATGTAAGTGATAGAAGGTGTAAGGTGCATGAAGCCCAGGTGGCCCATTTGCACACATGTTACCCTGTGAGTTGGGGTCAAAATCTGGAATTTCAAGGGCAATGTTCAGATCCTATCACTGTATGGATTACTCGTACTATCTAATTCAGACAAAAGTACAGAAGTTGCTGACAAAATTATAATATGATATACAAATATCTAAATGGCTCTAGAGTGTCTAAAATAAAATTCCACCAGGAGACTCATGACTGGGTACAATCATACATGACCAAATACACACTTGATATTTCCAACACTCCTAAGAAAACACACACATACACACACACACGTGTATGTGTGTGTATATATATACACACACATACATATAAATATATAAGAATATTTAATGTGAATTAAATTCATACAATATCTAGGAAGGTAGAAATTACCCATCAGGGTCAGGAAGCTCCTTCTGACCTGTGAGCCAGGACACTCGAATGTGAAAGGGGTATAGCGCAGATCAGTCTAGTGGCTTTGGTCTTACTTCCCCTCTGCATGTGACATCCTGAGGTATTCATAGCTGTTCCCACTGCCCCACAGTGGTAGACATTCTCATGCTCTTCCTGAATGTTCTGGATGATTAGGTAACAATTGAGGCCAGAGCCTGAGCATGAGAAAGAATCAATACTCCCATCCCCCTTGGATACTACAATGCCACTACTGCCCACTAACATCACAAACAGGGTGCTCTTTCCTGGGCTTTGCTCATAACAGTCCACCTTGCTATTACTGTAGCAACTTCTCGGGGTGCAGGTGAGTTTGACTGTTTGTCCCAGGAAGGCAGGTGCAGAGGGTAGTTGAGTCAGTACAGGTTGGAAGAGGGAACCTGTAAACACAGACACATCACAGTGGAAGGCAGAGACAGAGTGCAAGTGTTTGGGGATCTGAGCCAGTGGGATGGACTCAGGTTAAGTGTTTGCCTTGGGGCTTAGAGGACTGTGCTTATCTGGGCAATAAATGAGCATCATAATGAGAAGTGGAGTCCAGACCATGTTAGACACAGTTTTCTGAGTTCCAGAGTTCTGTGGGCTGCCACCATGATTTCTTATCCCTTCCCACTGGCCTCCAGTAGGGGCAACTCATGCGAGTGTGCCTCTATTCATTGCCTCTCACTGTCTGTACTTATTCTGAACCTGGAATGATGCAAGACAAAGTCTTGAGATTGGTGATGCTTTTATTTGCCTAATGGACTGAACCTGAGAGTAAGTAGTTCCTGGAACTACACAGAAGAACACAGTTGCTCAGCCCACATCTGTGACACAGGATTTACCTTCTCTGCCCACCCCTGTTCAAATATGGAGTCCTATGGGGACATTTCTATCTTTGAACATATTTCATGGATCCCTTGCAAGTGTTAGATGATGTCCCCTGAAGATTATATATGAAAAAATTAGTCTCCTCTTGGGTCCTGACTCTGCCTTTTTATCTTTTCATTTAAATCCAACAATCCTTTGGAGATATTTGTATGTCAAGCTCTGAACTGCAATATTACTACAGTATGTGGTAATTTGGGTATTTGATGTTTCTGAGTAAAATTCACAGGGATCAATAACCAAATACAAAAAGTGCCCCAAAACAGAAGAATGAAGCTACACATTCTCACTGCTTGGTGTCATTTTTGAAAACCAATTCAGATGATCATAATAAGCCTTTTGCTCATGTTCTACAATAACATCCATGTTCTAGGCTGGAAGTTGGCTGAGCTGGGTAAGACACTTGGCCAAAGACACATCAACATCCCAAGCCACAGACATTAAGACTATTCTAGTCAAATGATTGACATTTACCCATGAACACTGAGCTATTGGGATAAAGGGAAATTAGGGAGATATATATATATATATATATATATATATATATATATATATATATAATTACAAATTACTTTAAATTAGGAGGTATGTACCAACACAAAACTTATCTTTTATTTGCAGAAGTCAGAGAGTGACTTGTATCTCACTGGGCTAACCTCAGGGGGTTCATAGGGCTGGGCCACCTTTTGGAGTTTCTGAGAGAGAAATTACCTTCTTGCTTTTTACATCTTCTAAGAGTTGCCCAAATTCCTTGGCTGTCTTGTCACCATCTCCAATGAATGAATGAATGAGTGATGAATGAAGCCCTTCTCATATCAGGCTAGTCTTTTCTAAGTTTCTGTTGCACTCAAGGACCGTTGTGATACCACTGTTTCTAGGAAAATTAAAGGATTATCTTCTGGCTTTAATGTGAACTCATTATAAACATTTATTCCACATGTAACTTAATATCACTTTATCATATAACCTAACATATTTATAGACTACAGGGTTTAGGGCAAGCATATCATTGGGGCCCATAACTCTGCTAACCACACTACTCTTCCAGGGAAACTTATGCATACTCATTGAAAATATAATAAGACATCACCAAAAAGGTAAAAGCAGATGAAGTTTGGGGTTTGTTATATGTTTTCATTACACATATATGGTACTTCATAGCACATTGGGTAATTTATAATTATATATAATTCTGGGCATGGACCATCCCTGACAACCCACTGACAGCTCTGGGGTCTGGTCATAAGTGGAGGGATCCCTGTTATTGCTATAGCTGCTGACCCTCAAACCTAATATTTCTACCCTACCCAGAAGATACAGGCACCTCATTGGGTCAGCTGATGGGCAAGTGCCATCTGGATCCTCAGCCTTAAGGCAGTGCTCCATAGTCCCTCCCAGGAGGCACACACACACAACCAGGCATACAGTTCTTGCACCTATCCCTCCTACATATGGTGTGCACACAAAAACATTGCACACATTTGTGCCCCTTCCTGGTATGACCCTGCCTTTGCCCTGGGTTGCCCAGTTCTCTGCAGGCCATGGTTCCCTAACCATACCTTCCAAAGCTATTTCCTGGCAACAGATCTGACTTTGCCATTTTGCCTTAGGCCATATTGGCAGCAGAACAAGGACATTTTGTGCTAACATCTGGAATTCCTGAAACCCTCCATCCCTAACTGCTGCCATGGCCAGTCGTGGGGGTAAAACTTTATCCCTTGACCCTTCCACCAGCCCTCGGGGCAAGGACCTGCCAGGAGGGCCCTTCATTAAGCCCAGTCACAGCGTTGCTGACTTCCCTACACTGGTTGGCCACTTTTGGCTGCCTGGGCCCATGGAACCACTCGCAAGTCATCCTGTGGGAATCCTGCAACTGTGAATCAGTTGTTGAGAAAAGTGCCTCCTAGGTGTTTGTCCTGGGTCCTGTGGACCCTTCAGTCATTTCTGGGAGACCTGGACATTACTTCCATCCTCTTCATCCTGTTCTTCTGAGGAAGATGCTGCTGATGTTGCTGCCTGCTTTCCCTTTCAACATTTCCTGCAGCTCAGACCCTGACTCAGCAAAGTGACATATTGTATAGCACAGGAGCAGGAAGTTTATCCTTGCCAGCCTACAGCATCCTGTTATACCTAAGATCCCTGCCCAGGAAAGACTCCTCAGAGTCTCTGGAGATGGTGGCTGAGCCAACAGAAGACCCTGCAGATAGAGAAAATCAGAGGAGGAGCCCCCATGTCACTAGAGGTGCGCAATCTGCCTGTCTTCCTTTGTGCCCAGGTCTGGGGTTCTGCAGGGAAACCTCTGCACCCAGAGGCCCCAAGACAGAGCTAAGATCTCCTGGGCCTCTGTATGAGCTCCTGTCTCCAGAGAAATATTGTTCCCAGCTCATAGAACTCCACTTGAAGTCTCCCACCCTGAAGAGGAGGGCTCCAGGATATGCTAATTCACAAGTGTGCTTTTCCTGCAAGGAAGGACCAAACACCCACTTTCAGTTCCACACCATGAGGATTCCTGTTCCTGGTGCCAGGTCCTGCCCATGTCCCACAGAGGTCATGGGAATGGGGTTCCCCTCAGAGGAACAGGCTAGCTGAGAAATAAAAGCTAATGGAAATAAAATAGTGAAAAAAAAACCCACAGAACACAGAAAGCAGGAACAGGATAGGCAAGGTGATCAGAGGGATTGAGCTTCTAGACAAAATGGAGCCCATGCCTGCTTTATTTATATCAGGAAACATGGAAGAGATTCTATAGAACGTTCTTCTCCAAAAAAGGTTAAAGTTGGGTTGTTCAGTTCCTAATAGGTTACATCCATCTCCGGAGCTACTGTGAGGAATCTTCCTAGCAGAGGAGAGGGAAAAGACACATGCATTGGGCAATCTATTGCTGTGGGAGAGCCATGGAAACTTCCCAATGCTGGGCCTCTCTCTCCCTGTCTTCCATGATGAAAGAAGATCTTCATGTGTTTCATGGATGGCTTTCCACATTGCCCCCATAGCACTTTCTGGTGCTTGGGATCCCTCTTCTTTTGGAGCATATGCTCGGTGCTCCAAAGGCAAGTATCATATCAGGGTGCAAGTCTGTACTCCCAGATCCCAATGATGCCATGGGCATGAACATGCAACTGGTGGTGGCCTTTCTGGGGGTTGTACCTGTCCCCTGAGTTGAATTTAGGGGTTTCTGTCAGGGAGGATTTTTAGGGATGGTGCTAAAATTAGGAGCACTAGTAGCTCCTTGCATGGGATTACTCTTCCTGTGACATCCCTTGGTTGCCATAGAGATAATGTAGCTAATGGGCCATAGTGTTCAGGTATAAACTGGCATTAAGTTATGTTTTGTGCTTAGGAATCTTCTTTTCCTGAAGAGATGCTCAATGTTGCAGATAGGATGGATATCATATCTGAGGGCAGCTCCCTCCTCCAAGATCCCAAATCTAATACCATTAGCCTCCACATGGCTGTGTTTCAGTTAGCAATTATTGAGCATGCCTGCAGATTTTGAGGCCAAATACTGACTGCAGTACTGAGCCTGTTGGTGGCAGCTGCAGAGCAGAGGCAGTGGATGTACCAGTGGGGGATACAGCCCAGCTGACAGCAAAGACTGGCTGAGTGCTGGCCCAGGTGCCCTAGTGATTTGGGGGTAGTGAACTCCCAAGTGCTCACTGGGTTTGGGGTACCCAAGGCTGGGTGGCCTAGAGCAAAGTTTGGCCCTGAGAATGGAGCTAAAGCTGCCAGGACTCCAAACTGGAGAGAGGAAGGAGTAGGGTCAGCAAGGAGACTGGGGCTAAGGCAGGGGTGTGTGAAGCAGTACTGGAAAAGGCACAGAGTGGGAGAGGGAAGATAGGGGACCTACACTTGCTGCTAGACAGAGGATAAACAGAGATGGCCACTGGAGCATATTCCAGGAGGGTCCCTGGGTCAAGGAGCCCATATCTATCCTGCACCATCTTTGCTGTGCAGGTCTTGGAGAGACTGCATGTGAGAATAATTCAGAAGGCAGGGAAGCAGAGAGAGCAGGAAGGTTGAATGGAATGTAGTCCCAGAAGACCTGGGCCTCATCCTTCAAAGCAGCACAGATATGCTACAGAGCCTTCTCTTCCTCCTAGTCTATGTTTGTTGTGGCTGAAAACCCAGTTCTGGAGGTGGAATAGCATCATCTCATCCCTCACCTCTGTGGCAGCAGAGGAAATCTCACATTTTCATGGACTACAACTGTCTGTTGTGGGTGGACAATTTCTAGATATCACTGGATGCTTTGCTATTGTGCGTGCTACTTCCTGGTACTGGGATCTTTCTGAGCAATTTCTGAGGCTGAAAAGGGAGACCAAGATATCTTCTCTACTGTTTTTGAGGATCCCAATGGCAGCATGGGGGGTACTGGGCCAGGACTCCTCCTCTGTATTGATGGGAAGCCTTGAGTGTAACTGTATAGGCTCTGATGACATTTTAGTGTGTGCAATAGCTCACACATGAGGTCTGGGAGGTCTGTTTAACTATGCCTTTGGAAATTTTTGAGGTTTCTCTGCAGAAACCCCATTCCTGGGCACCAAGGAAAACAGGTCTCTGGACCCACTGACGTTTGCTAATCTCCTGGGGAGGTTTGTGGGTATTATTTTATAGGGTGATTATTTCAATTTCATGGATCCCTCAATCCATGCTTAGGCTCCACAGCAGTCATAGCAATGTCAGGGATAGTCCCTAACTGGAAAAGGGGGAATAGCTGGGGAGTAGAATTTCTGGCTGAGCCACATGTACATGAAGCAGCAGCTTTGGGATCATCCACTTTGTGTCCTCTGGCCCTTACCCAGGAGCACTGGAAGGGACAGATACAGAGAATAGAAATGCAGACAGTACCCAGTGACTGCTGGGGTGGCAGTTGTGGTATGAAGCAAGGTAGGCTGCTTGGAGGGTAGATCAATTTACTCTGTGACCTATAATCTTTCTTAGGTTTTTAGCCAAGGAAAACCAAGCTTGTATTCTCATAAAAACTGTATGTGGATGTTTGAGCTGCTTTTGTGTGTGTGTGTCTTCTACATACTGAGGTTCTCCAGTTTTTCTTGACTTTTTCACGGTTGTTTAGCTGTTCTAGGAACAACTCTAGGTAGCCTAACAACTTCAATGTCTGTTTAGTTAATATTTGATCAATTAGGTGAAATACAGAATCCTGAAAGATATCTAGATCACTTTTCCATCCATTCCTTATGTTATAGTTGTCATTTGTTTTGTCTTAATATTAATTGAAACCACCCTGCCAGACTTTGTATAATATTTCACCCTAAAAGTTTCTGTACTCTGCCTATGCCACACTGGGTGCTCTGCCCACCTCAGCTTTCAGCTGCCACTACCATATCAGGCTGGTGTAGCCTGGGAGCAGGATCAGGCTTAAGCAGGAGCACAAGTGGGCTGAGGCCAGGTGGAGAAAAGCCAGGAGGACAGAACCACATGGCCAGCACATAATGTGGTCTATCCTTACCTCCTCCTGCTGCCTACACAAGGTCCTGGGACACGGTGGTTGGGGACCAGGTTACAGCCCATGTTTGATGGGCTCTGGGTGCCAGGTGTGTCTGGTTTAGGGATCTGTGGTCTTTGCCTCTTTTTGCACCCCTCTTCCCATGCAGGGGCCCTGTGCACATTGCCAAGTGGGCTCAGCCTCCTGCATCCTGATGGGTCCTGAGGCTCTAAACCCAGGAACCATGGATATGCCATCTGCAGGCATCTGACCTGGGCTCCACCTCCAATAAGTGAAGAAGTGGGTGTTGTGTCTGCCTGGGCTTAGGCTGTCTGTCCTAGCCAGTGCTCCTCTATATCTTCCTTGGCACTGGACAACCCAGAGGCTTAGATGCTTCCCTGACCTCTGGGCTGGGGTAGGTCAACTGTTGTTGGGTTTCAGTGAACAGGTAAGTCATAGTGCTGTGGGTCCTGGTTGTCTGTGACATCAGAAGTTAACCAGGAGAGGTGCTGTGATGTCACAGCAGGCCCTAAGAGGAATTGCCGGTGCAGGGAAGGGCATGGAGTAAAGGAATAAAAGGAAGTTTAGTCTTTTGTCAACACCTGAAATCACAGCAGATTTGAGATAGAAGTTGTTTGATATCACCATCTTTCAGTTTTAATGTGATAGTTTCAAGTGCTTTTACCTACACTTACAACAAGCATTGCTGCTATTGTTGTAGTTGACTCCCTGCCAACACCCCTGGTGGCCTTTCCTGAGGCTGGGAAAAGCTCCAGTATCTAGAAATTTATGAAGCTGAGTCATAGGAAGCTCTAACCCAAACTAGATAGGTTGGAACCAGAGCACCTCAAATCCTGGTCTTGGCTTCTGTGTGGTGATGGGGGAGGGCAGAGGGTTGGCATCAGGGCTTCCAGAGCACCATCTCTAGTCAAACTTCTTTAGGTAGCCCTACCCACAAAGCCCCCAGACCCCTTGAGAATCATTTCAGTGTTTGAATAGCCCAACTGGGGCTGAGGGCAGGAACTCAGGCCCCTCTGCCTTCTTTTACCTCTATACCCTGTCACCCCCATTGCTGAGAATCCTGGCCAAGTCTCAGCCATGGAGTCTTTCCTTTTAGTAGCTCTGGATATGCCCTGTTACTCATTCCATTAACAAGAATTTGGGGGTCCCTCTAACAATGCATAATAGAAGACAGAGTGGGCTCTGTGGATTTAGAGTGTTGAGCAGAGTGATGTTTATGTGGAGAGTTACTTGGGAAATGCTTTCTGTGTCTAATGACAATAGCTTTCCTGTTGGCTACATGAGCTTAGATATTGACTAGTTAGATACAATTGAAGGGTATCATGACCTGTTCTGCCCAGGAAGTCTGTCCTTGAGGAATAACAGTGATATTAACAGATGGTGATGTTAGGTCAGTGTCAGTCAGTGCAAGAGGGCAGGATTGGGAAACTGAGTCAGAGTGCTCAGGTTATTGAAAGGAAGGCAGGAAATATCTGATAAATCTTAAAGCCAAAAAAAAAAAAAAATCCCATGTCAGGCCAAACACTGGTCTCCCTTCAATAGCTAGTTGACGTTTCTGAACCAAAAATGAATCAAGATGGTTATACCAGTTAATGTTGATTATGAGCCAGGCACTATTTAATTGCTTCCTATGATTCAACACTTTTAATCTCTTATCAGCCTAGCAAGATAGGTACTACTATATCCTATCTGAAACTAAAGCAACAGCCTGTTGAGCTGTGAAGCCACCTTGCCCAAGGTTACCCAGCAAAATAAGCAGCAGAGCCATGAGTTTGCATCCAGCCCCTGTGCCTCCAGAGGTTGCACTCCCAACAAATGCACTCTCCAGTCTCTCCTGAGTCAGGCCATGTGGGATTTGTCTGCTAGATCAAAGGAAGATGATTTGGGAGACACAGTAAGAGGCCAAGTGTAGTAAGAAGCTATATGCATGACAAAAGGCCTCAACCAGGGGAAAGGGCCAAAGATCCTTTCTAAAGGAAAGCTCTCCAAAGAAGCATAATAGTGCCAATGCTATTAGGTTAGATTTACATTGACCTATTCTTTCCAAACTTAAAACAGGAATAAATTATGCATAAAGAAGTCCACATTACAAGAAGCAGACAGCTACTCACTGCAATTCACTTTGTTTCTTAGCCAGAGCGCCCTCTCTCAACTCTTCCATCTCTAGCAGGGGGAACATGCATTTAAGAAAAATTTGCAGCAGACACCAACTCCATCAGACTTTGTGACAGCCTCAGCTTGTTGAAGCAACAGCTTGGTTCCTGCCCATAGAAGAGCCCATGTATGCCTTGCTCTTTGCTACCCAGGTGACCTGAATCAGGATGGTGGGACCTTTGTTGAAGCCCCCTTACTTGCTTATCTTGGGATAGGGTTGATTGCTGTGCTCTGTTTAATTTCAAATCTGTGAGGATGTATATCCAATCTGCCATGGGACTGATGAAAATCAGGAAATTTACTAAATTTCACAAAATTTGACTTGTATATGATGTGAAAGCTGGCATCTTGCCAAAGCTGGCTATGCAACTAATCCCCCAGACTCTACCTTCTTTTCTGTGTGGTCACTGTGGATGTCAAAAGGAATCCTACTCATCTACCATGCAGTCTGGCTCTCAAGGAATGACATTTTCTTCTTACATGAACCTGCTGAACCGAGGGATGACATCTGTCTGGTCTCTCGGGGGGAGGGAAAGACTTCTAGCCATTTCTATGCAGGACAGTCCCCAGCATGAAATATACTTTTGGGGTATTCTTTGGAGACTGGTTTCCTGGCAAAGGCATGGATCGGTGCCCTGGGCTGCCAGATGTTTCTCATGAATTGGGATCCACAGAAGGGCCTGGCTTCCTGACCACTGAGGTATGGGGAAGTGGCCAGCTGCATAAGCATCTTCACTCCAGGGCTCTGACTGGCTTATCTCTAAGCAGACCAGCATCTGGATATGCAGCAGCTAATCTCTGGACTTCCCAAACACAAATCTCTTGAGACATGCCCATCCTGGAAAAGGAGACATACATCCTGGCATTTCCCATGGGCAGTCTTTGGCAATAAACTGTTTCTTCCTGGCTTCTACATTCACACAAAACTGGCTTATACTCTGGAAGATTGCAGAGATTCAGAGAGTGAAGAGGTGGCGCCCATGAGAGCCACACTTCCTGACAATAGCTTTGGGAGATGTGCAACCTCCAATCTCAGACAGGTCCTCATGGTCTGCTTTGCACTTCTGTTACCAAAGTTCTCACACCTGCCCTGTCCCCATGGCCAGAGCTGCTTCCATTTCTCTCCTTTTCCCTTTTTTTCCAAACTCCTGCTGACTCTGTAAACCAATCAGAAGAATAGCCTCAAACTAAGGCATGGAGAATACACAAGCCAGAAACAGCAAAACTGTCCATCAACAGAACAAACGTACACAGCTTTTTTAAAATTATTTTTTTAATTTATATGACAGGAGAATGCATTATAATTCTTATTCCACATATAGAGTACAATTTTTCATATCTCTGGTTGTATATAAAGTATAGTTACACCAATTTGTAACTTCGTACATGTACTTTGGATAATAATGTCCATCGCATTCCACCATCATTTGTAACCTCATTACTGTCCCTTCCTCTGCCACCCTCTGCCCTATCTAGAGTTCATCTATTCCTCCCACACTCGCCCTCCTACCCCACTATGAATCAGCCTCTTTATATCAGAGAAAACATTCGGCATTTGTTTTTTTGGGATTAGCTAACGTCACTTAGCATTTATCTTCTCTAACTCAGTCCATTTACCTGAAAATGCCATGATTTTATTCTCTTTTACTGCTGTTAAATATTCCTCTCTCTCTCTCTCTCTCTCTCTCTCTCTCTGTGTGTGTGTGTGTGTGTGTGTGTGTGTGTATTTTTTTTTTCATCCATTCATCTATTGAAGGGCATCTAGGTTGGCTCCACAGTTATTGTGAATTGTGTTGCTATAAACATTGATGTGGCTGTGTCCCTATAGTATGTTGTTTTTAAGTCCTTTGGGTATAGACCAAGGAGAGGGATACCTGGATCAAATGGTGGTTCCATTCCCAATTTTCCAAGAAATCTCCATGCTGCTTTCCATATTGGCTGCACCAACTTGCAGTCCCTCCAGCAGTGGTGGGATATCCTTGCCAACACTTATTGTTGTTTGTATTCATAATATCTGCCATTCTGACTGGAGTGAGATGAAATCTTAGAGTAGTTTTGATTTGCATTCCACTAATTGCTAGCGATGATGAACATTTTTTTCATAAATTTGTTGATTGATTGTACATCATCTTCAGAGAAATGTCTCTTCAGGTCCTTGGCTCATTTATTGTTTTTTTTTTTTTTTGGTGCTTAGCTGTTTGAGTTCTTTATGTACCCTAGAGAGTAGTGCTCAATCTGATGTGTGAGGGGTAAAGATTTGCTCCCAAGATGTAGGCTCTCTATTTTCCACACAGATTGTTTCTTTTCCTGAGAAGAAAATTTTTAGTTTAAGTCCATCCCGTTTTTTGATTCTTGATCTTGATTCTTATGCCAAAGGAGTCTTATTAAGGAAGTTGGGGCCTGATCCCACATGATGGAGATTAGGGTCTATTGTTTTTTTTCTATTAGACAACAGGATCTCTGGTTTTATTCCTAGTCCTTGGTCCATTTTGAGTTGAGATTTTGCATAGTGAGAGATAGGGTTTTAATTTCATTTTGTTGAAAATGGATTTCCAGTTTTCCCAGTACTATTTGTGGAAGAGGCTATCTTTTGTCCAATGCATGTTCTTGGCACCTTTGTCTAATATAGGATAATTGTAGTTTTGTGGGTTAGTGTCTGTGTCGTCTATTCTGTTCCATTGGTCTACCAGTCTGTTTTGGTGCCAATGCCATGCCGTTTTTGTTACTATTGCTCTGTAATACAGTTTAAGTTCTGGTATAGTGATACCACCTGCTTCATTCTTCCCGCTAAGAATTGCTTTAGCTATTCTGGGTCTCTTTATTTTTCCAGATGAATTTCATAATTGCTTTTTCTATTTCTATGAGGAATGGCATTAGGATTTTAATTGGAATGACATTAAATCTGTATAATGCTTTTGGTAGTTTGGTCATTTTGATGATGTTGATTCTGCCTATGCAAGAGCAAGGTAGGTCTTTTTAGAGATTCATCCACAGGATTTAATGCAGCAATAGTGAGCAAACAAATTACATACAAGAAGATGATAACTTAAAATATTGAGTGGAAAGAATAAAATTATGTGCTGTGTATGGTATATAATTATGTATATAAGAAGGCCCTCTATTACCCAAGCCCACCAACACCACTAAAGAGGAAGCTGTGGTTGACCACCCTACCATCTTCCTCAGAAGCCTCCCTGTGGCCATCCAACCCTTTCTCATCTTCCCAGTTTTCTTTGTCTGTGGAAGTCTTGGAAGATTGGAGATGTTTGGGCCTATTTATGGGATCTCAATTAGATTTAGTTGTCTATGTGGCTCTCCTTATGCTAGTACCACATTGTGTTTATGAATATATGGAACTGTGCATTATCTAATTTTTCTTCTTTTTCAAGATCATTTTATAACAATTATTTGAAATTTTTTTTTTTGCAGGAAATATTTTGTCTCCTAGACAACTTCTTGTCTTGTTCAATAAGTTAGATAAATCAACATGAGTTCTTTATTTTATGACTTGAATTATAGTCAAACACTACTTTGGTGGCTCAGATTGATCTTTAGCCATTGATCTCTGAGTGTTGACTCCAGTGTCCCTTTGATATATGGCTATTTTGCTATCTCTTTTTCTCTCTGTCCTTCTCTCTCTCTTTGTTTCTGGCCCTCTCTTCACTTCTTGACTTTCTGGCACTGTATAGCTAGCTCCAGATTCATCTTACATATTTCCAGCACCTGTTAGAATCACCGATTTCTCCAGGAATTCTTGGATCCATAATATGGATAATGTTATAGAAACCAAAATTGGGGTGCTGGGTGGAGTTGTTGCTATAGGGTATTGTTGCATCTGGGCCTTGCCACCTGACATAACTGGCAATAAATGTTGTTAACCTGTATATATTTATCTACATAGACATCTGTAAATATTTGGATATGTGCCCTCTGTAACTTCATTAAAGTAAACATGAGTTCATGTTGAGGTCTCAACTCTAATCCATTACTCTGTAGATCATTATATTTTCCTTCCCTTGCTCACTTCAGTCATGGTAAAACTGGTTCTGCTCATTTGCAACACATATATTTCATATTAGTCTTTATCAACCCTTGATTCATTTACATTCCTTCAGACTAAAAATGTGTTTGAAGATTCAGGAGTCAGCCCTCATGAGGAGCCATAAGATTGTGCTATTTTCCATACTCTGCTAGCTGAGCCTCAGGGATCTAAATGGTTAGAGCTGGCTTCACTGACCACCACTCTTCCACATCAGTGTTTTCTGCACACTTGACTTACAGAGCATCAACATGGAAATTCCATAAAGAAGCAAGAAAATAATTTTATTTGTAAAACATGGAGAAGATAACAGAGAACAGGAGAAAACTAGAGAGGAAGGTAGAAAGTGTAGGCATCAGTAGGCATCCCATTTGCTATTAGGTGGGAAGGAAATGGTCCGGGCAGCAGTGGAAATGATATGAACTGGGAAGTGGGCCAACAGCATCAGCACCCTGAACTCTCTCTGGGACTTTTCTGCAGGGGAAGGGCACCTCTTCTTACTGTCAAGCAAGATGGAAGTGTAAAGAAATGTGTTACCACTTGTAATGATGTCAGGAGGAGAATACTGCTACTTATTTCCTCTATCCAGGTCAAGTTCCAGTGACAAGCAGGAAGGGATGCTACCACTAGGTTTCCATGGAAAACAGGGTCAGAGGCAGACCATGTCAGTTCAAAACTGTGGACATGTCTGTCTCCTTCCCCTCATACTTCTGTAGAATCTTGGGCCTTCAGTTATCTAGAGGAAGGCAAAGGTTGGAGATTTCTCTTAGAAATCTAGACAGAGGAGAAGACCTAGTTTGGGGAGTAGGGAGACAGAAAAAGTGGCTGATTTCCAAGCAGGCTGTTATTCTAGATCAGTTTTTGCTTCCTAAACTCAATTTTATACCTCCTGGATCAAAGTAAAATAGGCTGGTTGGTGGCCCAACAATGCTCTGTCTAACTCACCCAGGGCAGGTGCTATAGGAATCTAAAGACAAAGTTGTTCCTTGCTGTGCACAGGTCAAAGGCAGGGTTGCTAGGAGTGAAGTTGGGAGTGTGCATGCATCCAAGCACAGCTTTGCCTATGCTTTGGTATTTCCTCCCACCAACTCATTGTAATAAGTCCTAAACCAGAATGTATCAGAAAATACTCCAGTATTGTTGTTCTTTTTTCTTTTCTGTTGGATATGGGATCTCACTCTATTTCAGAGGATGGTCTGGAACTCCTGGGCAGAAATTATCCCCCTCCTTCAGCCTCCTGAGTAGTTGTAACCACAGGTGCACATGCTGCATCTGGTTCAAATATTCTTTATATAAGATTCAAATTCATGCTGAGGCTGTAGCATTGTCTGCCACCCAAGCAGTTCACTCTAATTACAACTCCATGGGCTTTGTCATCATCAGGATGTGAGAGAAACTGTCACTACTCTGTGAAATAGGAAATTGTAAATATCTGCAGATGTATCTTGCATAACCTGAACCGTCTTTTACCAAATAGACAAATAAAGACAATTAAACATAAACCACTATGACCACCTCACAGATAGTCATTTGGAATGTGACAAAAATCAATTTCATCTAATAATAATTTACTAAATGAGTTCTAGGGTTGCCCCTAAGTGTCTCAGAAGAATTGGGAGGGAGACTTAAACATTCCTGGGAGGTTATGCAGTATTTATGGATGAGAAGGTCACAGATGGAACTAAACAACAAACTCATTTCATTATCAGGAAAAAATAACATTTGGATTCTAGATGTTGCTAATAAATGAGGGAACCTATACATTCTGGCTTCTCTCAAACTTCCTTTTAGTGCTTCTACAGGAAATTTTTGATATACAGAGACATCCAAATGAGTCTCTCATTTGCCTGCAGAGCTATGCCTGGACTGGAGCTGTGAGAGCTTCTGTTAACACAAGCCAATTGCTGTCTTTACAATGATTAATTATGGTGTATAGAATATGTTCTTTGAGCTAAAGTATATGAATGTATACTTCCGTGTATATAAATTATATTAACTTTGATCCATGTAGCTGGCAAGCACATGAGAGCTAATTTAATTCTATAACTCAGACAACAGAAAAGTGCAATTTTGCACTGAGAGTCATAAGGACCAGAGCTCTTACCCAGTATCAACATTAAAGTGCATCTGTGATTGCCCGGGGATGGGATGGGAAGAATCACAACAGGCATGAGGAAACTTTGTAAAGGGAAATAATTTGGGGATTTCTTCTTATGAAGATAAACCCTAGATAAGCCATTAGAATACTTACCAACAAAATAATACTATAGGATATAGCAAATCTCAGTAGAGAATTATACACTAGTATGGAGATCCATATGTAAGCACAGACTGTATATAATTTCTTCTAGACGAATGTCTAAATATTCGTCATGTATAAGAGATCTCCAGCATAGAATGTTTAAGGATTTATTATTAAGGAACTGTTTTAAAACATCAGATAATACTAACAAAAGGATAAGATATATGAGAATTATCTATTCACTTTCAAAACATATGAATTCTTTTTAAAATCTAGGCTACATGTAAATTTTAAAATAAATTTATATTAAGTCAAGATGTTTATATATGAATACATTACCAGTAATTGAAAAACATGTACAACTGCAAGAATGGGATCCTAAGTAGAATAAGTTATACACCACGTATGTATAATATGTCAAAATACACTCTATTGTCATGTGTACCTAAACATCAAAAAACAAAATATTTTTAAAAGTTGCATACGAGTAGATGGAACATAACATTAATTCAAGTATTTAATTCAACATGTTAACTTTTAAAGTGGCAAAGCATACATTCTAATCTCTAACATACCCCTTTTACTAACAAAATCCTCTTTACAATATAAAATGCTGATGTCTTTCAGATCTAAAAATGTAATGATATCATTAAATATCATTACAGCATATTAAAAACAACATAAAATGAAAACCTGGCATTCGGATTTCAAACAAATCACATTTTCCCACAGATTAAAAAAATATTCAGATGTATCATTTACATATCTTTATGGGGTATATCACAATAATTTAATATATGTATACAATGTGAGTTTTATCATATAACATTGACTTTACATCCAGCAGGTCACTATAGTGTCATCTCCCTTTAGTTTTTTGTGATTAATGACATTGCATAGAATTCATATTATGGCAGATTTAGAGAGACTGTGTGCCCTTCAAGAATGGGGACATTCTAGCATTTCAAGCAGGCTTTGGTATATGACAGATGAGTCTGAACACCTGAGAAATTTTCAGGAAGCAGGGTTATTTAAGCTGCAGTGGTCCAGAGGGGCTAATGTAGAATTTCTGGATCCAGAGTCTGGACATTCTTTAAAATTTGTACTCAGTGGGTAGTTAACAGGGTGGTTAACATAACAGATACTTTTTGTTCCATTTTCTTAGGCTGGACAGAGATTTCACAAGTTTTTTAAGAAAACAGTAACTTGCACATCAACAAGTTGATTGTGGACCTAACTTTCACAAGAAAGAGAAATCTGGGTTCTACAACCAGAGCTCAAACCACAATGAACTCTTCAGAACTCCTGCTGACATTTTAAAAAAAGATCTTGTTGACTAGGAGAGAGGATTCTATGTTAAAATTAAGTGGTTTTTTTTTGGGGGGGAGAATACAACATTACCCCCTTTGATGCTCAGTATTTAATCCTTTAGATTAAAGACAATTATTATCTTCTTGGCTTAACTTTATGATTTTAGTTGTTGTCTTTTTTAAAAGTGCTGCTTCTGTAGTAGACTCTATAGTTTTAATGTAAAGGGGAGACAAACATGGAAACAATAAACAAGGTAAGGGCATAATGCTTGCTGTGTCAAATGAGTTTTTGAATCCACCAAGAATAGAAACCATCCTCCAAAAACTGAGCTTGGAAGCCAAGCTTTTTTGCCTTTCATGTTTGAACTGGTACATGTGCTAGCTTTCTGCTATTGTTAACTATGTTTCTGACTTTATCAATCCTTTAGTAAAGCCCAAGGAAATGACTATATATATGATAGAAGTAAGGGGTAGCAATACATCACAGTATAAGAGCTGTCTTAGAGGATGATACAGTCCATTTATCCTGTTGATTGGTTTATCTTTTACTGTGTGTTGTTCAGCCAGCCCCCAAGTCGCTGAAGCAGGGCTGATGTTTCCTCATGCTGTGGGTGTGTGCAGGCTAGTCAGCTTCCAGAGTGACTGGAGCAGGCCTAGTGTCCTTCTGACCCTCAAGCTTGTCTGGTTTTTCCTTCTTCCTGATGTTCAGCTGAAGGGGTGCAACTTAATGAGGGAAAGCTGCAAAAGAATGTATATGAGTGTATGAGATTCTATTTTCAGAAGATCCCAAAACAAGACCAAAGGAACAAAATATTACATAATGTATATCTGTGTATGTGTATATACATATAATGATATATTTGGTGACACTGTAAAGAAGCATAAAAACTTGTGGACAGTGCTCCATGTGCATGTGACAGAGGTGGGGATATCCTAGAAGGCTCAAACTATATAGATTTAGGGTATTTCCAAAGAGGCTGCTTTTCCCCAAGTCCAGGTGGGTGGGGTCTGGCCAGTCTGGCTCTCCCCAGACTGCTGCAATGTATGCATGCCTTGCACTGTTGTCTAGAGGCCCAGAGCTCAGAGGCCCAGTGCCCAGATGGCCCTGTATCTGGAACCCAGAGTCAGATTTAGGGAGGAGTCAGGGGAGGTTGGGGAAGGAGATGGTGTAGGAAGAAAGGAGAAAGGACTGGAAGGTGCTTCCAGGGCTCTTAGAGTAGCCAGAGATACCTCTCCAGCTTGCTCCATGGGGTCAAGGTCCAGATCAGGCCAGCAACCCTCAGGCTCTGACCCCAGCCCCTCATCAGTGGGCTGGACCTCCAGTTTTAAGGGACAATCTTCCTCCATCACAGGGAATTTCGTAATATGCTGCCCAGAATGTAAGCAGGCAAATTGGGCCACTGATGCTGGAGGTTGTTCATAGGTGGCAAATAAATGTTTTAGTTGTTTCAATTTTAAGCCTGATACTTTCCCAAACACATTCTATTGCATGATTATACACAGAGGATGAAATTATGAAAATTATTGATGAGCTGGTCAGTATTGCAAGTGACTAGATCCTCATCCAATATGACCTCCTTGGAATGATTTGGAAGGAAATGATTCCTAGACAAAACACGTCACTTGATAACTCATCTATAGTTTCATATTTGAAAACACTACTAACAAAAACTTTAGTTACCAGTCAAGACCTGCAGTCCTGTGGTGTGTCATTATAGAAATATTTATCTCAGTCTCATGAAGCAAGAAAAGAGTGTGACTGAACTAGGACCATAGAAATCCCTCAGTGATCCACGGTGTCATTATTTAAGAACACTACTAGAATAATTCATACTATAACCCCCAGCCCTTTACAATAACAAACAATCCTTTTATGACCTACTCTCCCTCCTCTTGGGGATTCCCTAACAAAAATATTGACCAGCAGTTTCCAAGCATTGGAGAGCCTGAGTCAGGAGGATCTGGAGTTCACAACTAGCCTCCACAAATTAGTGAGGCCTTAAGCAACTTAACTAGACCCTATCTCTAAATAAATACATTTTTAAAGGCTGGGGACATGCTCAGTGGTTAGGAACCCCTCCATTCAATATCTGGTACAAAAATAGATAGATAGATAGATAGATAGATAGATAGATAGATAGATAGATAGATCATCCAAATTTCAGTCCTCTAGATGGTTCTATATTTTCAGCAATGCTCATCAGGGTTTAACTTCTAGAAATAAAATTGCATTAAACATCCCAATATCCACTCCCACTCAAAACCCTCCTATCCTTGTTTTTATTCCTCTCATATACCTAGCTGTGCTAGCAATGCTCCTGTGAAATGACTGTGACTCACTTGACAACTATCACATTCAAAGGGGAAAGGATGGCATCCATCAACTTTGGATTTAAAGGTTTGGGATCCCAGGCTCTGGTAGAAGACTACACTTGCTTTCTCTTTCCCCTGTTGTTCTTTCTTGAGCATCATGGGTCCAGCTTAGGGCTAACTTTAACACCCTAGCTATAAGTGCTTCTAATTTTAGTGGCATCTCAAATGTCTGCCCAAGTATAAACCCCTAAGTCCAACTCAGGTGCCAGCACCACGCCCAGAAAGGCTGCTTGCGTTTTTAAGTCCATACCCATGACATCACTGGGATCTGGTAGCACAGACTTGCTTCCACACTGATACTGGCCTTTGGAGCACTGATCATCTGCTTCAAAGGAAGAGGGACCTCCAAGGACCAGAAAATGCTGTGGGGCAAGTCTGGAGCATGAAAGCCTGCAGCAGCTCTAACCAGAGCACCTCCAGTGACCAAGAGACAAAGGACAAACAGCAAACCTGTGCATGGAGGCACTGTTGCCCCTACATATTCTGCTCAATACAAAGGCTCACTCAAGAAATACCCAAGTCCCATTCAGGGCCCAGCACCATTCAAGGAAAACCACATGTCTGTGCCCGTGGCAGTGGCCTTGGTGAAAGGGTAGTACAGAGACTTTACCCCAGATATGATATCTGCCTTTGGTACTGAACATCTCCTTTCAAAGCAAAGGGACTCCCAAGCATAAGAGAGATCTATGAATCAAGCTTGGGTCTGAACAACTGTGGTCCCACTAGTCAGATAATTTCCATGGGGAACAAGTTACATAGGACAAAGACCAACTGTGTGCTTGGAACCACCCATGCATTTACTTTCAGTGTCATCCCCAAAGGGCTACAAGAAATGCACAAGTTTGCTTTGGGGCAGCAGCACCACCACAAGCAAGGATGCATGTAGGCCAGCACATCTGTACTAGCCTCTCACCCTGGCAGCTCTGCTTCTCTTGGGGACACAGTGAAGAGGAACCTCATCTTTAGGGCCCATTGCTCATCCACCCAAGGCCTCCTGGACCAACCACCAGACCATCTTCTTCCAGGGCAAGATCCACTCCTGGGGTAGGGGTCCAAGAGAAAATGTTTTTCTCACTAAGCATCCACCTTCTTCCTCTTGCGACCTGGTGTCAGCCCTTTTTAGACACATATCACAAGTCTCACCCTGACCTCTGTGATCCTGGGAGAAGTGGAGGCATCCCTTTACCACCCATTTCCTGGCAGCTTTGCCCTCAGAGTTGAGAGGCAGGAGGCTCTCATTTTATTCGGCTCTCTGGTGATGTTTCTCACTCCTACAGAGGCCCTGGTCTGGCTATTTGGTTTCCTTGCTGTTTCAGCTCTTTGGAGGTCTCTATCCTTAGGCAATTTTCATGAATGGGGAAATTTGAAATTGGCAGATTTGTAATCCAGATAATGAGAAGAGATGTGAGATACACAGAAGATGCAAAATGTTTGGGGAATCTCTGTTGTAATCTGTAAATATGGGAAATATTAAGCCCATACTATCTCCCTAGAAAGAATTTTCACTGACTGCCCTTCTTGTATCAATGAACCTGTGACCAAGGGGGGAAAAGATTTATTAGAGCATGGAGTCTGTATATGCTAGAATCAAAGGAAAAAACTGTCTTTAAATAGGTCCCTGAAATATTACATTATTATCCAATTAGAATTGTTTTGTCAAAGACCAGGAACATGGGAAGAAACATTAGGTGTTGGATTTTTGTATTCTTCTACATAAACAAGTCTATTCTAAACTTCTGGTGCAAAGAACTCAAGCACCAAAACAGATGCCTCTGCCACTTGGTGGGGAGAGTGGAATAGCAACAATAATGGGGTAAATGAGGCTGAGCCAGTGAGGTTCATGGGCTGCAGTCCTCCAGGGATCCCAATTTTACCTTTACAAGAGAGTCAAAGAGGACAGGGTGACTAAATCAGGAAGCCTGGAGGACTTTGAAGGTGACTTAAAAATAAATCTCACTGTGGGATAGTAGGGCAAATGACAGGTGAATCAAATGCCCCATGGTAACCACTGGAGTAAGGGGGGTGAGCAGAGGATGGATGTTGCCACCTTGACTTCCTCAAAGGCACCTGGGGTTATGGGGCTAGGGGCAGAGGGCTTTGCCATTAGTCCTTGAGCCCAGGTTTCTGAAGTTGGCGGGGGCTGGGGATCATCTACATGCCTTTGTTTATTGAAAGCCTCCCACCAAGTCCCATCCTGTGTGTTCTAGTTGCAACTCAAGTTTAAAGCTCCAGTCAAGTCATTACCTCCTTCTAGAAGCTTCCAAAACTCTTCATGCCCCATGTGGGGATCATGAGGTGCCCCCTCCAGGTTCCACTAACACCTCTTCCAGGCACTTGTCACAAGAACCCAAACTGACATTCACTCATTCACGATTTCTCTGGCATCTCCTGCATGCTCTGTGAGATAGAAAGGCATTGACTAAACCAAACAAATTGAAAAAGAGTGACAACCTGAGGCCAGTTCTCTACAGGCCCCAAAACATAGTTATATAAAAACAAATAACCAGGAAACCCAACCTGACAGGGTAGTGGGGTGGTCAGGGGGGCTTCCTGGAGGTGGTATAGATCAAGATCTGAAATAGAAATAGAAATTACTTCTCTTGGCAAACACAACTGCCCCTATAGAGCTGACTTGGAGTACAAGTTACGAACAGATGGAAGGAAAAGGTACAGCAAAAAGAGCTATATTTTAAAAGCTGCTGGCTTTGAATTGTTTAAATTGTTATGGGCAAGGCAGGGAGGAGGTGAGGCTGGGAGAGGCTGGAATTGGGACAGTGATGGTGGTGAGGATGGTAGTATTTTGGGAAGTTTAAGGCACAGATGCAAATAGACTTGGGGGATGGGGGGCAGGGGGAGGGATGATGCCATCCTGCCAGCTGTGGTATGGGTCAATCTTCCTTTCCTTCTGAATCCCGTCCTTCTCCCTCTCTGCATCCTGAGATGCTCACAGGTATCATTCTTTCTGCCTAACCCACAGGGTTCCCACTGCCTGGCCTTCCTCATGCAGTCCGTTCACTTGATCTCCTCATTCCTGTCTGTCTCCAGCTCTGTTTGAATTCCCCACCCACACCATCTCCTTATTCTTCCCTTGAGCTCCCTTCCCCTAGTTGATCAAAGGTTTTTATTACTGTGTCTATCTCATTACAAGTTATTTTTATTTCCTCTTGATTCAATTTTGACAGATCTTATATATCTAGAAACGTATCCATTTCTTCTGACTTTTTTTTTCCACTCTATTGGAGTACACATTTTCAAAATAGTCCCTGATGATCTGCTGGATTTCTGTGCTGTCTATGGCGATATCTTGTTTCTTCTCTTTGTGATACACATGGCCCCAAAGGCAGATATGAGATATTAGAGCTAGTCTGGGCCCTTTTTCATCTCTAATTTTCTAAACTTGGCTTTTTCTCTGTTTTTCTCTTGGTTATGTTTGCATGGGGGCTTATCAATCTTGTTTATCTTTTACAAGGAACAATTCTGTTTCATTGATCCTTTGTACTGTTAATTTCATTAATTTTGGCTATGGTCTCAATTGTTTTCTTTCTTCACTGTTTGCTCCTCCATAATAGCCTAGCTTTTAAACCATTTCCCATTTATACTGTGAATAATGTGGGCTTCCTCACTAGAGAGCGCTGAAGGGATATTGCAGGAAGAATAGGCCTCTTATGGTTAAGCTGCTGCAACATTGCTCTGTGATGCTGGTATGAGTCTGTGCCAGGATAGTATGGATCAAGTGATGGGATTCCTCAGCTTCTGAGAAAGGCTTTGTCTCCAGGAAAAATTTCCCAATTCTTTCCAAGTTAATCTTAGGTGATGGTGCTGACATGGTGAATGTCACTGTAGTGACATTCTGTAGTGGGAGGCACCTGGCTCTGAATTTAGGACATGGTAGTCCTTGGCTCTACCCTTCCCCACATTCCTGTGCCTGTAGAGCTGAAACCCATTGAGTCTTTTATCTTGGGGAGAAATTTCTAGGGTATAAAGAAAGGACCAGCACAGTCGACTTCCCAGACTCTGTACTTGGCACAAAAAGGAAATGCATGGATTTTGTAAGGTGGCTCTTAGAGTAAGGCTTAGGCACCCTGCTTTTCTAAAGTACCCCAATTGAGTAACGGGGTTTATCTAAGCAAGATCTATCTCTGGGGACTGTGGTCAGAGGTTGAGCTGCTGCTTTCTTGCTGTATTCACTTGAAGAAACCCATTCTTGGTTTATTTCATCTATGAAATTAAGAACCATGGGGGAGGGAGGGTTCAGGAGGGTCATGCAACCAAAGACCTCAGCACAGCACCTAGAAAACAGCAGGTCCTTAATCTATTGCAATACCACAGTTAACAAGGACAACAAAGGTCTCCCCAAAAGCCTGCTTCCTCTGTTTACCTTCTATTTCTTCTTACTCTCTGGTACCCCAGATCTGCCATCTTTCACATTCCCAGATCAAGCAAATGGCCAAAGCCCAAAGAACACCAAAGAGTTCCAAACTGCAAAGAAACTAGAGAGATCAGGCCAAGGGCCTGAGTTTATAGTGTTAAGAACCCCAACCACTGGGTCAAATAAGACCCCACCTCCTCTTAGACAGTTTTGAGGCAAAGCTGCCCAGGAGGTAGGTTGGAATGGGAGACTGTGTCTGTGAGCCTCATGTTTGCCCCAGGATCAGAGGTCAGGTGGTATGCGCCTGAACAGGGCTCACACCAGGTCCTGCAAGGGGGAAGGTGGATGTTGGCTTAGGGCAGCATTTTCCTCCTGGACTCCACAGGAGTGGATCCTGACCGGGAAAAGGAGGATCTGGTGACTGCTCCAGAGCTCCTGGTTCCAGAAGAGCCCTATCCAGATGAGAATGGGACCCTAAAAGCCAGTTTCCTCTTTAATGTGCACCCATGAGAGCCAGGGATGCCAGAGTGAGAGGCCAGGACACATGTGTAGCTATATGCATACTTGTTCATTGTGATGCCTCAGAGTGGACTTGAGGGTTTCTTTGGGGGGGGGCCCTTTTGGGACTTAAAGGAGTGACCCCTGTTGCTCCACGAACATAGTTGTTTCATGTCCCATGTAAGGTGATCACTACAGGGATGGTATGTTTTGTGGGGCTGTAGGTATTGAGGCTCAAGGTGGCTCCTTCGTGCTATCTCATGCTTCTTGTTTTTCCTCTTTGAGAGGAGATACACATAGCCCCAAAGGCAGATATGAGATCCTAGAGCTAGTCTGGGCCCCAAAACCCCATTGGTGGCAATGAGACAGATTGTAATTAGAGGCGACCTTTTTGGATGTGGTGCTGGCTCCCCCAAGTGAGCTTAAGAGTTTCTGCTTGGGCAGGCTTTGGGGGCGGCAGTGACTATAGGAACACCAGTGGTTCTTCGCTCTGTTTTGTGCTTTGCTTTGTGTCTCTTGGTTCTCATTGTGGTGCTCTGCCTAGGGGCACTGGAGTTGTCCTCTCCCAAGCTTGTCCCATGTTGCTATCTGTTGCTTGGATTCCCTCCTCTCCGAGGGAAGACGCACATGACCCCAAGTCTCATATGAGATCTGGGAGCAAATCTGGACTCCCAGATCCCATTGATGTCACAGAACAAATGAGCAAATAGAGGTAGCCTTTCTTGGGTTGGTGCTGGTCCACCAATGTGAGCTTAGGGATTTCCGGGAGGGCCAGACTTTGTGGGATGGCACTCAGGGTGGAAACACCAGTATTTCCTTGCATCTGTTTGCTCTTTGTCTGTGTTTCTTGGGCATCATGGTGATGCTCTGGCTAGGAGCAGTGTAGGTGTTCTGTCCCAAGTTTGCTTCATGGTGCTCTCTGGTTTTGGATTCCCCTACATTTTGAGTAAATTCTCATTACTGCTATGTGAGACATCAGACCTGGTGACAAGTCTGACCTCCCAGTTGGCTTTGAGGTAACTGACACTGGCAGCCTTTAGGGGGATGAACCTTTTTGTTCCATGTTGACTGGAGCTGCCTGTTCTTTGGACAAACTCTGGCCACAGGCCCTGGTCTCTGGCTGGCAACTACAAAGGCAGATACTGGTGCACTAGATGCACCAGTGGGCCTTGCAGCCTGTGTCTGGGAGATGGCATGGACACCATGTGTGGGATTTCTGTTTGTCAGCCACAAGGACTGAGAAGTTTGGGATGCCCAAGGTTGTGGGGCCTGCTGTCAAGGATGGGGATGGTACTGCTCCTAGACCTGGAACTCCCAGGTATCCAAACTGCTGACAGCTGGCAAAGATGGGGGCTCTGAGCTTCTTCCCATCAGGAACTCCAGGCATTGGTGAGATGGTGGCTCTAAGGATGTGAGGTGGCTTCCCGTGTGGAGTGTGTTGTTGCACCCTTAGAGCTGGCCAGCTGGAGCTACATACAGCTGAAGTCTTGAGAATACTGTTGGGCTTTGGACCCTGGTGAGTGGGAAGGAAGCTCCTACCTAAGCTATATGGATGCCCCAGTTGGGGGGACTGTGAAGCCATAGTGGTGTTCAAGGGAGTGACCCCAAAGGAGACCACTGGCTGTAGAGCCAAGCCTGTCAATATGCTGGGAGAAGGCCTGGGAGGAAGGGCCAAAGAAGCAATTGGCAGGCTAGGAAAGAAGGGGAGGCTAAGGTTGGAGGTGGGATAGTGTCTGTGGGAGGAGAGAGCATAGCCCACCCACCTTGGTGTGGAGGCTTCCATGGTGGCAGTGCTGGTGTGGTGGGGAAAGGTCTGGCTGAGGCCCAGTGATGCCAGAGGTCTTTCCCCTCGCCATGTAGGGAGGCACATGCCTGGGCTTGTGGGGACATGGTTACAGCTGTTCCACATGGTCTAGAACTCACCCATCAGAAGGCAGTTGACGTATATTGAACTTTCTCCTTCTCCCAGTCTAGGTTCTCAGCGGTGACTGGACAAGCCAGTTCTAGAGTTGGTGGCAGCCTCAGAAATTTCCCTCATTGGTGTGGCAGCAGAGGAAAATTTGTATCCGTGGCTTACCAGTGTCTGCTGTGGATGAGCACTTCTTCCTCGGTAATGGATGTCCTGCCCTGCCTTCTGTCACCTTCTTACACTGGACCTTTTCAGGGGAATCTCTGGGTATGAAGAGCATCCCAGGGGTAACTCACAGTTGGATGGGACTGGAGCCCTCCTGTCCAGGGCTGGGAGACTTTAAGAGGAGCTATAGGAGCTGCTAATGACATTTCCCTTGGAACAGGAGCTTATACAGTAGGCCCAGGAGATCTCAGCTGTCTTGGGAGTTCTGGGTACAGAGGTTTCCCTGCAGAGCCCCAGGCCTGGGCACAAAGAAACGCAGGCGACTGTGGTCCACCAGGGTCCTAAAAGCAGATTGTGCCCCTCCAGTGACTTGGGGGCCTCTGATGGTCTCTCTGCAGGATCTTCCACTTGCTCAGCCACTCCTTTAACACACTGAACACAGTCTTCTCAGTCTTTTTTGGGCAGAAGGGGTCTTGGGTAGGCCATGGTGCTATAAGTTGGCAATGAGTGACTTTCTGGTCCTACGTCATACAAGGCGTCTGTTTGCTGAGTTGGTGTTCTGGGCTACAGGGATTGGTGAAAGGTGAAGCTGACAGCAACATCTTCTTCAGGAGACAAGGCATGTGGATGATGGAGGAAACGTCCACACCTCCCAGAAAGGATTGAAGTGTCCACAGGAACCAGGACAAGCACTTAGCAGGCACTTTTCGCAACCACTGATTCGCAGTTTCAGGATGGCAGCAGGATGAACTGCAAGTGGTCTTGGGGCCAGGAAGCACAGAGGGGCCAAGTACTGTAGGGAAGTTGGTGGGCGCTGTGAGCAGGTTTCATGCAGAACCCCTTTGACAGGTCCTTGCAGCCCAGAGTCAGGAGCAGGAATGATGGACAGAGCTTACCCTGGGAAGTACCCATGGCAGTGCCTAGGGAAGGCAGGATTTAGGAATTCTAGAGGTGAGGTCAGAGGGTCCTTTTGCTGCTGCCAAAGCAGCTTTGGATGAACAGCAATATCTGACCTGTTGCCAGGACACAGCTTTGGAAGAAATGGGTAGAAAACCCACAGGCATGTTCAGAAAACCATCAACACAGGGCTGGAGGCAGGGTGGTGCAAGGAAGGGATGAGGGCACGTACAAAGTCTGTGTACACACACCAGATGTCAGAGGCATAGGCCTAAAACTGTGTGCCTGGTGCGTGGGTTTTGGGAATACTGTGGAGGGCTGGAACTGAAGCTGTGGATCCAGAATCCGCTGGTACACCAGCTGACCTAGGAAGGTTTCCTGATCATCTGGGAAGGGTGGAAGATGTTGGGTTTGAATGTCAGCAGCTAAGGCAATTGCAGGGATCTGGCCCCTTGGGCGGGAACAGCACACACTCTCCTCCTGGCAGATGGCCAGGATGGCTGCACAGGTGGGCTGGAGTCCAGTGGAGATAGGGGGTGGCAGGAGGGCTGAGCTGCCTCTGACTGGCAGGTAGATGGCAGCTCTTGGGGTCAAAGCAGTTGGGCACTAGGGTGATTAATGTGGGTGTTGGGCTTGTGGTACCTTTGTCTCTGGTACAGGGACTTGCTGCCAGTGCCTTCTTGGGGGCGCTCTTCACTGGCAAGGTGGGCCATGGCACATGCTCCAATATGAGCGCCCAGGGGCCACCAAGTGTGGAGCAGGGCAGTGGATGGGAGCAACCTGCAGGCCTCACAAGGAGGGAGCAAAAGGACAGGTAATTGGTTGTGTACTAGCACTGGGACAATCCTGCAGGTATCTAGCCAGTGAGCAAGTTGGGATGGTGTCTCCAGGATCTCACTAGCTGCACCTGGGACAGGACATAGTTTCCTCTCCTATTGCAGTGAAGGTTATGAGCTGGCATTTGTATCTAGCCTTGCTGCGGTGACAGTGGGCTTTGTTGAGTTTTTAATCTCAGAGCTCTTCCAGTAGGAGGAATCCCTCTGCCCCAGAGCTGGCAGAGAGCTGTCTGCTGTCCTGGTCGGGCCTCTTAAGACAGAAATGGAACTGCTGGGGAGCAAGGCCTTGCCTGAACAGCATATGCAGGTGGTCGCAGGTTTGGGATCAGGGCTTGTGCATCTTCCCTCTCATTCTCTTTCTTCTCCTTTACTGATCTTCCTTACAGCTGTAGGATATCTAATCTCCCCCGCTGCCACATTTTTTTCATTATGCTCTCGCTACCACATAGGAGAGAAAACATTTGTCTCTTGATTTTCTGCATCTGGCTTATTTCATTTAGCATGATTTTCCCCTTTTACATTCATTTACCAGAAAATGCCATAATTTCATTCTTCTTTATGTCTTGAGTGAAACTCCATTGTGGATATATACCACATTTTCTAGATTCATTCATCTATTGATGAGCATCTGGGTTGAATTCATAGGTTGTCTATTGTTAATTGTTCTGTGAGATACAGTGAAGTGGCTGTATTGCCATGGAATGCTGATTTATATTCTTTGGATAAATACCAAAGACCATGTGGTGGTTCCATTTCTATGTTTTTGAGGAGTCTACAAACTGCTTTCCATAGTGGTTGTACCAATTTGAAGTATCACTAGCAATGTATGAGTATGCCTTGCCCATAATAGCTAACATTTCTAAGGGGATCATTATGCGCCAGAAATGCTTGTGTTTAGAATTTTTCATTTTGCACTGGAAAAACAGAAAAAATATGGAGATTATGCTAGGGAATGGGTAAAATGAGGTAGAAAGGACAAACATGATGAGTCACTGGTGTCACTGGAAAGGGGTATTTTTGTGTAAGAAAAAGATACCTACCCTCACCCCAACCCTCACCATAAATTAAGTTAATGTGATCAAAATATATTTGGGATCAATTACTAGCAGAGTTTCAAGAGGAAGAAGTAAAGTGCTCATTGGTAGAGGAAAAACTAGAAGGGAAACAAAGTGGAAGGTTGGTTATTTTTTGTTAGTATCAAAAGTGAAAATGATAGAAAGATGAAAGAATGCCATTTCAGTGGTTTTCCATCGCTTAAAGAATTGGATCTAGGATCTATGTAATGTGTCACTTAATATGGAGGGTTAAATAATAATGTTTTAAAAGTGATGCCAGAATCCACTAATCTTACTTCACAGATGAGAAAATAGGTATGGCTCATTAGGTACTAAAATCACACCAGAGTTGAAACGTAGCTCTTCATATGGTAGTTTATAAAAAAATTAATGAGCACCCACTGTTGTCCAGGCACTTTGCTGTGTTTGGGAAACAAAACATAGAACAGAGCAGTCTTGCAGGCCACCTTCTGGATCATAGTCTCGTGCTCATAACTAATGTGAACTCTAGCCAATGGCAGTGACATTAACTTATAATCCTATATATATTTTCATGTGGAAATTTAAGTTTTTAGAAGTTTCTAAATAATACCTTAAAAGGAGTTGGGAGGCCCTTTGTACACGTGATTTTTGACTAAGAATACAATAAACTTTAACCCAGTTAGCTGAAGTACAATTGTAACATATTACTTGGAACAAAATGATCAGAAGGTTATCTAAATATTTGTTAATATTCCAATTTTGCATAAAAGATATCCAAAATGAAGATAAGTGTGCTTAAATTTCAGGAGTGGAGCTAGCTGAATTGCAACCCAATAAGCCCCATCTTTCTTGAGTGAGATAGCTCTGATTTCTATGCAGGTTCCACATAGCCTCACCCACTCTTCCCTGAGTTCCAGTGCCCAATTGCCAGACCTGTGGTGTTTCCTTACTGTTCTCCTGTCAGAAAAAAGGAAAACAGCATGTATTCCTTCTGCTTGTAAGAGTAACAAGTAAAATGGCTTTGTGATTGTGAGAATTTTCTCCAAGGAGTGCCCTAAATTAAAAACACTATTTTAGAAAGTTTGTATTTCTTTCTTTTCTCCCATTTAATATCCTAGATGCAAAAAATACACCCAAAGATGGTAAGAAACCTTTATGACTTATTGTTTTTAATATAACAAAATAACATATTATAATGGTAAAAGAATCTGCTTTATCCAATGTGTTTTGACATCTTCCATTTGAGAAGCTTGGATCCTATGTCCCTGAAATTCTGAAGATTATGGAAACGTGAAATATGTTTTTAAAGTATGAATACTTCTTTATTTGGAAAGCTTACTGATATTTTTCAGGTATTCTGTAAACTCCATGAAACTGTATTCAAAAATAACAGAAGGTTTTGGAAGGTACATTTATATGGTATTCCTGTTACTATAAAATTTACAAATATAAAATCAATACAAAAATATAATATTAGGTTCTGGATTATGATCAAATGACTAATTCAATCTGTATGTTAAATGCTTGATATTTAATAGTAGAAAATAACTATCAGCAAATTGTTATTTTGGTTCATACTGACCTTTTAACATCTCAGTCTGTATTTCATGGTATCTACATCAGCCAAAATTTTGTCCTCTTTTAGTGACTTTTATTTAATTTTCTGCTTTCTGAAAAGCTAGAATAATAAGAATATGTGATATTTTATCTTACATTCTTTTTATTTAAATAAATCACATTATTTTTTTAAAATAGTTTATTTTTATGTGGTGCTAAGGATTGAACCCATTACCTCATGCATGCTAGGCAAGTGTTCTACCACTGAGCCACAACCCCAACCCATACCTTAAATCTTACCTTATGTAGATTTATGATTGCACGTGTGTGACTGCATCATGTACAGCAAATGAGAAGTTGTGCTCATCTGTGAACAGTAAGTTGAAATGCATTATGCTTCTTGTATAACTACTTAGAATAAATATTTTTTAAAAGAAAATAACCATTATTCTTCCTAAGAAACTAATGGGAAGGTAACATTATAAAGAAAATTTATACAGTCTTAAATAATCTTAAGAAATTGATATTTTATTATTGCTCCACTTCAGGAAGAAAGAAATTTAATACATATTCATATATTTCTCTAATATTTAAAGCAAAATTTTCTAAACAAGTTTTAATGTTGACTTAATACAAAACTCTAATTGTTATAACAATTCTTTCTCTAAATTTTAAAAAATTCCACTCATTCCTGTTCCAAAATTACACTTTTGCCTCACAGTTATTTTACATGCTAAAGACTTTTTAAATCTACTTTTCATCCCAGAATCCCTTCCACCTATCAATCCCATTTTATTATCCACCATTACTGGAAACAAACAATTTCATCATCATTATTTTCATGATTTGTTCAATCTCATAGTATCAAGCCTTCAGAAACCATCTAAGTCAGACCTACAACATAATTATTTTTCAATTAGTAACCTAAAGGTATACTTCTATATGGAAATCCCTTCAAAAATAGTAAGCCTTGTAGCTCCACAAAAACTAATTACAAAAAGTACAATGACTAATTATATCTTCAGCTAACTGAGACAAATTATGTAAAGAAAACCAAAGGAAAAGCTGTTTACTATTGGAAGCATGGGATGGGAACCACATGTGTTGGAACACACACTGAATGAAGATAAGGCATCTTCCATATCCATGTGCACCTTGCAATACTGACTTCCATTACAAGAGGGTACACCTAACACTGCGTCTATCCCACCCATGGTATTTGAAACAGAAAGTACTTATTTTTTTATATGTGGACATAAAAAAATTTGTCTACATGTATGTATCTGTTCTAGATTCCTCATTTACCCTTCTGAAAAGTATATACTCATGCATGAACTATCTCTAAAGTAAACAAATGGGCAATGTTGCACACAAAGAAAATAATGAAGAATGCTTCATGGAATATGATGATTTCACAATATATAATTGTTTGTACTATGTAATTATGAACTATGCTTATTTTTTCCCAATAATAACCCTGAGAAAAGCAAAAACAAGGCAGGGCATAGGTTATTTTTCTTGTTGGATCTCAAAAGTCAAGGTAGAAATGAAATGTCTGGGCAAAACACACAGTGAAATAATCAGGGTCCTAATCAACACAATTGCTCTGATGAATATATTTTCCTCCTAAGTAGATCCATCCATTCACACTGCAAACACAATCTGAGGTTTTGGGTGAGAGACTTATCTTCACAGATTTCCAACAGGTTCATACAACACTTGTATGTGAATGAAGGTTTGTGTGCTTGATATCTGTTCATATGGATGCAATACCCAAATCCCTGCTTTCTCTTCACTTCCAACGTGAGTACAAGAAGGGTCATGCACATGCACAAGCATGCAGAGCAAGATTCAAATCACAGTTCCAACATGCACCCAGCCAAGTAGACAAGTGAAATCTACTGCTCCAGTGAGTTTCCCCTGCACCAAGCCTCTGCTCTTTGAAAACAAGCAGAATTTAGCCCTGCTGTAAGGAGGCTCTGCCTGAGGGGGTTCCAGAGAGGATATCCAGTGCAATTTAACAGCCACTAGTAAGCAAGTATAGGCTGGCACGATGAGTAAAGCATCACACCCTAGCTAAGTACCTTCACCTGAGTTACTCTAGGAGCAACATTTACCTCTCGGATCCCTTAAGTATAACTCAAGCAATATTCTCCTCTAGGATGTTAGTGCAGGTGCTGTCCTAAAATCTATGAAATCAAACAAGAGTCCCACAAAGCACTCTGCACACAAGCATGGGCACACATGCACGCGCGCGCACACAAGGCCTACCAGCTCTGCCACCATTGATGTTTGGTGCCCTGGATCCCACATCAGAGGGAGGGAAAACCAAAGTGCAAATAAGCTGGGTGGGGTGATCCTGCCTCTCTCCCTGGCCAACTCTTGAATTGTTTACGTCCCATTGTTTCCACCTGGGCATTTCCCACGTTAGTCAGCAGCTGCAACTCTGCAGCAGACCGAATTCTTGGGTTCAAGCCCTAACAAGCCCCAAACTGATAGAACAACCTCTTTCATTCCCTCCACAGTAACTTCTTTTAATTCCTCTAGCAAAAACATTTCCTACTAGGGTGGAAAATATTTTCCTCTTTTTGCAGGGAGATAAGCCAAGAAACCAGGTCATCCCTTACTACCACTCACTTAACAGAGCACCAGGTGGGGAGTACAGTCCTGACCTGGCAGCTGAGCTCCAGATGGCTATACCACTTGGGTCCTTGTGCCTCCCCAAAATGCTTGGATCATGTGGTCCCCCATCTCTTTAGTCTTCTGCCTCTTGGTGACATTCAGGTTATTTTCCCTCTGCCTCAAATCTATTCTCAATACCTAATGGCTCTAATTTCAAATTCCTCCTCTCCATCTTAGCTATATGGCTTTCCACTTCAGGCTTCCTAATTGGCCATCCCAATGTATGATTGTCCCCACTACATTCCACTATGCTGGCTTAAAGCCCTGATCTGGACTTTTAACTCCTTCCATCATTACATATTAACTGCAAAACAGAAAAACAAGCAATCTGTCAAGTCTGAATATACTGACTATGGGAATACTATGTTTTTGTAAACTCCTACTGCATTACTAGCTCTAGAGATCTAGGAAAGTCATAGAATCTTAAATTCTTGTTGACGAAGCAACAGCACCAAGAATAGCCAAGTCCTAAATCTGTGCTTCCAGATCTGAACAACAATCCCATTCACAACCAACCTGGTCCCAACCTTTGGTCAGCAACCTATCCTATCTTCTTAGGCTTCCTGCGCAAACTGAGAGCTCTCCTGACTATAGCTGGAAAGGCCACACTTCATGGTCTTATTAAAGAGGTAGTTAAGGCACAGGGTGATATTTTAACAGATTTACTCATGTTCATTTATGTCAAACATCTTCTACCCACGGCCAAAAGCAGAAAAGATGCCAGCCAACCTTGCCTTGCTCTGTTAGCTACTTTATCCCCTTCCGCAGAACTCAACTAATAGTCTACCATATGCTCTCCTTTCCCACTTTTCCACCAATCAACACTCCATTTCATATTCTTGTCTGCTTTGGATGCACTGCTATGGTTTGGGTGTCTGTCCCCTCTAAAACTCATATTGAACATAATCACAAAAGTCATCTGTTAATGGTATGTGCAGGTGATATCCTCAAGAAGCAATTTGAAGTATTAAAGTAGGACCCACATAACTGCATTAGTAGCTTTACAAAAGGAGGAAGAGAGACCAACCCATGTAAGTAAACTTGATTTGTCTCACCCCGAGCCACTGCGGGACTCTTTACAGAGACCCCTCCCCAAACCCCCAATCCCAGCAAAAAGTCTTCCACCAGAAGCAGTCCCTCAATCACAGATATGCTGCTTTCAGACCTGTATAAAAGAAAGGCCTTTTCTAAAATAAAATTACCCAGTGTGTGGAGTTTTGTTACAGCAAAGGAAAAGAGAAAAGACACCTACCCAAACTACTAACTATTGTCTTAATACTGTCACTCCTTAAATCAAAGGAAGCCACTACTTGTTATTTCTTTGGCACTTCTTCATTATCATGTTACCTCTTCATTCCCTAAATTACCTGTATGACTGTATCCTTTGGTGTTATGGGCTCCTCTTTGGTTATACCTGGACAACATGAGGCAAGTTCAAATCAACCTGAGTTCCCAGGACCTGGAGCCAACCCTTAGCTGTACTTTCAAGGAATTAAGAAAGGGGGCTATAGCCACATTAGGCAGCAAGTTGGGGTGGGGGTTGGAGGTGGACTTTGACTAGGAAAATTTACTCCTCTATAAAACCCTACATGCAAGAAGCCACCCATGAATTACTTGAGGGGATTCCCTCTGTATAGCAGCCAGGGAGATTTTAGGTTTGGCCTTGGGAACTATCTGTGGCTCACACACACCATAGATTGCCAAAGGCACATGACCTTTATCTCTGCTCTAGTAGGAAGATCCCTCACAAGTAGCTTCTGAGATGGGCGTAACCTATTGGGAACTGGACAGACCACCTTGTACCTGTTTTGAAGAACATTCTAGGGAAGGCCATTGATGTTCCCTGATATGAATAAAGCAAGCATGGGCCTCATTTTGCCTCTTTAGTGTAGAAGCTCAATCTATATGATCAGATATCCCATCTCACTCCTGCTTTTTGAAAATATTTTCTGTGTTCTGTGGTTGTTTCATCATTCTACTTAGATTTTAATTCACAGCCAACCCATTCCACAGAGGGTAACCTCATTCTACTGTCTACTCATGACATGGATGAGGCCTGCATGTAACTTCACACTAATTAGAATTATAATTAAATTGGTATCTGTGATTTGTATCTGTCTCTCCCTACCTGAATTCTCCATCAAACTGTAAGCTCCATCAGAGCAAGAGCTATGTCTAACCTGATCAAAATCCCTGCACCCTAGAAATATCTGGCACACAGGTATAATCAATTACTTCAGCTCCATTGGGTAAAAAAATAATTTAATCCTCAATAAAGCTCTGTCATAAAGTTGGTAATTTGTGGTACAACATTTCATATTTTCTGGAAAAGCTTATAATAAGATCTAATATTTTTGAGCTCTAGACATTCTTAAGTTTTTTAAGGATTCCTATGTGTTTTACCATTAATATTCATGAGAAACCTATAGAGCAGATACTATGATTATTCCCATTTTATAGATGCAGCATTTAAGACAGATTGTATGATTCATCATGGGTATACAGAGGAATGAGATGAGATTCAGACTAGAAAGTCTTACCTAAAAGCACTTCTCATTGTTATAGTATATCTTGCCTTTCTGAAAATAATCCAAATTTTTAAATATCAATGAACTAAACTAAAATCTTATACATATAAGTCACCAGTTCTACCTCACAATTAAAAAAAACAACCTCAATTCCATGGTTTCTTATTGTGATTTAAAACAACAGTCAAAACTACAACCACTGTTACTTTTCAAATGATAGTCACTGATGGGAGACTGAAACCCCAAAACTGAATTCTCCATATGAAAAACATTTTCATATTAAAAACATTTTCTGGGGCTGGGGTTGTGGCTCAGTAGTAGAGCACTTGCCTAGTATATGTGAGGCACTGTTCCGATCCTCTGAAACATATAATTTTTTTTAAAAAAAAATCCACTTTTAAAAAATGTTTTCTTTTGCCACTAAATTACTGTTAAAGTATGCATAAAGGTGATCTTTATATCTGATAACGGATGTCGAATCACCAAACTAGGCCTAACAGAACTGATATGTATTGCCCCGATTTTCCAGTACAGGAAGCACAAATTTGTGAAGAATACACTATCTCCATGGTTTTGTCTTTCCAGAACTTGCTGTGTAGAGTGTAGGGAAATAACAATGCAAGCTTTTCTTCTAAATAAAATAATACCAGAATCCAATACAAGGAATGTGATAGAAAAGATGGATTGGAGAGGGAGCAAGAAGAAAATCCAAATTATTAGATATCTGCCCAGCAGGTGCCTGTAAGTCCTGAACATGCTATAGCCTCTTTCAGAGGCATGTGGCCTGAGAGGTCTATGACTCCCTGATTTTTGATGCTGCATTGGTGTTCCATGGAATGTGGAATGCCCTAAGAATATATAGAGAAAAAACATTAACATACCTTCCACTACTTCTTGGACAGCAGTTTCACGACCACCAGATTCCCATTTTAGGCTCTATTATGAGCAAAAACCCCATTGATAAAAATGTCTTGATCACTGTCCTAGGTTGGAGAGAGATATAAAGGCACAGTCTGCTCACCAGGACTTGGCACCAAAAGCACTTCCTTGGTTGAAGAATGGTAGATTCGATAACCTTTCCACTGACTTAACAAAAACACCAGTCCACAGCCACATACACAAACTTAAAGGGAATTCAGTCTCTTTCATTCTTCCAGACACTTATGCTAATTGTGCCTTTTCAGAGGATAAGAAGTCAAATGCCATTTTTTCTTATGGAAGGTGAAAGAAAGCACATGGGTCTAGAAAGTCACCACACCAATTTTTTTATGAGATGTTCAAAAGACAAGATTCCACACTAAAAGGACAAAAGGTAATTACAATGAAATTCTGTAATTAGCTAAAGTTGACATTTCAAAATCATCCAAAATTGGAGTATTTTAGTTGCTCTGCATTTTTATAATTTCCAATTACAAAACCATCAGATATCTCTTCAGATTTTCTGTTGCATTTTCAATTTAGCTAGGGGTTGGCAGCTGTGGCCTGTGATCTGCCAAACCTGACCTCACCCTACTCCCTGAGCAACAGCTACCATGTTAGTGACAAATAATTATTATAACTGACCTCATGCTGAGCTTTTCCAGAAATAAAGAGACACTAGGAAATAGAGTGAACAACTCAAATGAAACCCATCACCAACCTGTTGCCTTCTGCACTTTACAGAGTGACATGATCTGGTGGTCCTCCCTGAGTGAAGAAAGCTCTTTGGAAATCACCCTAATCTATTCTCATGTGTCAAAACATATGCAACGAAATGCCTCTTTCACCAGCAGCTTATAAGTACCCCTTGGCAACTCAGAGATTTAAATACGAGAATGATGGTAGTCTCAAGGGAAGAGGAGCTGAGTTGAACGCCAGACAACACACAAACCTCCAGTTATTCCACACTACTTGATTCTTCCTGAATTCATTCAGAAGCTTGTATCTATTGCCAAATCTCTTATTATAAAAATCCTAGACATGGGATATGTTCAATATTAAAGTTTGAATAATCTCTCTTAACAAGCTCTTAAGGTCCAAAATTTCAGCTTTTTTATTTTGATGCCAGAAGAATTGTCCTGTGCCTCAGAAAGAATTAAAAAAAGCAAAATAGATGAGCATCCATAGAGGAAATACAAAGGGATCTGGAGTAATCTAAATACTAAGGAAATAGGGTGGACAATCTAAGTATGCCATGATGGCCAGAGCATCCTCCATTGATGGAAAAGCTGTGGACCAGAAAAAAATTCCACAGCTGTATAAAGGGTGCCTCCCATAACAGACACAGAAAAAAATTCAGAATTTCTTGGATGAATTTAATTTAGAATAGACACTTTTAATTTTTTTAAACTTTATTCTGTTTCATTTTTCCCCTTTATCTTATCAGCAAATAGATTAAAAACACATGTCAACAGTATCATGTTTTGTTTCAAAGTCACCTGAATTTATTTACACTTATTATTGAGTACCCCAAGAGACTATCAGGGAAACTTAAGTGACTCATCCCATGTATTTTGGATTTGTCAAAAAAAAATGAAAACTGATTTTCTCTAGCAATGGAAATTGCAATAAACCTAAGTTAAGCTCCCTCAAATCAAAAAGTATATGATAATTGAAAATCAACTCACTGTTCTTAAACTACTATGTAGATACTTTGGCACAGAAAAACTATCTATTTAACATTGGATAATTTCATAGCCATCTGGAGTAAGAATTATCCTAAATAATTTAATAAAATCTCTTTTCATTTCTTTCCTAAAAACCTTGAATTTTTAAGTTGAAATGAATAGATATATTTAATCCACCTCTTCATTTTACAAATAAGAAATGTGGTCCCCTCGATTAAATCAAGCCCAAGAACACTGGTGATAGCCCCTGTATTTGGTGGTGGCTAAAGGGCAGGTATTTCTAAGGGGTATAGGTAGAGCTTAGACACATGAGATAAGATACCCATATATGTGCCTGCAAGAACCTTCAATGACTATAAGGGAGCAATGAGGACACAGGAAGCCAGGCTTGGGAAGGGAAGAGGGGCAGGAGAGGTGAACCTCCTTTGCATTTCAGCATGGAAGTTCAAGACATCTGAAAATACTACATTTGAACAAAACACAGGTCCACTGAGGTAAATCTGGCAAGAAATACACTTTGTCATGGAATATATTTCACTGAACCCTTTGTTATTTTGATTTATAAACTTCCAATATTTGATATAAGGTATATCTGCCTCCTTTTATACTTTTGTTCTGCACCCCACATCTGTTAGGTAGTAACCTAATGAACTTAACTTAGGGAAATTCAAGACGGTGTGCTCAGGCAGAAGAGAAAACTGCTATAGTTCCCCTTATCACTCCAAGGAATGAGCACACAATTCAGCATGCAATGATGAGGTTTGAAATCTCAGTTCACAGGTGCCTCTTGGGATAAACTCCTTACTGCATTGAATGTGATTCCCATGGTTCAAAATCCATGTTTTCACACATGAGGGCTCCTAATGTAACTAAGTTCCTCCAACAAGTGCACCAATGAAAACAACTGTTCTTTATAATGAGAAGACAATACCAGTTATGCAGAACTTATTGAGAGTTGGCTTATCCATCTTCAGCATGGCACTTTCCTAGGAAATGCTTGTGGGCAATTTTTATGATTCCTGTTTATGATCTTTATCTTATGATCAAACTCAAGAATGTAATATCCAGGCCCAGATATCTTGCACATTTTCTTATTGGAAAACATTAGGATGAACAACCTGCCCTGATGCTGATTTATAAAACAAAAAGGGAAAACACACATACACACACACACACACTCCCTGCACAAAGGGCAGAAACAGATCCCAGTCTCCAGGCTGCTCTAGAAACCTGTCTGCCTCCACATAGGAAAGAGCTCCTTAGATGTGCTCAATGCTGCCACTACATGCTTCAACCCCTAATATACACATGCACATCCATGCACACCCATGCACACACAAGGAGCAGGTTGGCCCATAAGGTCTACAGCCACGCATAATCTTGGGCCAACAACTCAAAGATCCAAACATACCTGCAATATGGTGCAAGACTGAGTGATGGAGGGCTGAGAAGGGAAGAATTATTGACACACGCCACACAAACACACTATCATAGCCTTATTCATTCACGCATACTTATGCATCACACAATTACAGAGTCACAAAAACAGTTCACACACAAACACATACACCAGATACAGAGGCACATGCATTCTAATATATACATTCTCCAGACACATGTCTTCACATACACATAGTCATGTGTGTGCACTCGCTCACAGTCCAGAGGTGGGAATTTTACCTTTGGCCCCCACAACTATAAACACTCCCTACAGATACAGGTACTTAGGTTGGCTATGAATCCAGAGGCCAGACTAAGCTCCAGGTGGGCCTAAGGGAGAGTGAAAAGGCAGAGGAACAGCAGATGTCCCTCTGTCATCCTCCTCTGTGGGGAGTTAGGGGTGAGGAAACCCTGCCTACCAAGGGAGCAGTCCACAAACTTTGACCTGGGACCCTCAGGGAGAGTGACCTCCTGGCTCCTGGAGGTCGCTGGAAGGACTGAGAATGTGGAGGTGCCAGAAGGAGTCTTTATGTCCCCAAACTGAATCTCTCCCCTTAGCTGAAGGCTAGGACCCTTCTGACAACTCCTTTCAACATCACACCCAGGACAGTACTGCCAGTCCCCAGGAGCTTATCTCTCCTTTAAGATCCCTTCACTGAGACCCACACCTATTCCTTCACAAAATGGAGTCCCACCCAGACCCTTTAAGGTACACACCCACCTGTTTGATCTTCATGCTGCATCTGTCCTTTCACACAGCTTCAAGACACCAAAGGCATCCCCTTGCCTCTAGCCCCACAACCCCAAACTCGCAGGCCACACCCCCAACCATGTGGAGGTAGATGCACACAATGGGTGAGCCCATCTCTAACGTGGTGAATCCAGCCTCCAAGGACCACCTCTTGTGAAGCCACTGCCTCCCCACCCCAGGGGGACCTAAACTCTCCCGAGTGGGTCCTAGCACCTACCTCCTTTTTCAAGGTGTTCTGCAGGCGGCGACTACATGCACTTTCACTCTCTTTCTCTGGCACCTGTGGCTCCTGTGCTCTTGGAGCATCCTTGGCTCCAGCGATTCCTGATCTCTGGGGGCTGAGGCGACGCTCTGTGCTCCTACACTCCCACTCTCAAAGAGGCTACCAGGGATCCTGTGCTCCAGCAGCTGAGATGGCGGTGGCGGCTCCATGCTCTTGTGGCTGCACTGGGCTCCAAGGGTTCCTGTGCTCTGGCAGCAACAGCATTGGTTGCCATTGGCGGCATATGTGTTAGCTGCGACATTTGCAGCCTTGGAGTCTGCGGTGGCATTGCCTCTGCCGGCGGTTCCTGTGGCGTGGGCATTGGCTCTGGTGGCTCGCGTGTTGTTGGAGTTGGCAGCCGCGGCGTCTCCTGCAGCGGCTCCATTGGCTCCTGTTACGTTGGCATTGGTGGCGGCGAAACTACAGCCGCTGTATCTCAAGCGGAGGAGATAGCGGCGGTGGCAGAGGCAGCATTGGCTGTGGCTTCAAAGATGGCGTTGGCAGCTCCAGTGACAGCTAAAGCAGTGGCTCTTAGGACTGCTCCTGCTGCATTGGTGGCGGCGGCACCCCTCTGGCTATTCCTATGCTTCTGACCCAAGAAGGCTTCTGTGTTAGGGGTGGCTTGGAAAGGGAAGCACACTATTAGTTAGCTCAGGTGTTCTGCCTTTACTTCCATTTTCGTTTCAGGGGGTGTGATGGCACTCAGTTCATAATTTTGGGCCAATAGCGTTGCTCCATTAGCATAACCGTCTCCATTAGCATAACCGTGAACCAATGGCATTGACCCACACACGGGCTGCAAGCTGCCCTGGTGTCTTCCAGGCAGGTCTTTGGCTGAGTGGGCAGAACCTGCTATCAAGAGCTGCTTGGCTGCAGAGGTTTGTCACTTAGGAAGAAAACACTCTCCAGTACAAGCGGAAAAGCTCTACTTTCACTACAGGGACGTTTTAGCAAGGTATGAAACATTATATATATATATATATATATATATATATATATATATATATATATATATATATAAAAAAGAAACATTATATATATATATAAATATATATATATATATATATTTTATATATATAAAAGAAACATTTAATGCTGCACATGTTCCCTGTCAAAACTATATAAATGCACTTCATAGATTTTACTTACATCTTCAATCTAGTGTAAGTTTTTAAAAATTTTATTTGTATTTTTTATTCATGGATTATTTAGATTTATGCTCTTTGATTGCCTAATATTAGGGATGTTATACATTATCTGTCCCTTTCTTGTGTGTGTGTGTGTGTGTGTGTGTGTACCTGTTGCCCAGGAATGGACCCAGTGTTTTAAGTATGCAAGTGACTGCTGTACCATTGAGCTATTTACCCCAGTCCCATTATTATTGAACACATACATATATTATATGATATCAACAATACATTTTGATACATTTTGATGTTTGTTTTGTCTGTGGTTTAGTTTAATATTCTTTGTGCATTTGAGAAGTGACCTTTTTGTTGGTGATGGGATTTTGTTGTGTAAATGTAAATTAGTTCAAGTTCTCTGATGATTTCATAAAGGTCATAATCTATGAATTGTTGAATTTCTGTGTAAATTTTCTGTTAATTGTTGAACAATTACTATTGAAATCTCCAACTTTGTCGTTGGGCTTAAGTATATTGCTTAAGTATATTGCTTATAAGTCTATCATTTTATGTATTCTAATACTTTAAAAATTTGGGGGAGAACATGCAAATATAAGATTGTTAAGATTTATGGAATGGTTCTCTTCATCAGGTAATGTGCCTTCTATCTCATATAGTAGTTTTTATTTTGAGGTTCATTTTCTCTTACATTACCAGACTTACTTGAGCTTTCTTTTGGTTAGTGATTTCATAATGCAGATTTTCTTCCCATTGCTCCAAAGATAATAAATGATTTTAATTAAATGCCTACCAATACAGAAATAATCTTATTGTAGTATTAAAGTGCCTGCCTTTACGTTTGGCATATGAACAGTATATCCAGTCCTAATACTCTTTATATAGTCTCATTTTATGCCAATACCTTGACTTTTATCAGCAAATTTATAGAGCCCAAAGAGAAGGTATTGACCACTCCATTCATTAGATATAAAAATATTACCTCAATAAGAGAGTACCTCAATTTTATATTTGAGAGTTTTTTGACTAAATCATTATTATTTAAATGAGGTCAATGAAAATCATTGAATTGATCATAGAAATCTTTATTTGCCTCATAAAGAAAAACTCTAAAGAAATACATTATTTAAAACTAAATGTCTGAGTGAAATTCATGAATAATGGTTTCAATATCGAATTCATCTCCTAATGTAACATATCACTTTCCCCCAACTTCCAAATCAATAGGATATTGTGTCACTTAAATACAGTACTTAATTTGTGGTTAGTGCTAATGTTGTGTTGCATTTTCTGCATTTTCCCTACTCCTAGGTCTTTTCCAAACTATTTCATATGAACCACGGAGTTAACAAAGAAGCCCAATTTCCAGGAAATTCTCCTGACAGAAGTTTCTAAGGCATTGATACATTTCATTTAGTTATCATGTAGTAGAATATACCTACCTCTTCAAATTATTCCCCCTGAATAATTAGAAATTTGTGTCCTTTGACCAACAACTAACTAATCCTCCCACTTGTAATCCCCAGGCCATGGGAACACCATTCCATTGTCTTCTTCTGAATTCAGAATTTTAGATATCATATGTAAAAAGATTGTGAATATGTCTTTCTGTAAATGCTTTGCTTCACATAAGAAATGGCTTCCCGATCCATCCATGTTATCACAAATGACAAGACTTGTATAAAAACAACAACAAAAAAGTCAAATAGAAATCTATTCTGTAATTCATTCCTCAATTGGTAGATAATTTGGTTTCATCCAAGTTTTGAGTATTTTTGAATTATGCTGCACTGAGCATGGAAATACATATTATCTTTTCAAAATATATGCTCTTTGTAGGTAGGTAGATAAATTGATTGATTCATTCCATGGAGTATTGCTGGATCATATATGATCATATGGCTTCTTTATTTTTAATTTTACAAGAAGTCTCCACAGTGTTTTTCATATGGTGTACTTACATTCCTATTGATAGCATATAAGAGTTCACTTTTTTCATTTTCTCTCTGAAAATTGTTATCTTTTATCTTTTTTAATAACAACCTTTTTAATGGGGTAAGGAGATATCTTGTAGTTTTGATTTCCACTTCTTTTATGATTAGGGATATTGATTTTTTTTCAGAAAAAATCTTATCATTTTTATGTTTTCTTTGGAGAAGCATCTGTTCAAATTCTTTGCCCCATTTTAAATAATTTGTTTACATGAAATCAAGTTATTAGATTTTCTTATATACTTTATATATTAGAATCTTATCAGATGTATATTCTTCAAATAGTCTCTTCAATCCTATAGGGTTTCTCTTTAATCTTGTCAGTGGTTTTATTTCCAGAGCAGAAGCTTTTTAGTTTGATGTAATCTCATTTGTCTACTTTTATGTTTGCTTCTGTGTAAATATCTTAGTGATTTCAGTGTCCTGAAGTGCTTCCCCTACGTTTTCTTCTACTATTTTTATAGTTCTAGGGCTTGTCAGAAAGTTATTGACAAAACCAACATAATGAAAATTTTCTACTATGTTTCCTTTTAGTAGTTTCATATATTTTATTTAAAATTCTAAGAAATTGTGAAATCTTTTGGTATACTGTGATAGACAGGCCTAAATTCATTCTTCTCCGTGTGGCTATCTAATTGTCCTAACATCATTTATTGAAGAGACTGTTCTTTTGCCATTGTGTTTTTGGTACTTTTACTGAAAATCAATGATAATAAATAACTGGATGTATTTCTGGTTTTCTGTTCCATTCGTGTTTGTATCTGTTTTTATGCCAGTGCCATGATGTTCTGGTTACTATATCGCTGCAGTTCATTTTGAAGTCAGGTAGTATGATGCCGACAGCTTTGTTATTTTTGTTCAAAACTGTTTTGGGCTACTTGTGATGTTTTCTTGTTTCATATACATTTTAAGATTAAATGTTTTGTTTTCATAAAAATTGTCATTTGACTTTTGGCGGAAATTGCATTGATTCTTTAGAGCACTTTGGGAAGTATAGAACTTTAAGTATTTCCAGTTCTTCTAATTCATAACCAAAGGATGTTTTTCCTTCTTTTATCTGCTTATAATTACTTTCTCTAACATATTTTATACTTTTCAGTGCACAGGCATTTCACCACCTTGGTTAATTTTTTTTTAATATTTATTTTTTAGTTGTAGTTGGACACAATACTTTTATTTTATTCATTTACTTTTTTATGTGGTGCTGAGGATCGAACCCAGGGCCTCACATGGGCTAGGTGAGTGCTCTATCACTGATCCACAACCCAGCCCCCACCTTGGTTAATTTTATTGCTAATTACTATTAAGATTTTTTGGTGTTATTCTAAGTGGGGCTGTTTTCTTGATTTTTTTCTGATATTTTTTTAGGGTTAGAAATGCTAGTGATTTTCTATATCCTACAACTTTACTAAGTTCATTTGATATTACCATCAGTTTTGTTGGTAAAATTTTGTGTTTTGTCTATACAAGATTATATTTTCTGCCAAGATACTGTTTGTCTTCTTCCTTCCTTTTTGATGTGGGTCTCCTTTATTTTTTTCTCTTGGATAGTTACTTGACTCAGATTTCTTGTAATTGAATACAGTGGTGAGAGTGGGTATATTTTATGTTTTCCTATTTAGAAATAAAAACCAGCCCCCACTTAGAATTTGATGTTTACTATGGATTTGTCATATATGGATTTTATTGTGTGGAGATACTTTTCTTTTACATTTACTGTATCAAGTGTTCTAAACAAATGATGTTGAATTTTGTTTAATGCTTTTTCTGTATTTATGGACATGTGATTGTACAACTTTGTCATTCATTCTGTTAGTGTGATATATCACATCTGTTGATATACATATGTCGACCCATTCTTGTATCCCTGGGGAAAATTGCACTTGATCACGGAGAATGATTCCATTAATATGTAAAATTTGGTTTGCTAATATCTTGTTAAAATTTTTATCTATGTGGGAAGAATATTAAACTTTAATTGTTATATGTATTTTTTAGTTGTAGATGGACACAATATCTTTCATTTTTTTTGTAGTGCTGAGGATAGAACCCAGTGTCTCACATGTACCAGGTGAGCACTCTACAACTGAAACACAACCCCAGAACCTGAACTTTAGTTTTTATTTCTTTTGCCTGAACTTTCATTTTTATTTCTTTTTTGTCATAGTCTTTAGCATTATTGTAATAATGGCTTCATCAAATGAGTTTTGAAATATTTCCTTTTCTTCAGTTATTTAAATGAGTTTGCAATCATTAGAATTATTTCTTCCTAGAGTGTTTAGTAGAGGTGAGCAATGGCTCTAATACCTTGGGCTTTCTTTGGAAGAATATTTATGACTGAATCAACTTCCTCACCAAGACTCTTGCTTTTATAAAACTAGTTTCAATATCATTTACACAGAAAAGATACTCAGTATAAATTCCATTTTCTTAAATTGATTAGTGCTGTTTTGTGTTCTAACATATAATCTATAGTTCAGAATGTACTAGGGGCACTTGAAATGAATGCATATTCCACTGCTGTTAAATTAACTGTTCTGTTCTAATGTGTACTTTATGTCCAACAGTTTCTTATATGTTTCTCTCTGAGTGATCTGTCCTTTATAGAAAGTGGTAGATCAAAGTCCTGTACTGTTACCGCATTGCAGCCTATCATCTTTCAAAACTATTAAAATCTGTTTTAAATGTTTAGATGCAGTAATGTTGGGTGCCTATGTATTTACAAGTGTTATATCTTTCAATGAATTAACCCATTTATAATTGTATAATGACATTTTTGTCTTATTTTACAATTGTTTTAAATTTAAGTTTTATTTTACCTGATATAAGTACAAGATACTCCTGCTCTCTCTTGATTTCCATTGGAAGGCAACATTTTATTATATCCCTTCCTTTACAGGTTATATGTGTCTTTACATGTAAAACAAGTCTCTTGTATGTAGCATAATTTTTTTAATTTTAACTCCTCATTCAGGTATACTGTGTCTTTGATTTTGGAGAACTTTATTTACCTTTAAGTTAATTAAGTTATATTTAGTACTCCCATTTTTGTTCACTGGTTGCTTTATATATCCTTTGCTTCTTTCATCCTGTCTTCCTTTGTAAATAAGTGAATTTTCTCTGATGGTATGCTTTCATTCCTTTTTTTCTTTACCTTTTTGTAACTATTTTGGTTACCATGTAGTAACTTTCCTTTGTGGTTACCATGATAATACATAACACCTTTTTTTTCAAGGCCAAATACTGAACTCAGGGCCTTGTGAATGCTAGGCAAGTGCTCTTCCCCTGAGCTAAATCACCAACCCCTGCATAACACATCTTAAACAGCTATTTCTAAGCTCATTATAAATTATCTTTGATCACATGTATAACTCTTTAATTTGATTCCAGTACCACCTCTCAGAGATTAAATTGTCACTATCACAATGTACATAGTTTATTGAATCTGTGAACAAGTTCTTGGGGCTATTGCTATTTTTAAGGATTTTATTTTCTATCATTCATGTTAAAAATATAGGTAATTTTCAGTGCATTATTACAGTGCTAGAACATTCTGAATTTGACCATATCCTTCTTTTTACTAATGAATTTTTTCCTTAATATGTTTTTGTTTTACTCATTAATGTTCTTTTCTTTTTCCTGAACAACTCTCTTCAGAATTTTATGAAATACAGGTTTGACAGTATGAACTTTCTCTGTTTTGCTTGTCTCAGTCTATATTTTTCTATTTCTGAAGAACATCTTTATTTGGCCCTCTATTCTTGCTTGGGACATTTTTCCCTTCAGCTCTTTCAGTTCATCTTCTTATTCTCTCCTGGCCTGTGAGGTCTCTGCTGAGAAGTCTTATTGATAATCCCTTGTGTGTTATTTGTTTTTTTCTCTTGATTTCAGCATTCTCCCATTGTGCTTGACTTTTTACAGTTTCCTTAAGATGTCTTGGTGTCTTATTTGAATTAAATGTGATTTACAACTTTGACCATCCTATACCTGGCTATTTTATCCATATTCAGAAAATTACTCTTACACTATTTTTTTGAAAAAGCATACCATTTTTTCTTTCTTTTCTGCTTCACAAACTTCTCTAACTTAAATATTCACTTTTAATTCTTTCCAATAGGTTCTATAAGCTTTATTCTTTTCTATTTACCCATATTTTTTATCTCTCTATAGATTTTTAAATAACCTACATTTGAGTTCCCAAATTCTTTTTACTTTATCAATCCTCCTATTGATTTTTCTATTGTATTTTTCATTGAATTCATTATATTCATTTCCAAACTTCATTTTATTTGGTTTTTTAAAAATTGGAATTTTTATTTTAAATTTCTATTTTAATCATTTATCATTGTTATTGTTTTCCAGTAATTTCCAGAAATTCACTGATTTTCTTTAAAATGATTGTTTTTAATTCTTTGTTAGGTTGCATATCTCTATTTCTTTTAAGTAAACTACATTGAGACTTTTGTGTTTTTAGTGATATAGTGCTTAAATTTTTCATGTTTCTTATTCTGTTAATAGAATTTCTGTGCATTTGAAGGAGAAACCCATTTCAATCTTCAGAGACTTACATTGCCTGAAAAAGTTCTGTACATGTGCAGAAGATCTGTCAGGATTTTATCTTGTGTCGTGGTAGTTGGTTGAGATGCCTTGTTGCTGGAGTCCTTCAACAGTGTTGCCTGGTCATTTAGTTAGCAAACAGCAGGCCTAGAATGTAGGTTCAGGTGATGAACTTGTTGACAGGATCTCCATAGGTTTTGAAGTCCAGGTCCATGAGGATGGACTCAGAGCCTAGGTTAATAGAAGTTAGTCTAGAAATTCATATTTCAGTCTGAAGCCTGGACCCATAGAAGTTGACTTAGATCTAAGTTTGCCCAGAGCCTTATACCACTATGACAAGACTTGAGCCAGAATTATGGGAGTGTACCAGGAGCCTGGATCTATAGGTGTGTTGTATGGCCTCAGTGTATGTAGTTCAGCCTGACATTGAGGACAACTAGGTGAGTCTAGACCATGGGTACACTGAAGCACAAAGTACACTGAAGCACAGTTCCCTGGTGCCATGGGAACTACCCAGACATGAGCTATGGGTTTGATCTGTGCTGAATATATTTGGATCCTGTGTGTACAAGGACTGACATGGAGGACAGAGAGGAAAAATTACTTATGTTTCTTTCAAGGACAAAAATGTTTCTTTGTTTGAGAAATGACTATATGTAGGTATATATTCTCTTTATCCTAACAATCCTATTATCAACATTGTACCATATACCTTTATTTAAACAGAATGCACAAGGAAGTTGCTTTGTTTATCAGAAAATACACAGAACAAAAAAATTTTCTTCTGTTGAAGTCTAAATCTCTTGTGAGCAACTTTATTGTGGCATTTCTTTGTTTGGATGAATCACTGAAAGCACAAAAACATATGCCTGAATGGTAGAGGTTTTCCACTGCATTTTGTTGCCGTGATAAGAATTGAGCGAATTTATAGGCCAGTTCAATGTGCTGACCTGTCATTTGCTGGAAAAGTTTTCTGCAGTACCTTCACTTTGGGTATTGTACTGCCCTCTCCTAAGTGATAATTTATCAGTAATGGGTGTTTCGAAAAACAAAATGGTTGAGACTCTGAGGGATACTATCATTTCTACTTTCCACTAGAAGATAATTTCAAATTTTATTATATGAAATGTGAAGCTGATATATGATGATTAATTCAGATGCAGATAGATGTAAGATTGCTGAAATGATATGTCAATATGGGAGTAATTTTGTCATTTAAATGGACTTTGTAATGAAATTATTTTACCATTAATTGCATCATTAGTCAAATTTTCTGAATCACTGGTGTGAAAATCCAGTGTCATTAGTACTAATCTGAACTCTCTTCCTCCATGTTTTTATCTTACAGTGACTGCTAACTTGCAGAAGATCATAAATGATCCCAAAGCTTTAAAAACATTGACATTTAATTTGGTAAGTGGGAAACTATATAAAAAGGGTAATATTCTGCCATGTTGATGACATCAACAATTAAGAATATAGTTTAATAACCCCCTCTGTAATTTTGATGTTGTTTTGGGATCGTTGTTTGCTTTCATCATTACTTTTCTGAAGTATATTGGAACATTGTCTGATCATGAGTAGACATTTCCTATGTCATGAAGATCCTCATTCTTCCAACATGTTTATATTTCTATATCTTCTGTACCTTGGATGCCCTGGCATTTCCTTGCTGATTAAGTCTATATATTACTCTTTGAAAGCTTTCTCAGGTTTTAAAGAAGAAAGTGCATATTAGTCCAAGTTCATTTTTCACATCTATCCTTCCATATTCAGTGTTTATTATACACACAGTAATTTTGCTTTTGTTACCCTTCTGTGTTGCAAACATATCAAAACCTAAGGAAGTTTTCTTGTGTGAGATATTTCGACTTGAATACATCTAGACTTAAGTTTAAATAATTCCTCAGTTACCTCAAAATAACACTATATAATGTACAACCAGAAGAAAGAGAATTATACTCCATCTATGTACGATATGTCAAAATATGTTTTACTATCATGTATAACTAATTAGAACAAATAAAAAATACCCTAAAATCAGTATTCTACAAAGAGACCAGAGATTTTTTTGATAATATATTTAGACAAGGTAGATCCAGAGCAGCAAACAACCAGCTAGCATATCCAGCATGTTGTAAGGTACTTTACAAATTCTGTGGAGAGAAAAATGACCAAGAATCCATGAAGAAGTCTTCTTGGTCTTCTTGTGTATGAATCAATGTTCCTGGTGCTTTCTGAACTTGATTTTCTCATTTGAAATAGGAAAACCTAGTAAATGAGATCTAATGTTACTATTTTCAGTATTTCTTTAACTTTAGTGTTTGTAAGTTCTTTTCTGAATAGAAATAGAAATCAAGGTTTTATAGGTAATCATTTCTTATGAAACTTGCATAGGTTTCATTGATTCTCTTCATCATTTTTTGACACATAATCCATATTTATTTATAATACAGTTTTATTGATGCATAATTGACATATAAAATGCACATTTTTATGCATGTCCATCACTGTGAAAGTGTCCTTATGCCCTTTGTTTGTGACAAACACTCAACATGAAATACATCCTCATAACAAATTCTTTAGTATGAATTCAACATTGTTAATTATAGGTAGTATGCCATTCAACAGATCTTTAGAAGTTACTCATCTAGCACACACTTTGTATACACTGAAGATAATTCATTATTCCCCTTTATCAGACCTTGGCCACCATCTTCCTCATTTCTGCATTTATAAGTTCAACAATTTTAGGTACTTCATGTAAGTTCAGTTTGCACTTCTGTAACTGGCTTTTTTCGCCTTGTATAGTATTCTGCAAGTTTATCCATGTGGTTGCAAATGATTAAATTTCCATTTTCATAGACTGAATGATATTACTGAATGCATGTAAAAGGTGTGTGTTGGGGAGGGCATGCTCTTTTTCAATCCATTCATCAGTTTTTATGTATAATGCTGCAGTCAACATGGGAGTGCAGATATCTCTCCATACCCTATTTTGAATATTTGGGATATACTACATAACCCATAAGGGAGGTTACTAGTGCTTATGGTAGTTTTAGTTTTCATTTTTTGAGAAAAATCCATACTGTTTTCCATAGTGTGTATGCCATTTTTCATTCTTACCAACACTTACCAAAAAGTATTTCTGTTTGTCCCTTCCTTCCAACATTTGTTAACTTCTTTTGTCATTTGCAGTGCAGTGAAATCCTAATGGGCATGAGGTAAACTCTTACTGTGGTTTTGATTTGCACTTTACTTTTGATAATAAGTGAATTTCAACAGACTGAAAACAATGACCAAACATGAACATAATAGCAGAAAATTCATAATAATATGGATTTCATTTTGATACAATAAAATATTAATAAATACTAAATAGCAAACTTTATCATGGTTGATAAAAACAAGTTAGAAGCACAAATAAAAAATCCCCAAATCCAGTGTGAGTTTTACACTTACATTACTTCTCAAAAAAATAAAGAAGTTAATATTCTATTAGTGATTTCTTATTAGAATATATTTGTATTTCTTTTTTTAATATTACATGGCATTTCAGAAGAATTTGCAACCATTTTTGCATACTGATAACCTAAGTTGAATTTATGACAAAAAACTAAAAATGTTCTAAAATCTATACTATAATTTCCAGGGCTCATATTTCAGTCACCCTATGGTGACACAAGGGCACTGGCAATGGAATACTCAACTGCAGTCCTAATGATTAGCAGTACCTTTGAAAAGTGTTTTATATGAAATGCTTATGCACTTTTTAAAAATATTTTTAAATTGTGGATGGATACACAATACCTTTATTTTATTTATCTACTATTTTTAGTGTGGTGCTGAGGATAGAACGGTCTGCCTCCCCTGTGCCAGATGAATACATTACCACTGAACCACAACTCCATCCCCTACATATGCACTTTTGTTACAGTTGTACCCTTTGTAGAATAGTCAAAAAAACTGAATTAAAAATTTTACTTTAAATTTACCTAGTACTCCTGGATAAGCGTGGTAAAAAGAAAAACCTTTTTTCATAAAATTGTCATTAAAGTAATTTAGCAAGGTAATAACAACAAAATCATTCCAAAGCATAGATTTTTTGCTTGCATTAATTCATGTACAAAATATAGCAGTCTAAACAAAAATATCAAAAAATTAACTTGATAAAAAATGTGCTAGTGTTTCAGACTTAACTTATACTAAAATTTCCGGTACTGATACAATCAAGCTGTTAACTCAATTTTTGAGAAACCTGGAATTTTGATTTTCTGTTAATTGAAAAATAAGGTCATAGAAAACTTAGTATTCTTTCTGAAAATATTTAAGATAAATCATGGTGGATTAAGTGTTTACTAGTATGTTTGATTGGTTTTGATTTTTCATAACAAATGCATTTTCATCCCTTTTTAATTACAAGGAGAGAAGAAAACACAAAATACAAAAATGAAAAAACATACACAAACAATTGTGTACTCATTTCAAATATCAATGCTTCACATATTATAATGAACATTTTAATTTTTATTGAAATATAACTTTTGAATTCTTAAAAGAGGCTTACATCATTAATTTTTCAACAAATAACTACTTAGATGCTGTATTACATGGTTACAATTAACCCAGTAAACTTTTAGCTCTGGGTATCAGTTTAAGGCAATTAATGGCAAATACTCCCATCCTGCAGATTCCAAGATAAAAAAATGTTCTTTCCTCAGAGAAGCCATGGCTATCTTAATTCCTGCTTTTTCCTCTCAATTATTAGCTCTGTCTGTTCAGAGACCATAGTACTATTTTATGTGAAGTAATCAGCAAAGTAACTTGCACTTAGTAACTAACGAGTATTCAAACAGAGAGATGAAAAATTGTGGTATATATGTGTATTAAAATTGTAATGCAAATAAATATAATATATAAAAATATATTATATATTATATTTATTATATATATATATAATATATATATGAAAAAAGAACATGCTGGACAATTTTTTTTTATAATATGCTGAGAGATGCAACTGAGAATACCAAGATTAAAGGAACAAGATTTATTTTTATTTTATGAAGGGAAACAATGTATAAGTAAATAAATTTCAAGAGTGAGGAGAAAAGAACCTTACATTTTGAAGAATGTTAAATAACTACCACAGTTTTTGTGCTAAAATTGGCAAAGGTGGTACAGAAATATGACCAGTCACTTAAACAATAAGGAAAAAAATCATAAGGCCAATTGTGAAGATTATGTTTAAAATTAATCATATTATCTTCAGAACTCTTATTTAAATAAGAAAATGTTGACTATAAAAACTCTGCTTATAGTAGTGGGGCACAAATTATTCTGTAGATCCTGATGATTGGAATATGAATCTATTGTGTATGTGGTTTTTCTTTTTCATCTATACAGATAATAGTCTCTAAATCACATGATAGATAACAAGAACCTAAAACATAAATATGCTAGAATACTTTGAAATATTAATACAGTTAAATGGATTTGAAGTTTCATTCTCTTGAGATAAGGAATGATCAAAAGACTTTTCTTACATTTTTCATTATTCAATTAAATTAGGAAAAAAAACTTTCAAAATTATTTAAATGATATCTGACCATTATCATTTTTAGGAAAAGGGAAAGAAAAACAAAAACCACCTCAGGATTTATGAAATGTAGGATTTCATTATGTTAGTAAATGACTCACTTTGTGATTCAACTCAATTTGTGACAACAAACTGGGACTTTCTCCTTCCCATCAATTCAATCTGTCTAGTTAGTAGATAAAAGACACAGCAAGTCTTTAGAAGAAAGAAGTCAGTCAATATATCAGTATAATATGTTTGCCCTTAATTTTATTTATTTGAATACTTTGACAGAAGGAGCTAAATTTCTACTGCTCTATTTAAACATGTTTATCTTTCAGTGATTGTTAAGGTATTTAACAGATAATGATTGTTTCCTGGATGCTTTTAGACTATTTAATTTCAAAAGTCAACTGATGGGAAATTATTTCTGAACCTAAGTAATTATAGCACAAATACCAATGCAATTTTTATTTTCCCTTGGTATCCTATTCCCATCCCTTTTTTTGAAGCATGAGGGTCTAGATAAAGGCTAACAATTCTCCAGGTACAAAGAAAAAGGCCTTGGGGCTGATTTTTGATAAAAATATCTAAATAGTATGACTTCATTAATGTAACTACCACCTTCTCCAGTCATAAATTGGTAAATATTTTATTAAAAATCATTTGTTTGGGAACTACTAGAAATCAGTATATTGTTTATCCACAATGCACTCTAAAAGGCTAATTACCCAGTGCAAGATGCCTTCTGTGGGCAGTATTAAGTAAATATTACACATAATTTTGATACAGATATTAGAAGCTAGATGTTCAAGTTTAAATTTAAAAAAGTTTTGTCAGTATATTAATATATTGTCACTTTGTGTGGCACTGTATTCAATCAAATATCTTGATTATATTTATAATGGCTAATATTTATTGCCAATTTAATTTCATCATTGTGTCACTTGGATAATTGAGTGTGTTAGCAAATATATCTTCAGCAGTAGTGGAGATATATTTCTCAGGTAATACTAAATTTAACATTGTTACTGATATATTTTTGGGGAAGAAGAGAAGCACCCAAATGATTATTTTATAGAATGATGAAGCCTATAAGTTTATTAAAATGTGGATTTTATATTGAATTTATATTAATATTTTCTCAAAATCAATGTAACTGTACCATTTAGTAAGTATAATGTGTACCACTGAATAAATAGGAAACCATCTTACTTGGTTTTAAACTTAAAGACATTAAAAACAAGTTATTTGCATAAGACTACACTTTTTCAATCTCTGATAGACACATATTACTAATCAATTTGAATAAGTATAAAAATCACATGAATATTAATATCATAGTTAATGAAAAATAATTAGAATTTCCAAACAGGTAAGTAGATAGCCAAGAGTAACACTGCTAAATACATAATATCAACCTCATTTTAGTCCAAATTTCTATGAGGGTAAATAAAATAGTTATGTGAGGGGAGGCATAATTTGGAAAGCAATTATATAGGTCAATGCTTACATTTTTTTCCAGAAAATAGTCTAGCTAAGGATTTTACGTTTAGATGCAAGTCATTTTTGCATTACTTTTTTATTAATATCCTGATGTCTCAGAAGAAAATATATTTGCTACAAACCTTTGAATGATTATGAAATCTTTTTGGAAAACCAGGTAAATTACAGCTGATATAACTTCTAGTAGTTAAAAGTGATTTGGAATTTACTTTAGAATATTTTGATTCTTGGCAAATATTACAGTGTCTGGATAGTTTTTTCAACTCTCATACATGTTTTTAAAGATTAAAGTGCAATTTGTTAGTTTTGGAATAATAGGATTTATGGAAAGCTAAATGCAAAAGCTTTAAAAAAGAATTCTATTGATGTTTTATTATAGTTATCTTTTTTAATGCATAAAATAAGTTTCACCTGACCCACATTTCAATTTGAATTATAGTAAAACTATTATCAAATATAAACTCTATCTTTGATATTTAGTATAGTATCATTATACATCACTTCCACTGGGAAATATGCTTTCTCTTAATGGTGGTCAATATTTTCATCTCTAGTCATTCTTTTAAACACTTTCATTTATACTTAAACATATAAACTTAAAATTAAATTATAATTCCAAAGAGAATATATTAAATTGTTTCCTATTAATAGGTGAATTATTTTTCCTTCATTGGATGATAAAATAAGACTGCATGTGTTTTCATTTGTACAACAGAGTTAATGTATTTTCTCAAAGAAAATCCTACAATATAAAATAGTGTTGGAAAGTTAGCTTCATTATAGACCATATTGTACAAGTGAAAATGCAATAAAAATTTAAAGGCAACATTTGGAGAGGTTGACTTGTAGATTTTTATAGGAGGGTATCTGTCCATGCCCAGAATCATCTCTGGTTCTACTTTTTCTCAAGAAGGAATTAGTGACAATTTCAGTATTCACGATGAAGTGTCTATTAGATGTCTAAATATCCTCCTGCCAATCCATCCAGAGCCCACATTCTGGGCTTCTTTATTGGTTGGAGGTAGGGCTCTCTCGGTCAAATATTGGACATGTAGGCTGTTGTATTGGTTTATTGGCCCAGGTTAGAAAATAGATTATATTGAATAATTTGTGAGCCTAATCCACCAGCTTTCCTTTTGTCACATCAGCCATATGATTACTAGTTCGTAGTCTTGCCTGAGCCCTGTTTATGTCAGAGTGTTTATGAGAGTGAATACATACAACAAAAACAATTGGTAACACTTTCTCTGTGATGATGGGTATCCACAGACTGATCTATGTGTAGCATTAATAGCCTGATGTATTACAAATTATCTTAATTTTATCGAGTAATGTTTTCAGTTAATGTGGTCATGTGTATGCACTTGTTGAGAGCATCACAAAGGAAATAACCATTGTTCACCATCAAAACTCCATCAAATTAATCCCTTTACTAACATTTTTATTTACTATCAGTGTGTTGAAATGTCTGCAATCACCTGAGGCAATTCTCATGGGTAATTTTCTATAATTACCTATTTTTATGTGACCATGAAGCTGTGGATCTTCTTCAAAACTCAACTGGGTTTACCTTTTTATTCTGTATCATCCCACCCTGATAAGAATCATCCATGTCCATCTAACTTCCTGTTTTCCATGTTTGGATTTTGTGGTGTCATGTGTCTTCCTCCACCAGTTGTTGCGTCCAGGTATGTGACAAAGACTTTTCAAAAATACCTCTAAGCTTTTCCCTTGGCACATTGCTGCAGTTATATTTTCTTGCCAAACTGTAACCACTCCATCCTCCCACCAGCTGATCATTACAAGCATTTACTCTATTTCTAAGGAAATGTTCACAAAAGAAATTAAATAATCCTCTGCAATATCTGCCATAACTTGGGATTCTTTCTTACTAAGTCTTTGATTAACTGGCCCAACTATGAGTTAATAATCTGTGTAATATAAGGAGATGAGCTTTGGAGCATAACTTCATTATTTCATAATAAATTAAGATGATTAATAATACTTAAACTAAGATCAATTATAATACTTTAAGTACATAATCAATTAAATACTTTTAATACATAAGTTAAGATGATTTCTAATACTTTTTAAACTTTATTTAATTGTTGTGTCACATTGGGAAAATTATTAATATTCTCTGTATTTCATATCATTTATTTTCTTTTCTTCAAACCTATAAAATTTAACCTATGTAAGGACTGAAGTCCAGTCTGACGTTTTTAAGGGCATGCAATTTAGAAGGAGATGCACAGACACAAAATTGTCAATCATTTTTCCAGTTTATAATATAGTTATATTAATTTAGTTTCTGCCATACTTACCATTAATAAATCTTGGAGGCCCTAAGCAGCTCAATGAGATCCTATCTTCAATAAAATATAAAAAAAGGCCTGGAGATGTGGCTCAGTGGTTAAGTGCCCCTAGGTTCAATCTGGGTATGAATAAAAACCTTAGGAATTGACAGAAATGAAATACCCATTTACATACTAATTTAGGTAGGTCTATGATATATACATTCATATTAGTTACACATTAATTTCTTTTGTTTGTGTGCTATTTTATTATTTTCTCTTTCTTTTTTCTTTTTCAGTTTCTTATATACATGACAATAGTGGAATGCATTACAATCATAATTATCTATTCACAGCACAATTTTTAGTAACTCTGTATATAAAGTATGTTCATGCCAAATTAAGCCATTAAACATGAGCTATCTTATTATTATTATTATTTTTTGCATTACAATTCTTAATACACATTTATACCACAATTTATCATATCTCTGTTTGTATATAAGGTATGCTGACATCAAATTCACACATCTTCATCGTTATACAAAATACATTAATTCCTTTTTAAAACTGAAGATACACCTCCAAAATTTGAGAAATTTATGCAAAATTTTGTAGTCAGTAAAATTAGAACTTACTTATACCCTGGCTTCTTTTTCAATTTCAAAAACATTACTTTTATATATGGCTTATAATTTTTATTTCTTCATTGAAAGTATATTTTAAGCATATGAAACATGAAACATGTATTAATTTAATAACCATATATTAAATACTTATCATGAAAGTTTAACATTGTTGAAATAAAATAAAGTCAAAATTCATTCTGTAACTTACTGTGTATTCTAGTAAGGAAAAAAGGGCTATGAATAATGTAAATCAGAGTAAGTACCTACGTACTTATGCAGCACTTTATAGAGCTATTTATACAAGGGATTTGGAGACTCCTTCTTGAAAAAAATTGATATTTGAGTAATATAAATGTAATATAATGAGATGTAATATAAATATAAATGTAATATAAATGAGAAATGTAATATAAATGTAATATAAATGAGAAACTGAGTCATACTAAAAATTGAGGGACAAATTTTTAAATATTAACCAATGCAAAGGCACAGATGGAGGAGTATACATGAATTCTTCAAAGCTCACTAGTTACATGTAAAGAAAGGGAGAAGAATCCAAATTAGCTGAGTTGTTTGGTTTATGTGTGGTCTGGTGGATGTGTTCACCAAGGGTCTATTGTGATTAAATTTTTTGGCACCCAGGTTGGCACTGTTGGGATTTGATGCTAACTTTGGGAGGAAGGGCCCCATTACAGGTACTATTGTGGCTATGTTATTGAAAGGGATTATAGGTCCCCAGTGCATAGCACATGAGTGTGCCGCTCTCTTTCTCTCTCTCGTTCTTGCTCTCGCTCTCGCTCTCCCTCTTGCTCTCTCTGAGTTCCTGTATAACAATGGAAATGTACAATTTTCCCCACACATGAAGTCCTGTCAAAATATGCCTGGCAAAATGTGCCACTATCCACCACCCTCATCAAGTCCAAATCAGTAAGACTTCCTGATCTTGGACTTTAATCCTCCAAAACTGTGAGTTAAATAAATTTCCTCTCCTTTTTTCCTACCTCAGATATTTTATTGTAGTAACAAATGCTGACTGACATGTTTAGGATAGAGGAGAATGTCACGAATAGGTAGGGTAAAACTTCAACTGTCATAGTAAGAAGTTTTTATTCCACAGATCTTTGTAAACTGGAAAAGTATTTGAGAGCATTGTACAAGGGATTAATATTACATGACTTGTATTTTAAATGAATTGGTCTGGTTGCCAAATGAAGTCTACATGTTATGAAGACAAAACAGGAAACAGGATTTGTTGGTAACTAATGTAATAATCCATTAAGAGATAAAGGTAATATGAACTTAGATCAAACCACTGGATTTTATAAAACTTTGGGTCAATTTTCAAGAGAAGGTTACATGGGCTTGATGTAATACCAGGTGGATAACATAAAGATAACCCTGGAATGTAATGTGTTTTCTTTATATTACAACATTGAAGGCAGAGGCAACAATCAGAGGTAAGATTTTAGGATTTTTGACAAATTATTATAAGTAATTTGAATATATGTGCCCTGCAACTAGTTGTATATCCACATGTGAATTTTGGAAAAAATTTAGGATAGAAATTTTAAAATGGAATTAGAAGACTATACAGGCTGTTGACAGCCATCCTATTAAATTAGATCACCTAAGGAGTTAACTATAGACAGAAGAGGAAGATCCCCAAGATTAAATTCTGGAAAATTCCAAAATTCAGAGATTGATAAAAGTATGTGATATCTGATGAACACTCTTACCTTGATCCAACATTATTCAGGCTCCTTGGGGCTTTCTTTTTGAATTTGCCTTGACCTTTCTCTCCATGTCCAATGTTTGGCCTCTCTTGGTCAGTTTTCACAAAAATCATCCCAAGCCATTTCAACAAGTATCCACCTACCCTTGACATCTGAATTCCTTTTATATCTGAACAAGTTACTAAATCTCCTTGTATATTATATTTGATGTATAAGCCTTTGATCTGTTTTCCCAAAGAACTTTGTTGAGTTTATTTAGCAAGAATATTCTAACACTTGATCTTTCCTCTTAGGGATTTTTCCATCAAGTGACACCCCCAGTCTGCTCCTTAATTAATGATTCCCAGATATGTTTGCTGAATTAGGGATTTGGCATGATCTACTCTTTAGGCTTTTAAACTATCACTTATAAAATTGAAAAAGTTAAAGAAGATAAAATGAAAAAAATGTAAAATTCCTATAGTAAGAACACAAACAAATTAAAAAGACGATAGCTTCCCATAATCTGCCTTCATAATTCACTTCAGTTCCATGTGATAAAAACTTCAGAATCAAATACTCAGATCTTCAAGGTGTTTGCTTAAAAAATAAGAATCCTATTGCAACTTGAGATTCATTATGCCACATTGTATCCAGTCAGAATGCTTAGAAACAGATTGTTTTCTCCATTGTTTATCCATTATTCACCATGAGAGGAGATTCCAATTCTGGTAGATGCTAGCTCCTTTTGATCTTTTCACCTGTGGCTGGCTTAACCCAGAAGTTTTCATTCTCTTGTCTTAAGGGTTCCTGCTTTTCCCCAAAAGGAAAAAAGAAATAAAGATACACAGAATCACTAGTTGATGTCAAATGGGAAAAAGACAAAGATGGAAACACTTTGTAGAATTATCCTGATTCTGAATTTCTGGCAGAAATAAATGAGAAATTTCTCTGAGAGATCGCACAGGGAGGATTTCTTTGCCTCCAGTGCATGAAAGTATGTGGTACTTGATTCCAAATTCAGCTTTGAAACATGATTCTTTTATGAGAGTAGAAAAGGAATAAACTTTAGGGAAAAAACCCTGAATATTTACCTAATAAAAATTAATGAAATTAAATATAGATAGTACTGGAACAATATTTCCTCTTGATCCTTTATAGGTTAAAGTATACTCTACCACCCAAACTACTATACTGAGGTCTTTCATTGCTAGTACTTTAGAATGTGACCTTACTGGGAGTAGAGTCTTCATCTACTGAAATAATCAAGTTCAGTGAGTTCTTTTGGGTAGGTACCAATGCACTGTGGTCATGTACTTATGAAAAGAGGCAATTTATATGCATTAATGAATACAGAGAAGATGATTGAAAACAGAGAAAAGACTGCCCTCTATGAGTCAAGGAGACTAGAATACATTTCTCCACAGCACTCAGTACCTTTATTTCAGACTTTTAGCATCTTGAATTGTTAGACAATACATTTCTGTTGCTTAAGATGACTGTTTGTGGTAATTTGTCATAGTAGCCTTAGCAAACTGGCAAAGGAACTATTTAGTTTTTAGTTGACAAACATTTGTTTGCTTTTCACTTCGTACAAAGTATAATCTGATGCAGTAGAGATGATAGTTTTCTAGTATATATGAATAATATATGAAGTTCCACCAATTATTTAGAAAATATATATAATAGGTAAAATGAATATAAATCAGTACTGAATTTAGAAATCCAAAAGATTTCAGAGTCTTAGAGCTAGAGAGACATTTTTTAAATTAGGTTTTTTAATTTCAAATTTTTGGAAGGAAATGGTTTCTGTTATCATCTGTATGTAAGTAGTGTAACAATGAAATAGAATGAATTCTAAATAGTATTTTAAATTCCCTTTATTATAAAATATTACCTACTTTTTAAACCTACAATGAAAGCAATACATAACACCTTATACATTCAATAAATTAATGTATAAACTTAACAGTAAATAGTTCAATTTAATGGATTATAATCTGAACACTTTGCTTTGGAACAATTTCATCCAAACATTCTGAATATTTTATTTCTGCCTTCCTACATTTCCCAACTAATTTTATATCTTTATTCTTTTAATTGATTTAGTAACTCCTTCATTTGTTTATGTATTCAACAAATGAACAAATGCTCACTAGAATTTGGCTATTATGTTATTTTATATTTTCTCATATAATTTTTAAAAATCTAGACAATAATATGTGCATGCAGGTTGTTTATATACCTTAGCTCTGTATTATATGATGTGTATGCACAGTGAAGTGTTTGAATTTACCATACATTTTACGTTTTGCCTTTCAATATTTAAGCTTAAAAAAAAGTTAATTCTATTACAGACTCTTTAGTGTTCTGTATGAACATTATCAGAATATTATTCAGAATCATTGTATAATTTTATACACACACAATTAGAAAAATATTCAGTTAACACTCATCAGTTAACATATTTTAATTAGATTTGTGTGAAAAATATTAGTCATTATTTTAGCTCATGTTTATTTTATTACTTTTAGTTTGAATATTTTTTGATAACTAATTCATAATTATACATTATCTTTTTGTAAATTATACATTTATGAACCTGACCTGTCTATTTAATGTAATCACAGTTGTTTTCTTCTTTATATTGTTTCTTTATTTGATGATATATTGTTCTCTTGACATTTTTCATGACACAAATTGTTAATCATGGATTTTTTTCTTTCCAGTTAACTAAATTAATTCTATTTACATAGAATGAGTTGTTTTTTCCACTTTGGTGGACATCCTATCAGTAGGTCTTTTCATGTTCTTTTTTGTACTTTGAGTGTTTATCTTTAGTGTATGTTGTCTTCTTATTTACTGTTCCAATTACACTGCCTTATGGTAGTTGTACCTAATGGGGGATTTGTTGTTACAAATTTTTGTCATCTTTAAGAGATTTGTACATGTGAATTTAGAAACATTCCTATGTTTGGATTTTGTTTTTCAATTTGTCAAGGGGATGGTGCATTATATTTGCTCTGGTTCAGTTTTCACAGAGCTGTTTCCTGAAATTCAGATTTTTGCAGTAGTAATTAGTTTCTGGTATTTCTTCAGTTACTGTTTTCCCTACTCACAGCCCAATTAGGGGTCCTGTGTCCATGACACATTCCTAGGACAAAGGGTATCTCTACTTCTGGATTAAGAGATGGAAATTCTCTTCTTCCCTCAGGCTTTGTGCAGAAAGCCAACTTCCAGTGAATATAGATAGATTGATAGATAGATAGAGTGTGTGTGTATACACACACACACACACACACACACACACACACACACACATATATATATATATATATATATATATATATATATATATATACAAACATATATATTGCATTTAACGGACCACTTCTTTTTTATATTTATTTTTTAGTTGTAGGTGGACATGATATCTTTATTTCATTTTTATGTGGTGCTGAGTATCCAACCCAGTGTGCTAGGCAAGTGCTCTACCACTGAGCCACAATCCCAGCCCTCACAGACCACTTCTGTGGCTTTCACTGTGTCAATTCCTGGATTTAACTGTTCTACCTTCTGTATTGCTATTTTACAGCAAAGTAATTTACTATTTCTCTAAGTATTTACAGTTGTATGAGTCTCAAAAAGTATGAACCAACTGCATTAAAGGCTCCTTAGTATTTATACTTATTTTATTCTCCTTGTTTCACAATAATTAAGCAGGTTGGCTGATGTAATATTGAGCTCTTTATTTGCTATTTGAGTAAAGAAAGACAACATTTTAATGTTGAAATATAATAATTTCAAGTGATTGTATAAAATTTCTGATTCATTGTTGAAATCATATTTTGTTCATGTAAATGAGAATAAAATGACTGACAATAGTGATTTAAATATATATGTAAATTTTATTATATAAATATAACAAAGCAAGCAAATGAATATTTGGTAAATCAGAAAATATCTTGTATGACCCAATATGGTATGCTATCATTTTACTAGATGAAAATAAACATGAATTGTATATAATTAATTTTTCACTTACAAGGGTGTACGCTACACTCAGAAAATTCTTAGAGACCATCTTTACCAATTGGACACTAATTGTGTTGCTGAGAGTACAGTTTAACTGTATATAATGATTATAGCAATAAAGTTAATGATCTAATTATAACCACAAAATATTTTTATAGTGCCATTAAGTGATTATACTTATTCAAGGTTCATGAAAGACAGCAAGTTTTAATAAGTAAGAAAAAAAGAAATATTTTCTCTCTTAGGGTTTTTTTATTGAAATAAACAGGAAGTATTATTAATTAAAATGGAAATAAAAAGAGCTAAAATAGAAACAATTGTGTGCCTCACATTTTATATATATTAATTTTGAGTATAAAGTGTGTTACTGAAATATGACTGTAAACTAATAAAAAATATGAAATTATTTAATATACAAGAAGACCACCTTGTATATTAAATATGAAAGCATAACATCAATTTCTAATACTTGGAGAAAAAATTATTTTTTGTCTTTTCTAAAATGTATTTCACTTGCAATAGATGCATAATAATTGCACATAATTATGGTTTATAGGGTGATGTTTCCTTATGTGTGTATGATGTGTAATGATCTCCTCTGGGTTCTTGGCCTTTCTGTTATTTCATACATTTATCATTTGTTTGTGTTGGGAACATTCCAAATACATCTACTAGCTGTCTTAAAATATTCAATTAGTTGTTGTCGGCATAATTTCCCTACTGTACATCAGACATTATCCATTCTATTCAACTGTACCCCTTGTACTTAGTAACCAAGCATTCTCCTTCCTCCTCTCCTTTCACCCCTGCCCAGGATCTGGTAACTCTGTTTCTATTCTCTACTTCTTTAAAGTCTAACTTTTAGCCTCTGAATGTGAGAATATGTAGTATTTGGTCTTTTGTGCCCCAATTATTTTACTTCCAATAACGTTGTTTAGTTCCATCCATGTTGCTGAAAAATTCAGAATTTCAGTCCTTTAATGAATGAATCATATTTCATTGTATTTTTATCTTACAGTTTCTTTATCCATTCATTCATTCATTGATGGTAACCCGGGCTAATTCTCTATCTTGGCAATAATGAAAAGCCCTGCAATAAATTCTAAGTGCAGATCTCTCTTCAAAATACTGATTTTAGTTCCTTTGGTAATATACCTAGTAGTGCATATGCTGGACCCTATGGCTGTTCCATTTCGAGACTTTGGAGAAAAGAAATTCTGTTTCCAAAATTGAAAGCATTCCCTCCAGGAGTATGTGATAGTTACCTTTCTTTGCATCCTCATCATCACTTTCTGTTTTTTTTTCTTTTTGATAATCACTGTTCTAAATGGAGTGAGATTATTGTGGCCTTTATTTGCTTTTCCTGGTGCTTGTGATGTAGAGTAGTTTTTATATACTCTTTGGCCATTTGCATGAATGTCTTAAAAATGTCATTTTAGGTCATTTGCAATCAGATAATTTATTTATTTTTGTTTTCTGGAGTTATTTGAGCTCCTTAAGTATTCTGGAAATTATTCCATTTTAAGATACATATTTGGGGAATATTTTCTTCTTTTCTCTGTGCCATCTGTTCACTCTGCTGATCCTTTTATTTTGATATACTGAAGCTTTTGGTTTGATGCAATTCCATTTAAGTCTGTGACTCATTTTTTTTAGTTGATTTTTATATATGACCAAAGATAGAGTCTAGTTTCTTCCTGATACATGTAGATGTCCAGTTTTCCCAGCATCATTTATTGAAGAGATTTTCCTTTCTCTAATGTATATTCTTGATGCATTTATTAAAATAAGTGGACTGATTAAGAACATGGATTTATTTTTTGGTTTTCTAATATGTAATATAGGTCTCTGTTTATTTTATGTTAATCCCATATTCTTTGATTACTATGGCTTTGTAGTATATTTTGAAGTCAGGTGTCATAAATGCCTCCAGTTTTGTATGTTTTGCTCATGATTGGTTTGACATTTCAGGGTATTATTTTTGATCCTGTAAATATTATTTTTTATTTTTTGTCATTGTAGTTGGACACAATACCTTTATTTATTTATTTATTTGTTTGTTTGTTTCTTTCTTTTATTTGTTTGTTTTTAATGTGGTGCTGAGGATCCAACCCAGGACATTGCACTTGCGAGGTAAGCACTCTACTTCTGAGCCACAACCCAAGGCCCTGACTCTGTAAATATTTAAGGATTGTCTTTTTCCCCTAGTTATGTGAAGAAGGTCATTGGTATTTGATAAAAATTGCATTAAATCTGTAGACACAATGGGTGGTATGCATTTTAACAAACATGAATTCTTCTTATCCATAAACTGGCATATATTTACTTTCATCCTATTTTTGACCTCTTGTTTCTTTCCTCAGTGTTTTGTAGTTTCCTGTGTAGATATTATTCTCTTCCTTGATTAAAGTTATTCCTTCATATTTTGTTTTGATTTAATATCCATTACACCTGATATAAGTATTGGTACATCTATATACTTTTGGTTTGTTTGTCTTGTAACTTTTTTATATCTTCACTTTCAGTGTATATTTTCTAATGAAGTGACTTTCTTGAAACCAGAATATCACTGGATATTGTTTTTTATACATTCAGCAAGTTTTTGACTTAAATTGGGAACTTAATATGTTTCAGTTCAAGATTCTACCAATACCTACAGACATAGTCCTGTCCTTTGGAGGGATTATTTTTTTATTGTTCATTGTTTCCTTTTACCCTGTCTTCCTGTTGTCTTGTTCATGTTTGTGGTTGGATGGTTTTCAACATTGATGACTGATTCTCTTCTTTTCTTTTGTGTTTCTGCTCTGTCAGTGAGGTTGGTATTTTTATGCATATCCTTAACTGTAGTTATCATCTTTCACTTCTAATGTAGTACTTCCTTGAACTTTTATGGTAAGGAATTCCCTTTGTTTTTGCTTGTCTTGAAAACCCATTATATCTTTTTCATTTCGGGAGGAAAGCTTTGCTAGAAATGGTAATCTTGGGTATCTGTTTTTTGTTTTTGATTTTGTGCTTCATTTAGGACTTTGAATGCATCACCCCATTGCCTTCTGGCCTATAAAAATTTCTGCTAAAATGTGAGCTATTAGTCTCATGAAGATTTCCTAGATGTTGCTTGATGTTTTAAAATAAATCTTTTCATCTTGTACTTTTGACTGTTTGACAATATTATGCCTCTGAGAGGATTTTTTTGGGGGGTGAATCTAATATAGGCTCTCTGAACTTCCGAGACCTGTGAGTCATTTTCTTGCCCATAATTTGCATTTTTTGTCCATAGTTTCATTTTGCATATTTTTTTCCTTCTCTTCTTCTTCTGGCACATATGTAATGCAAATATTTGCTCACTTGAAGGCTTTCTTTATTCTTTTGTTATTATTATTGTTGTTTTTCTGACAAGATTATTTCAGAAGAGTGTCTTTCAGCTTACAAATGCCTTATATCTATTCTGTGGTAGAAGCTCTCAATTTTGTCTATTATTTTATTTATTGAGTTTCCTTTTTAGTTCCAATATTTGGTTCTTTTTAATGATTTCAATCCCTTTCCTGGATTTCTTATTCATATCAGGAATTTCATTGAATTGTCTGTCTATATTATCTTACATCTGACTGTTTTCTTAAAATCCTCCTAAATCATATTTCCTTGAGTTTATCAATTTTCTTTTCTTTATGATCTATTGCTTCAATTGTAATCAATGTCATCAAAAATTGTGGATATCCAAGTGTCCTAGGTTGCAGGAATTATGAAATTGCACCTCCAGTTTGGATGTTACTCTTGATTGACATGACACATTAACTGGCAGCTGTGGGCATAGTACACTTATCTCTGGGTGTGGAGTACATGTCAGTTATCATGAGTTACTTGACGGTGACATTTTTTCTTGTTAGGCCAGGGTAGGGACAGTGCAGAGTTCCCAGGATAATATAGTGTCTATTCATGTCTGAGAGCTACACAGGAGGCTTTACTACTGTACCTAGACAGGTCACCCATCAGTTCCCAGGAGTACACAGATGACTTCATGGGACCTCCAGAGACTAATCACAGTAACTGCCTATCCCCTTCATGATCTGGTGTTAAATGGTGAGGGATTCCCATCTTTTTCTTAGGATCTCACCATTTAAAACTTCTGAGAATGGGGTTGAAAATGGTCATGGGGCTACAGGAAGATAGACATGGCTGTATGGTTAATTTTCAGGGATATGAGCAGAACAGGTCACTCATGTAGGCTGCTCAGACACTTCCTATGGTTGTGGGTTCTGTCTGCTTTGTAGGAGCTTTGGAAGGCTCAGCCACTCAGACCTGACTGCCTGGCTATTTCCCTGAGCTGAGGGTGGAGAGGCAGATCCTCCCAGGTTTTAGCAGTGAGAGGGTGGCTGAGACCACTGTCCTCTTCCAAGCAAGAGGATGTCACCTATTTGTTTTCTGGGAGTGTGTGCAGGCTGAGCTACTTAGGAGGCTTCCCTATTATATTTTGAGGGCATGGGAGGTTGGGCAGGGCTCCCTGGCTAGTTCATAAGTCTAGGTTGACTGAGCTGTTAGAGGCACCTGCCTGGTGACCTCTAAGACCTAGGATGGATAAAGTCAAGATGGCACTTTTAAGCAGGAGACTGGGTGGAGAAGGGTACAGTGTTGGCTAGGATTTTTCTCTGGGGCAATGCAACCATGTGTTAACCTTGCAACTCCTCAAAGTGGGCTCAGACTCCATATCTTTACACTTGCTAACTTCTTAAACTCTATTTTCTTCTACATCCTCATTCTTCTTTAGTGAAGAATCTTTACCCTCTTTGATGGTCTAAATGTGAATGTTCCCCACCAATTGATAATTTGAAGTCCTGTCTCTCAGTATGGTGGTATTTGAAGGGGGTCCCCAGGAAGTTTAGATTAAGTCATGAGGGTGTGTCCCTCTTGATGAAATAAGTGTCTTCATAAGAAAAGGAGGAGTCATTGAGGGAGGAAGGGAGGGAGGGAGAGAGAAAAAAAGAATGAAAGGGAGAGAGGGATCTTGCAGCAACCTTGGAATGACCACACAGTGAGAAGGCAATTGTATGCAAGCCAAGAGGAGAGCCCTCAACAGACTGAATCTGGTGGCAACCTGATCTTGTGCATCCCTTCCTTCAGAATTCTGAGAAACTCTGCTACTTAAGCCACCCACACAGTAGTGTTTTATAGCAGCCCCAGATGCACTTCACAAAGGATATTTCTTTCATAGATAGCAACTTAGTCATATTGATTGACATTAAAGGACTGATTGAAAAGAAACACATTTTATGTTAATGGAATTTAAGTCATATTTTACTTTGATATATGAAATAACATTTTTATGGAAACCATGTTTCTTTTAAATAGCACATTGAGCTGGAAAGCTAAAGAAACTTCTGAATCCTAATGGTTAAAATTAAAAGAGAAATTTATTTTCCTAAGAAATCAAAAGAATTGTGAGTAGGAGAATTTAGGAAAGAAATTATTTGTTAATAACTACTCTCTCTCTCTCTCTCTCTCTCTCTCTCTCTCTCTATATATATATATATATATATATACACATATATATATATATATAAAATGCATTTAAGTTTTCTAAAATGTGAAACTACTCTATTTTTTAACTTTTGGTTAATATTTTGCTTATATAATTATATCTCATTCAAAATAATAAATGTCTTTCATGTTTTGTTTAACAACAAATGAAATATCAAATATTTGTGGATTAATTAAAACTTGAATAACAAATTTGACTAAATTATAGAAATTAAAATGCAAAATTACCCAGAAATAATTTCTATACAAAATTATGAAGGGTATAAAACATAGCAGGAAAAACAGATTTGGAAAACCATAATCTGAAAGCTAAAAGAATTGCTCAGGATGAAAGTTCCATTTACAATTTGTAATATTCAAAAAGTATAGCATTTATAAATGATTTTACTCATTGTTTTCACAAATACAATTTTCAGAATAGCTATATTAAGTATGTAAACTCTGTTGATGTTGGATGGTAAAGAAAAAAGGAAAACTCTTTTCCTTCTGCCCAAAGAAATTGACGATGGTAGAAATCATGGCTACTTGAACAGTCTGACCCAGTAGAAGAGGATTATGAGTGCAGCCCTTGACTGACATGTGGTAGAAAGAAGTGGGAGATCAGACTTTGCTTTGGTAAGCTACTAAGCATTCAGAAATATTTATCATCACAACAAGACCTAGATTATTTTACCTGATATGAGGATAACAATGATGACTTACTAGACAGCTATGAGAACTACAAAAAAAAAAGAATGAATTATTTCTGGGGAAAGAATTTGAATTGTATGTTTTTATGGATATATAATTTCTATAATACCTCAAAAAATATGCTGCTATCATCATCTCATATACAGAAATGTCTACTGTTCATATAAGTATCTGAGAAGTACTAAATATTATACATTCTTACAAAACTGTCCCATGTAGGAGATAGAACATTAGAATCCTTGTCATTACTATACCTCATTTATGGTAGATATAGAGTACACTGGAAATATTTAAAATAAATAAACTTTCTTTTATTGATGTAAACTAAATTTAATGTGCTTATTTTAATTTGATAAGATTTAAAAATCAAGTTTTGTAAAATAATTTGTTATTGATTATTTTACTCTTTATCAGTGTGTGTTGGACATCTACCATACACCAAGTTTTAGTCTAATCAGGATGAAGGATTGAACATGAAAATCAATATCGCTGTTCTTAGAAAGCACAAGTACATATTTAATAAGAAAACACTTTATAGTGCTAGTGCAATGCATAAAATAAGATTAGAACAACAGAGTGGAGAATTACTAGGTTAAAAACTCAATGGAGAATGAGAGATGGAGTTTCTGAGGATTTGGGTTGGATCTAAGATGTTAAAGACAAAAAGAAAACAAGCATGCTAATCTTAGGCAAAGAATATCCAATTTGACCAAAAAATTGTACACTTTACAGTTTCTAAGGGAGAAATGTATGGCTCTAGTAAACTAGAAAAGGCATAAGGTCCTCAAGTGATAAGTGGGCCTTCAAATTCTAAGATTGGTAAATCAGGAATTTAGTCAGGGCAGGATTAAATTTCATTTGAAATTGTGTAAAGGCCATGAGTGGACTTGAAGCAGAGAAAAATACATCATGTAATTTTTATTCATGTAATTTTCATTTTAAAGTTTTTAAAAATTTGGTCTTCTGGGTGATACAAGGCAAGAATTTGTACAAGACAAAATTTTAAATTGTTGTAGTAATGCAAGTACAAGTTTACAGTGGTACTAAGGAAAAATGGAGGGAGTGAGAATAGAATGTTAATTTAAGTTTGCAAAACCATTACTAAAATTAATCAATATGGAGATAAATAAATATAAAGCACACATTTTTGTCTTGAGCACCTGGATAAAGAAAGTGTCCTTTAACAAGGTAGAGAGGATTTTGGATGCAAAGGCATTAAGGAGCTTAGATTTTTCTTTTGGTCATGATAACAGTTAGCTTTTAGGTGTTTATTCATGTGAAAAATGTTAGTATAAATCAAATATTAATATAGGGCAAAACATGCCACATATTATGTGGCCACTAATTTAGAAGGTCACTTAGATTTGAGGAGTTGAAACAATATAGGTATCCTTGTAAAGTTATAATTCACTGATTTTATTGAGCTATAAAAGAGGTTTTTGCAGATTTTGAGAGATGTCAGATGTTTTAGAAATGTTAATTGTAAAATACCAACAATAATCTTCTGTAATTAAATCAATAATTGCTGGGTGTGTTCACTTTTGAAGATAAATTGTATTAAAATTTTATTGTTTTATAAACAAATCATTTTATAAACATTTTAAACATAGGAATATGAAATAACTAGAAACCAAAATAAATAGATAGATAGATAGATAGATAGATAGATATTATAAATAGATGGAAACAAAAAGAAAACTGAAATACCTTCATGTCCCAAACTGAAAGAAATATGTTAGAGTCTTCATTTAGCATTGTCTCTTTTACAGAATGACCTGGCCAATACTTTTCATTTCACAGAAATAATTGAAATAAACAAATCCCCCAAAACAAAAGGTTGATTGTTCTGATATGCAGTTGCTAACTCACAACAAGGGCAGAGGTGGGGCAATAGTAGTTTATTGGATTAGACAAAGGGGAATGAAGGAAAGGGAGGAGAGATAGGAATAGGAAAGACAGTAAATGAACTGGACATAACTTTCCTATATTCACATATGAATACACAACCAGTATAATCTCACAACATGTACAACACAAGAATGGGAAGTTATATTTCATGTATATATGTCAAAATACACTTTACTCTCATGTATATGTATAGAGAACAAATAGAAAATTAAAAGGTGATAATCTGTATTTCATGTTGCCTATTGCAAATTCAATGAAGCATATCCAAGTGTCTCATGTGAAAACTGTGGTATTCTTATTTAGTTAATTTAATATTTTCATTGTTGTACATAATATAATACAGGATGCAGTTGATTACAACCTCATTTCAAGTTGTCTAATTTGATTATGACAAATTGATCTATCACAAAATTATCTTCTGATTGTGTACCTTTTTAATTCAAAGTAGAAAGCAAAATTGGTCATATAAATTCTTTTAGATTTTAAATGAAGATTCTCTAGACACCTGTGAAAATTTTTAATTTGAAAAATACTTAGTTTCAAGGGAAATTGATGTCATTCCCAGTTTTTCAGTTCAATTTATCTGAAACCTTCAAAGATAAGACTTTGAATTCTCTCAGGATCTACATGCATTTTCTGCCAAAGGAGTTAACTGGGTGAGAAATAAAAAATGGAGAAATGATGGGTTTTCATTACAGTCAAGATACATGTTTACATTGCATTCCAAACACAAGAGGTTTCAGATTTCCTGACCAAGTATCTGAAAGTAGTGCATAACTGTGCTCAAGGGTTATTAAAAGCTATTTTTTATTCTTCCAATGTCACTTTTTTTCATCAAACCTTATGTTGGAATCTAGTACAAAAAAATGTAGAGGTGAAAAACTGATCTGAACACAAAGCGAATAAAACAGTTAATGTATTCAAAGCATTTATGTGTGACTGGAAATCTTTATTTTCTCTCCCTTTTTTCATTGTTGAAGGATGCCTCATATCTAAATCATTAACAATGTCCTATGTATGAAATATTATAATTGCATATGTACATGCTAAAATCCTGTTTTCCTTTAGGCAGTATGCATCTTTGAAATACATGGAATGCTGCAGAATATTTATTAACAGATCATATTACTCAGCCTTAAAGAAGAATGAAAGGATGACATTTCCTGATAAATGGATGGAGCTGGAGAATATTATGCTAAGTGAAGAAAGCCAATCCCACAAAAACCAAAAGCTAAATATTTTCTCTGATATGAGGATGCTAACTTACAATGGATGGATGGCATGTAGGGAAGAATAAAGGTACTTTGGATTAGGCAGAGGGGAATGAATGGAGGTGGGGGGACATGAGGTTCGGAAGGCAGTAGAATGGATAGGACATTATTACCTTATGATTTTTATAGAACTATATGACTGATGTTAATCTACATCATATACAACCAGAAAAAGGAGAAGTTATACTCCATGCATGATATCTTGTGTAACTAATGAGAACCAATAAAAATACTATATGAAGAAAATAAATTTTATAAAGTAAACATTTTATAAAGAAAAACTATGTGGATTATATTATATTCAACACCCTGGTTTATGACTGCTTCATAATGCTCTTGTAATGCTCAAAAAATATTGAGTTCCTCAAAAAGCCCCTACTTCAGAGTTCCAAGTGTTTAGGTACATTGCTGGTATTCATTCATACATATCTAGTCAAGGAGTCTAAACTTTCTTTTAAACTACTGCAGAGGACACAGAGTTAAATTGTAAAGATTAATTCCAAGGGATGTTTTAAAATTAAGACTTTTGAAAATAGAATGGATATAATAGGAAAAAACAGAAGTTTACATTAAATTTTTCAAGTAATTTTTAATTAACAATATAGCCTGTATCCAAAATATGTAATAACATACACATGCAGCAATATAATAGAGCTTTTATTATTTAAATAGTTGTGTTATTTTTTGAGCTTTATGATTATATTCAACATTTTAATTAGATTCAAAATGTATATTTACTTGTAACATACAATTGCTTTTTATGAATGAAAAAATACCAAAACACATCAAATAGTAAAATACTATGGGTTCTATGTAGACTAAAATTTTTTGATTAATTAAAATTTTGATTAATTAATTAATTAAGTAAAAAAGCAGAATAACAAAGTGTACAAGCTATTTCCTATGGCAATCTCATAAAAAATTTGATTACACAAAGTAATGGTATCAATAATACCATATTTGTTTTCTACATTTTGCATTGGAATCAAAACATCTGTTTATATGAATTTTGATTTTATTAACGTTATATTTTCCAATGTGCAAGATGCATTAATGTTGGCTTGGTTATACAGTAAAGTTTAAGTGATATAAATTTTAATCATCTTACTCTGTGTTGCTATACATCTAAAATTTTGATTAAAAGATATTTTGTCACCTAGACTAGAAAATCCAGTCGTTGTTTCAGTCAAGAATTTGGACTTCATGTCCTAATACTCTTTCCTGTGTGTGTGTGTGTGTGTGTGTGTGTGTGTGTATGTTTGGGTGTGTGTGTGCCTATAAACACACAGAAATTAACCACGTTAGATTAGCCACATAGATTATCCTGTATAGTTGGATAATACTTAAAATTTAACACTGAATGAATAAGAAAGGGAAATTAAAGGACACTTGATAGCTCAATGTGAGTCTCCAAAACTGAGTGAAATTAAAAAATGAACATGTACATGTAGCACATTCAGACATATATGCAAAGCAGGTATACAATCTATAGGAAAAATGAATTTATGAACATGGAAAGTTTGAAATTAAAAAATTGAAAAGGTTTAATGGAAAAATAATTACCAGACTTGAAACAAAGTGTTTCCATGACAAATTATTGTAGGGTTATTTATGTATCAACTTGACCAGAGTGAAAGAGAGCCACATTTGTTGGTTTCCTTCCATTTGGTTTTAACATTTACTTTACACCATCTCAATTCTGCTGTGCTCTAGGAGGCAGATAGTGTGTGCATAAAAACTCATTAGTCCTCTAATTTCTGGTTTGCTTTAGTCAAGACATCAGAGGAAAGGGTCAAAGTGAAGTCAAGGTGATTATCTCTCATTTTTCTTTCCCCATTTTTGTTGTCTTTCTGTCAAAATTTTATGAACTATCTCACATCCTTCTTTAATAACATCTCTTCAAGTTGTCTGTGCCTGCCCTTAGACAAAAGGTGTTAATGGAGTTCTCTTATAAATAGCTTCTCAAATGGAATGTATTCTAAATTTCTTCAGCTTATATCTATATTAGATTCCTAATTTGTATATGATGAACTGGGCGTCTCACCTTGATGCTTCCATAGCTGATGCACTTTCCTAGGAAAAATGGTATTATAATATCCATGACACATGATGGATAATTAATATTTATTACCAGATTGGCATGGGATGAAGTACAGTAGCAAAGCTAGTTTCAAAGATTGTTTCACTTAGTTACAATTATCATAGTAACTAAAAGTTTTTGTATTTTTTATTGCAGGTTATGGCTCTAGAAAGCCTATAATGAAAAAAAAAGAATTTTGAATGTTTGCATCAGAATATATGGGGTTATCATTTAATATTCACCTATGAATAGAGTTTCTATCTTCAGTTTTTTTAATTTGTAGTTGCAGAACGTCATCATGCTTTTATTTTTATTTTTATGCAGTGCTAAGGATCAAGCTCAGTGCCTCACCTGTGCTAGGCAAGAGCTCTGCCACTGAGCTACAGCCCCATCCATCTTCAAATGTTACCTGGCAAATATCACCAAAGACCAAGCTCAAATGGGACCTAGCCCTTACCTTTTAAAAATCACAGGATTAATTAAATGTCAAATCTCATCTTACCTATTCTAGGTAGAAGGCAAAGATGGAGAAAAGTTTGATCCCTGAAAGAAGAAATGAGACTGAAATCTTTTAATTCTCAAATCCCATGAATAAAACTTGCTCTCCTCAACAATCAGAACAAACTGGTCTTTACCTGCTATATTAGTTACCTATTACTGTATAACAAACAAATTACAAAACCACAAACATTGTCTCACACTGGCTCTAAGGATCAGGATCACAAGCCCAATTGTTTCTAGGTGAGTGGTTTTAGTTTAGCATCTCTTCCATGTATGCATTTTCAGTGTCAGTTAGGTTGAAGTCATCCAACATTTAGCTCAGGACAGAGGATCTGCTTCCACAAACGTTTGCTTACATATCTGTTAGCTGGAGACTACAGATCTTTTCATGCTTGAGATTATAAATACCTGTTGTTGTCAGGAGTGGTGGTGAACACCTATAATCCCAGGGTCTCAGGAGGCAGAAGCAGGAGGATGGTGAGTTGAAGCCAATCTCAGTACCTTAGAGACATAATGCTTCAAAATTTAAAAAAAGAGGCTGGGCATGGGGCTGGGGGTGTTGCTAGATCACTAATAGACCACTCCTGGTTTCAATCCCTAATACAAAAATTTGTTTTAAACCACTAGGTTTGGGGGGAATTCCTTAAGCAGTGTTGGGCAATGATTTATGTTTTGGGTACCAGAATTAGGATGTGATCATAAAAATATGAAAATATGGGAGTAAGTTTGGAAATGGACAGTGGGCAGTAGCTAGAAAAACTTGGAATTAAGAACAACAGTAAAAATCTAACTGTCCTTGCTTAGACTTTGTGTAGAATCTCATACATTGCATAGGCTTTCAGTGAGGGGTTAGTAGAAGAGGAGCATGAATTAGAAATTGGAAGAAGGAAGAGACTTGATAATATTAGATAGAGCTAACACAGATTATGGCCTGTCATAATAAATGTAAATAGCAAGTTCTTTGATGAGATTCTCATTTGAGGGCCAAAAACTGATTTATAGGCAATAACCTCTTTTTTAATGTGGAACATTAAGGTAAATGGAACATTTTGTTAAATAAGCAAAACATTAAATAATTATGTATAATTGTGAAATATAAGCCAATTATGATAAATAACTTCAGAAATTTGTGGGGGATTGGATGATATCTACAGTCCACAGTATCTGAGGATGTGAACTGGAACCACAGAAATTGGGATTAGACATATTTTTCAATTTTACTTTGAATGGCATTTTGAATGATTCAATGACTATATTTAGAAAGCTTTCAAAGTCTGTGTGGTTAAAATAGACAAAGTAGAGATTAAGTTTATTAAATAATGTGATAAAAATGAGTGGAGTGGCAGGAGAAAGAAGACACCTGATATTGTAGAAAAATAGATAAAATGGATGTGGGCTCACTTTAAAATTCCCATCATGGTCAGTTAAGAGATGTGGAGAATTCCTCTCTGTTTCATGTCTACATCAAGTATATATTTATAATTTTATGAGAAACATTGCTTCTATATTTAATATTAAGGGAACATTATTTTCAAACAATAAATCAAATGAGCACAGGTGTTATATACCTAAACATCGATAACCCAATTTGAATATAAAATGCCATCAATTGGCAAATTATATATGAAATACAAAGGGAAGGCATTATATGTATGTGAAATGATTGTCAGCTGTAGCAATTTAAAGTCAAGTTTAAAATATTGTACATTAAACTCCCCAAAACAACAACAACAAAAAAACAACACCTTAAAGCTATGGTAAACCAAGGGCAAGACTTATATGGAATGATTAGATTCAAGCAAAGGGTAAGGCATCTGGCATGAATTTAGAGCAATAACTTTCATTTTTAAAGTTACAATAAAGTAGGAAACCAAAACTTGTTTCAGAGGGAAACAGGTGCAGGGATTGACTTATTTACTGGATGAGAAAGGTGAGTAACAGTTCAACTTGAATCTGCTGGTCCAAGATTGGCCAATTCCTTTTCTTTTGTATCAGCTGAGTTCTTAGATGCCCTTAACCACTCCTCTCTTTACTTTCCTCCTTACATGAGGGTATGTTAGAAGTCCCCTATGAGGTTTGCACTGTGTATATGTTAGGTAGTAGATTTCCCTTCTGTTCCTGTTAAAAAAAAAAAAAAACTTATTTTAAAAGAGATATCCTGAGGCAATTCACAAAGCAAACATAAGCAGATTTTACCAAATCATTAATACACACACAGTGCTCAGTCTTTTTGCAACAATTATGGGTAAGTGTATTTAAGACTTGCAATTTTCAACAGTACCAGAAAACTCAAAATCTGTTTTACCGCCCTCAACCTTAGTAAGAAGAAAATCTGATCAATTCTAACCTGTGAAAACATAAAAGAGGAACTGGGGTTGTGGCTCGGGTAGAGTGCTAGCCTAGCACATGTGCGGTATTGGGTTCAATTCTCAGCAATTCATAAAAATAAAATAAAGGTATTGTGTCCAACTGCAACTAAAACAAAATATTTTTTAAAAATAAAAATACAAGGGAAGACTAAAGAATGATCCTTATGAGGAAATCCATTTAATTTCAAATTAAATGATAAATCCAGTAATAAACTGATAAATCCAGTCCCTATCCTAAGGGCATTTTAATTATAAAACTAGAAAAAAATAAGTGTAAATTTTTAGCTGAAGTGTATTTTTTTGGTATTAAAAAGTGTTATGAGTGTGCTAAGATGTCTTATGGCATACTGGATTCAATATATGATGGTATGTCCTGATGATGCATACATTTCTAGTAGTATTTTTTCCCTAAAATTTTGCCTAGCATATCAAACCCCTTTGATATATTAAAATAATCCTAGTGAAATCAATGTGACATAAACCCTCCCTGACTTCATTTCACTATGGTAGCTTTTAGTGAAACCTCAGTGGCTGATTAACTGTCAAAATGCTCAACCAAGTTTTTTTTTTCTTTTTTTTCCTAAGAATGGACCTTTAGGTTAGGCTCATTTATGCAAAATACAAAGAAGTGAATTAGAAATAATATCCTTAAAATAGATGTGATTTATAAATAAGCATCTCTGCTCATATTATTCATTCAGAAGTTTTTCAAAATTTAAAGGTGCTAATGGTTATGGTAAAAATAGGCCAAATTCCATTTATAAGTACTTTATTACAGACAATTACATAACCCTATATTGCAGTGTGCTTTCATTTCAAAAGAGAGTAATAAAGTGCCTACCTAAATAAAAAGCTTAAAATTCCAAATTTTAAATTATGCTAACTAAAATTACTTATTAGAGTTAACAAAATTACAGATGTAATCTAATTATTTATACTGCATATTCTTTCAATAAACACATTAAAAACTTTTTTATTAAGTAGGGTCCACTACCTAAGCACAACAATTGAATTTTGTTGCTTTATTCATGTGCTTTTTGCAAGGCACTGTGGTATGAATTACAAACCCTGGAATGACTTGTGAAAAAACCTTGCTATTTCACATGAAGGATGCTATGAAAGTCATTCTGAGGGAGGATGCCTCAGTGAATTTTTTTTAACCAGAGTATAGAACATCAGGAATGAGTTCTAGTTAAAACTCACAGAATGAAAACATCTTAAGGTGAGTGACTTCATATGTCCTTCCTGATGCTCTGAATAATCTGGAGAATTGCAGAGCCACAGCCAGGAAAGAGAGAGGGGAGAGGGAGGGGGGGTAGGGAGGGAGAGGAATGGGGAGAAGGAAGGAAGGAGGGAGGGAGGGAAGGAAGGAGGGAGGGAGGGAAGGAAAGAGGGATGGAGGAAAGGAAGGAGGGGGAGAGAAGGAAGAAGGGAGGGAGGAAAGGAAGGAAGGAAAGAAGAAAGGGAGGAAGGAAAAAAGAAAGAAGGAAATAAGAAGGTGTCCATAGCACCCAGAGTTTCTCTTCAGGGGCATTTTGTGAGGTCTTGGGAATATAGCCATACTGTACGACTTTCTTGCTGTGCATCTTCTTGGACCTCTGGATCTGCAGATTGGCAACCATCTTTGCAGCATCAGCCCCGCCCAGCCTCCCATAGGCTTTGCTTGCTTCCCTCTGGGGTCTGCTGTGAGGCTGAGATTCTGGTGCTCAGTACAGGCGCCTGCGGTGGCCACACTGCTTGAGTGCTACAGGGCCTGAGGCACGCCTGGTGGGGCACCAGACACCAGCAGAGAGCATCTGGATAGCTGGATGGGCCAGGAGATGCATGGGAGCATTGAGCAGGCAGCCAGGACATTCTCCAGCAGCTGCTCTGTCCACTGCCATGAGCCTGGAGAAAAAGAGAAAGGAAAGGCAAATCCTGGACTGTGCAGCCCAACACCTCCACAAAGCAGTTTCTTGTGTAAAATGTAAAACTGTGTTACCAAGTTATGTACAGTGTTGATCAGGATGAACTTCTATCCTTGGATTGGCAGGACAACAATTATGGCCTCTCCTAACTATTCTTTTTAAAAAATTATAAGGATATTTATTAAAGAGACTCCTATGACCAGAAGCAATTAGATGTGATTGCTGTACAGGGGAATTGACAGTTTTTATATGGGGGATCAAGGCTTAATCTGGACTGCTCCCAGGACTGAGTAGATTCAACACTGTGGAAAAGTGGGTCTAGACTTAGACCATCCTAGAATGTAGGTAGTTCACCCCAAATTAAGAACGATTTCTCCCAGCAAAAAGTGGGCCCCACTTTCTTTCTGTTGTTACACCTATTAAGATGGACATGTATCCTGAAGACAGAAGCCGCTAACAGTGCTGGATCACCACATTGCTGATTTTGTAATGATTCTGTGGTCTGGAAGATCTATTTCGAAAATCACTGGCCATAACCTTACTGTATTGTTTATTGTTTAAAGTTCATCTTTAAAAACACCAGTAATTTACTGGTAGAATTTCTGTCAGGACCACTATAGGACAAATTAGGATGTGCCATTAGTCTTCTGTTTACTTGCAGATGGAGTACTCTCATATGTTTTATCTTCATATTTGTATTTTCCTTATGTGCCATTTTAAGGCAAAGAATAATTTTGACTTCCAAAAATTGGGGATCTATTATTTTAGGGTATAGAAATGTAAGAATGAATAAAACTGTCTTTCTTTAGATATGTGCAATGTGAGGTGAAACCAGGTGTTGTAGTGGATGGAGACAGCAGTGAGTGCAGTGTAGGTCTCCTAAGGGCATTTGGGGGCTGCAGGAAAGCCTGCTCCTAAGGCTTTCCTGCTGTTCTTGTAATAGGCAGAGTCCAATTAGACTTGTGTCTTGAGGGAAGCTCCTGCTGAACTTGTGTGTGTTTGGGGAGTCAGTGTGGTGAAGAATCTGAGAGTCTCCATTGGGCTTATTGAAGAGATGACACTGAAGTTTGCAAGATAAATGGGATGGTAGGAAACAAAATTGCTTAAAAAGGTTTCCCATTATTTCTCAGGGTCATCATGTGCCACAACCAGCACTGCCAAACTTGAGGGTTCCAGTAAAGAGCAATGGGGGATTAGAAAATAAAGACTCACAGACACATATTTTGAAGATGAATAGCTGAGATGGGTTGGAGTACTACTCTCTGATGGAGAAGAAGATTTAAAGAGTTATACCAGCAATCTTTATTTAAATAATGTCTCATTATCAGATGAAAGACTATACAAGCGTTATTCTTTGTACTCAAAAAGTTACAGGGCTCGCAAAACTTATGCAGCTTTTCTGCAGTTGAAATTTACAATTGCAATGTGCAATGTGAAGAGCTCTCAATGTTAGTGGCTCTCCAGAAAATCCATTGTTTAAAGTTACTGTTAAGCAGGCAGCTTCAGAAATAACAGAGCTGGTGAAACATTGTGGTTGTCTAGCAGGAGAGTTCCTCTATTCCCAGGAGCTATGTACCTGAGATCAAGGTCAAGGCAGAAAAAATTCTTCTGAAGAGACTCCTCATGCAGGGCAGCAGCTAGGCATCCTTCATCCTTGCACAGGAACATTCCCAGGCCCCAGGCTTGCCACAGCTGAGGTCATTCAAGACCCCAATCTCAGACACTGCTCTCCCATTCTCTGTCACCACCCTCCACAGTCATGGTCAGGAAAATTCTCTGTGTTTAGTATGCCAGAAAAGAAGTGTGGGATATAGGTTGACAGAGAGCCAGTGGCTGATCTTGAGATTGCTCCCATGAGCTGTTGTCTTAGTGGGGATGAGCCTGCTCCACTGAGGTGGGTACTCTGGCCAAATTGAGTGCCCTGGGAAACTTTGAAGGGCAGAACCATGCCAGATTCACCATTCTGTGTTGGAGGAGATAGGATGCCCAATAGCCCTGTGAAGTAGAGGCAGGCCTGGCTGAGGCCCAGCTTAGGGGAGTGGAGGACAGTTGGGATCTGGGAAACTTCAGGCTTTAAAGCAGTTAATATCATCCTGTCTTTCCCTTGGACATCTCTTGGTACCTGATGCCTTTGAACCATGAGAAGTGTCTTGATTGTGTAAAAGTGGGAAAAATAGAAACATGGCATTTTATCCCAATTTCCTGAAGGTTGAACAAAATTTGAACTTCAAAATAGTCATTCATTGACCCATGCCCACTAGTTTAACACATACCTATGGTGTAGCCACCATTGCACCAAACCTTAGGGTTCCTGATGGGAAGAAGCTCAGAGCTCACACCTTTGCTAGCTGTCACCAGTTTGGTCACCTGGGAGCTTCAGGTCCAGGTGCATCCCCAATTTTACCCTTGATGGCAGGCCCCTCTGCTGCAGTCCAGCTGCAGCAAAATAACGGGGTGGCGGGGGCGGGTGAAGAACAACTTGTGTAGATTGATATAGCAGGAGTGGAAGCCATTTATTGTAGGACAGGAGTGGTATTTATACATTCCACAGCTTATCTTAATTAGCATAAACTAGATATAGCAGTCAACCAATAAGGAATCTCCACAATTAATGGCTCGCTTTTTTTACTTCACAAACCACTCCCTCTGGCAAAATGCCAGGTGCCATCCTGACTTGTTTACAGACTCTAACACCCCCCAGCCTTGGCAGCCCAACCCCTCAGCCCTGGGGCTTATGCTCAGAAATCCCACAGGTGGATACCTATGCCAGCATCAAGACACATTCTGCTGGCAGCCAGGCTTCAAGGTCATCTGGTGCATGTAATGCATTTGACTCAGCCTCCATAGCTGCTACACAGAGGCCAGAGTCTTGGTCAGTTTTTGTCTGAAGAACAAGCAGCCCCAGTCAACATGGGACAACCAAGGTTCATCTCCCTCAAGCCTTGCAGTGTCAGTGACCTTAAAGGCAACTGGGAGGACAGACTTTTTCTCAGTTGTGACATCTTCCATGGCAGTAATGAGCATCTGCACAAAAAGTAAAGGGACACCCAAAACCAGAAAGCACCTTGGGGCAAGCTTGGGACAGAAACACCAATAGGAGCTCCTAACCAGAGCCCCACCATGGGGACCAAGAAACACAAGACAAAGAGCAAACAGGGGCAAGGAAACACTGGTGTTCCTACCCTGAGTGCCATCCCCCAAAGCCTGCCCCAACCCCTAAGCTCAACTCAGGGAACCAGCACCACCCCCAGCAAGGCTTTCTCTAGTTGCTCATGTGAGCCTCAATGGGATATGAGAGCCCAGACTTGCTCTCAGATCTGCCTTTAGGGCCATGTGCATCTCCTCCCCAAGAGGAGGGACCCAAAGAAACAGACAGCACCATGGTGCAAGCTTGGGACAGAACAACCATAGTACCCCTAGGCAGAGCGCCACAATGGGTACCAAGGGACATAAAACAAAGCACAAACCAGGGCAAGCAAACACTGGTGTTTCTAAAATTATTGCTAATCCTTAAAGCCTGCATATGCAGAATCTCTTAATCTCACCTCAGGGAATAAGCACTACCCCTAAAACGGCCACCTCTACTTTGAAGTCTGTCCATATTCCATCAAAGGGACCTGGGGGCCAATATCTGGCTCCAAGATCTGGCTCTGGGGCCATGTTCATCTCCCAAAGCAGATGGAACAAGAAGCATGAGAAAGCGCTAACAGCAAACATGGGCTTTAACACCTTCAGCCCCACTAACCAGACCATCCCCATAGTGACCACCTCACACAGGAGAAAGAACAACTCTGTACCTGGAGACACTGGGGCCACTATGTTAAGTGTCAAAAGGCGCCCTCCCCTAGCAGAAACCCCCAAGTCCACCTGGGAGCACCAACACCACCAGGAGCAAATCTGCATCTAGGTTCACACATCTGTCCTGGTCTCTCACCCTGGCAGCTCTGCATGCCATGGGTGCACAAGGAAGAGGAACCTAGCCTTTAGGATGCCAACCTCATCTGGCCAGGCCACTCTCAGAACCAGGAGTACTGGGGCAGCCACCAGATCCTCTTCCCCAAGGTCAGGACACATTCCTGTGGGGTCCAGGAGGAAAATGCTGCCCTAAGCCAACATCCACCTCTCTCCCTTGCAGGACCTGGTGTGAGCCCTGTTAGACACATACCACAGGGCTTGCCCTGACTTCTGTGATCCTGGGGAAAACAGGAGGCTCAGAGACACAGCCTCCCATCCCCACCCACTTTCTAGGCAGCTTTGCCCTTAAAGCTGATTAGGAGGAGGCTGGGGTCTTATGTGGGCTCATTGATTGGGATTCTCACTAGTACAGACACAGGCCCTTGGCTCAGCTCTCTCTGGTTTCCTTGTGGCTCTAGCTCTTTGGAGCCTTTGGCCTTTGGCCATTTGCTTGATGAGGGAAAGTGAATTTTGGCAGATTTGGGGTACCACAGAGTGAGAGGAATGGAAGGTACACAGAGGAAGCAGGCTTTGGGGAGTGTCGCTTTTCCTTATTAACTGTGGTCAAGGCTAATCCCACACTATCAGGAAGCTCCCTGGGAAGAATTGTCACTGACAGTTCTACCTGTAGCTCTGAAGCTGTGAGCCAAAAATAAATATTACCACCTGCTAGAACACAGCATGAAGGCAAAATGGTGTTCATGAGGATGGCCCAAAGGGAGCCAGTGGCTGTGGAGCTAAACCTGCCAATGTGCTGAAGGAAGGCTTGGAGGAAGGGCCAAAGCAGCAATTGGCAGGCTGGGGAAGAGGGGGACACTGAGGTTGGGAGTGGAGGGTGTCTATGGGAGGAAACAGTAGAGCCTACCCACATGGGGGGTGGAGGCTTCCATGGTGGAGGTTCTGGGGCATTAGGGAAATACCTGGCTGAGTCCCAATTGATGCCAGAGGACTAGCTCTTCCTCATGCACATGGGCTTGGGGGGTACATGGTACAGCGGTCCCTGATGGCCTGTGTCTCACCCATCAGCAACAGTTGATGTGCTGCAGAGCTTTCTTCTTCTCAGCAGTCACTGGAAAGGCCATGTCTGGAGGTGGTGGCAGCCTCAGAGTGTCCCTTTGGTAGCAAAGGAAATTTTCATTTCTGTGGCTTACTGATGTCCCCTTGGATGAGGACTTATTCCTCAGCAATGGCTGTCCCTGCCTGTCTTCTGCCACCTTCTCACACTGGGTCTTCTTCAGGGGAATCTCTGCACCTAAAGAGGATCCCAGAGGCAGCTTGAGGTTGGATGAGCCTGGAGCCCTCCTCTTCAGGACTAGGAGACCTTGAGTGGAGTTGTAGGAGCTGCTTTTGGCATTTCTCTTAGGGCAGGAGCTCATCATGAGATCTCAGGTGGGAGATCTGGGTGATCTCAGCTTTGTCTTGGTATCTCTGGGTGTGGAGGTTTCCATGCAGATCCCCAGACCTGAGCACAAAGGAAAGCAGGCAGCTGTGGTTTACAAAGGGCCTAAAAGCAGATTGTGCTCCTGCAATAACATGGGGACTCCCTCTATGACGTTCTCTATCTGGGAGTCTTTCACTTGCTCAGCCACCTCTTGGCCACTGTCTTCAGGGACTCTGAGCACAGTCTTCCCTGGGCAGGGGCCTTGGGTACACCATGGTTCTGCAAGCTGGCAAGGAGCAACTTCCTGCTACTGTGCTATAGAAGGTGTCAGGTTGCTGAATCAGTGGGGTGAACTGAAGGAAACGTTGAAAGATGCAACAGACAACAACAACTTCTTCAGGAGACCAAGCATGTGGAAGATGCAGGTCATGTCCAGGTCTCCCAGAACGGATGAAAGTGTCTGTAGGATCCAGGACAAGCACCAGGAGGCACCTTTTTCAACGGCTGATGAGATCTTGCAGGATGCCTGCAAGATGACTTCTGAGAGATCCCAGGCTCCCGGCAACCCAGAGCATCAACAGTGGAGGGAAGTCCAAGTTGGCAAGAGCTGTGAGCAGCGGGCCTCATTTGGGACCCTTCCTGCAGGTCTCTGCCTCCCAGGCTGGGGACAGGAATGAGGGACAAAGCTTGCCCTGGAAACTACCTATGGAAGCTTTTAGAGAAGGTGGGATTCAAGAATTCCAGAGAAAGGCGCAAAAGTTCATTCTTCTGCTGCAAAAGAGGCTTCAGCCTAAATGGCAATGTCAGACCTGTAGCTAGGGCCCAGCTTTGGCCAGTAAGAGTAGAGAACTCACAGGCGCGTGCAGAAAACCGTCTACCCAGGCACGAGGCAGGGTCCAGCCAGGGAGGAACGCGCACATGCAAGGTCCGTGTACAAGCACTAGGTGCAGGATCTGGGCGCCTGGTTAACCGCGTGGGTCCTGGGCAGACTGTGGAGTGCAGGCACTGGGGCTGCGGATCCAGATCCTGCTGATAACACAGTGAGGTTTCCTGATCATCCTGGAAGGGTGGAAGACATTGGGCTTGAGGGTCAGCAACTATGGCAATGGCAGGGATCCTTCTCCTTGGGCTGGTACAGTGTCCCCGCCTCTACCCCCAAGGCATTCAGGATGGCTGCACAGGTAGTCTGGAGTCCATGGGAGGTGATGGGTGGCGACAGGGCTGAGCAGCCTTTTTTCTGGCAGGTAGGGGGCAGCCCTGGGAGCGCTGAGCAGGTGTGGACTAGGATGATACTCGTAGGTGTTGGACTGAAGTTACCTGCACCTCCAGTACAGGGTCATGCTGCCGGTGCTTCCTCTGGGTGCTCTGTCTTAGGCAAGGTGGACCTGAGCAGCCAAGGATGGTGCAGGCAGCGGAGGGGAGCCACTCCTGGGGTCTCTGAAAGGGGAAGGAAGGACCAGAGGGAAGGTAGTGCATCAGCACAGGACTGATTCTGCAGGTATGCAGCCAGTGAGCAAGTGGGGTGGCCTCACCAGGATCTCACTTGCTGTTCCTGGGACAGGACACTCTGTCCTTCTCCATCCCAGTGAAAGTCTGAGCTACTGTTTGTGTCTGGTCTTGCTCTGGTGAGGGCAGGAGGTGTTGGGTTTGATATTTAGGAGTTCTTGCAATGGCAGGAATCCTGCTGCCCATATCCTGGATCCAGAGCTGTCAGACAGCTGTCTGCTGCCCTGGTTGGGCCTTGCTCCATAGAAGGGAACTGCTGGGGAGCAAGGTTCCTGGCTGAGGGGCATCTGCAGGCGGTGGCAGTTTGGATCAGGGTCTGTACCTCCTCTGGGAACTCTAGGGCAGGGAACAGCTGCTGAGAACCCAGTGGGGGCATCATCCAGCCATCTGGCTGAGGGGTTTAGCAATGCAGGCTGGGAGGATCTGGTATCCTGTGTACACAGAATGGTATGGAAACTAGAAAAAAACAAGCTCGTATGCTCACAAACGTGATTTTATTCATGTTTGGGCTGCTTTTTAAATTTTGGTATCTAGATTCTCTAATTTTTTGAGTCTTCATTGCTTAGCTGTTCTGGGAACAATGGTAGGTCTCCTATTCATTCCACAGTGTAAGAAGTGTTCAATTTTGACTGATTGAATGCAACCCAGAAACCTTACAGACCTAGACATCCCCTTAGTGTTCACTTTTAGGAGGTTCAAGTTGTCACTGGTAATGTCTTTCTCTGGACAGAAGGGCATCCTGCCAGAGATTGTGACATTTTTCCAGCTCAAGCTTCCCATAACCCATCAAGATGTCTTGCATACTCAACTACCCTCAGCTGTCAAGAGCTGCAACTCCTGCTCACTGGTGGTGTGCTGGGCCAGTTTCCATACTGGGTAAAGTATCAGTGAGCCCAGGTCTGGAGAAGCCCAGGAGGGTGCCTCGACTGGGGCCAGTGTTCAAGATGGCTCCCTCTCATGCTCTCTTATGCCCACTGGCACTCCCAGGTCTATTGGACTTTCCAGGCTGATTGTCATCCTGCTGTGGTGTAGGATGTCACAGCACTCAGTTGTCCTTGTGCAGTTATTTCCAGACCATGCATTTCTGGACCCTTGGGGGTGAGGGTGATGCTAGCCCACAGGCTGCAATGGGTACCAGGGCCCTGGATGGAGCAGGATCATCCCATGGCCCAAAAGGACCACATGTGGCCACAGACCCATGCTCTATTTTCTGTAGGTGAAAAAGTTGGAGTCCAGTTCTCAAGAACAGGCTCCTGGGGTTCAGTGTTGAGTTGTTCCTGTGTGTCAGCACAGCTGAGCTGGCACTTGTCAAACTTTCCTCTGGAGTGGCCAGGATGAGAAGCTCCTCTGCTTGACTGGGTGGATTGAAGTCACAGTGCTATTGGTCAGGCTGTCTGTGACATCAGGAGTTACCAGGAAAGCAGCTGATGTCATAGCAGGTCCTAAGTGGGACACTTGACATCCAAGGTCCAGAAAGAACCACAAGGGAGAAGATGCAAGTGTAGTCTCCTACCAGGGCGTGGAATTGCTAGGCCTTTCAATCCAAATTTGCTGGACATCAGCCTTTTCACTTTGAATGTCCTAGTTTTCAAGTGTTTGCCATCATTTCACATGAGAATTCCTAGAACAATTAAGCATTTCATTGAGAAGAATCAAAACCAGGGTAGGAGGTATTTGAGCAGAGGGAATGTTGGGATGGTCAATGGAAGTGACTTTCTAAAAGCTAAACTCAGTGTCATGGTTCTGATGGGGATTTTCTGAAACCACAGAACCATCTGGAGGAATGGCTCTCGACTTTTCTTTCTTTTCTCTTTGTCAGTACCACATATTGAACCCAGGTGTGCATAAGCCCTGAGCCACATCCTGAGTCCTTTTTTATGTTTTTATTTAAAGACAGGGTCTGGCTCAGTTGCTTTGGGTCTTGCTAAGGTGCTGAGGCTGCCTTTGAACCTTCCATTGTTCTGACACAACCTCCCCAGCTGATGGGATTATACTCATGGTAGTTTGGTCTTTTATTTTAGTCAGGAATCTATGGGTTAGTATTTTTCTTAGGGAATGGCCAGGAGGAGAAAGAGTGGGCCATAAATAGATTTTTTTGTTATTGAAAATGGCTGGGAACTGTGGTTTGAATTAACCCAACAGTCTTCTCAAATAATAATGACCCAAGCATTTAATTTATTCAAGTTATACCTGGCTCTCCTCCTGCCCCATGCCCCCATGGATCACTGAGTGTTTTCTTGGTCAGATTTCAGTCATAACCCTTGTCTTGCTTACTGAGACTGGGCTAAAACTTTCTACAATGGCAACTAGGTGTGCATAAATAAACTAAAGCTTTTGACAGGAGTCATGCAACTACAACGTTTGTTAGCAAATGATTTCTTTTGTCTAAGGATGTTTTTCTTTTAAAACTGCCCAAAGAGGTCACTGGAAAAGATCCCAGTTACCTGCCATATTAATCTCATCGGGTATTTTAGCTCATCAGTACTTTTAATATTTCCTCCTCTTTGTAGAATCACAGCAATAGAATTTTTGTGGCTGGGTAAATAGCAGGCTTAGAAATGGAAGCACAATTACAATTAAGTTTTTTTCAGCAGGAAGATGAAGTCCTCAGTGCTTTTCCAGTGATCTTGACTTTTTTATGGTGGGCTACACTGGGAATGGGATAGCTATGCCTAAGTGATAGGTATCACCATTCACGTGCAAGAGCTAATTCAGGGTGTTCATCAACCTATTTTTTAAGAAGAAAGGATGTTCTCAAGGTATTAGTGTCATGAAATACAAAGGCACACCTGCAATAGTCTTTGGGAATTAGTAGCTTTCTGAAGCAGGCACCCTGGCTGTATGAAAGTAAGTGGCCTGGTACACATGGGCAAGGATAGAAGACAACTTCAATGTGAGCTGGAAAGCCCAGAGGTGATGACCAATAGAGCTGCTCCTTGGCACTGCATTTCCTCACTCTGTTGTATTTATCATTAGAAATATTTTATTTTTCATCATAAAAACAAGTTAATAAGTGGTGAGTAAATGTCATCTCTTCTGATGAGATTGAGGAGCAATTTGTAAATAGATTTGTAAAAAGCTGGCTTCTGGGCTGGGGTTGTGGCTCAGTAGTAGAGTCCCTGCCTGGCACTTGTGAGACCCTGGGTTCCATCCTCAGCACCACATAAAAATAAATAAACAAAACAAAGATATTGTGGCCAGTTAAAGACGTCTTTCTTTGGAACTGCTGATCTAGTCCATAGCTCATGAGCTATGGAATTTTCACAAATATGCAGATGTCAATTTATCAAGGTGTATCTCAAAGAAGTAATCTCATCAGTAAATGAGGGCATAATATTTTAATCTATTTGTCATTTCTATGTAGCTTTAAATGCATATAGAAATGACAAATAGATTATAATTTAAATGCACAGACTTTGGAACAAAACTGCTTAGGTTTTTCACTGTGACCTTGGAAAAAACAGTAAACGTCTTGTGTATAAAAATCAGAATAACTGTGACAAATGTGAGTAATAAAACATATAATAAAAGTTAAGGGTTTTGTACCATGCAAATAATAAGCACCAGATGTGAGCCACAGTTTCCCTGTAATTGTGCCTACTTTCTTCTCCCCAATTTTAGTTGGAGATCATCTCCTCTTTTGCTGTTTTTACTGAGGTCCAGTCATGCTTTATCTTCTGCCATCTGTTTTTTTTCTTTTGTTTAATTTTCTCCTCTTCATTTCTTGCCATATTTGATGATCTGAATCAGTGTCTATGTCTAATATGAAAGTGACTTATGGAATATGGAGAATATTGAGAAAAATTATATCTTGATATCTGCAAAATAAATTAGATCAATGGATATATGTACGTCTCATACAGGTCAGAAACATTATGCTGTTTGGGCATTCTATCTGATTAACCTAGATAGAAAAGCAAGGGCTAGTCTACAATGCTTGATTCTTGCTATAGCCACACAGAATCATCCTATAACCAAATGGTTTACTGGTATAAAATGAAATAATGATTGCTGATTCAGGCTTCAGTTATAAATGAGTGTTTGAGTTTTTACTGGCTGAAAATATTCATCAACTGGTAGGACATTCATCTCTCTCTGTGTATAATTTATTATTACATCCAACCTATAAATGATGGCCTAAAAAATGAACAAATGCCATTCATCTTATTATTCTATTCAGCTACAAAAGAATAGTTACACTACCTTGAATGTCTACTCAGATTAAAATAAAACCTACCCCAGTTCTGAACATCAGAGGAATTTTTACTTAGGTTTTGTTTACTTAATCATTAGAATAAAGAAGAAATCAAGAAAATTTTATTGCTCCTCAGTTTTTCCTTTATCCAATATTTTACTTACTAATTGCAAACATAATTGATTTTATGTATTTTCAGAAAAAATTTAAGTCATCTGATCATTTGCATCTATTCAATGGAAATGGATATTCTTATTCTATAATTTCTCCAATTTTATAAATTACAAAATAAACACCAAGAAGATGCTAAATTACATGCTCAATCTAACATATTTAGAAGATGAGGAATAAAAATGCAGATTTAATTCCACACTGTTTTCCAACATTAATTCTTACAGCTTTCAGTAAATTATTTCTCCAGTTCATGAAATCATAAAAGATAGTGAGGTATGCTACATTCTATTGCATGGTGAACTTCTATTTTGGGCAGTCTCTTTAACAATAGCATAGTCCTATAGGATCTGATTGCAAACTTGAAAATCAAATATTTTGGGGGCTCACCCAATTTCCATTTCCCCTCCTTATTTAAAGAATCATACATATTAGAGTACACATTGTCAGTAGGCTGTGTCCTGGGTAGCAATAGGCCTGATTACCGTGCTCTTTAGAATGGAGCAAGAATCAACACATGATGTTTCTCTTTTTTCTTCTTTTTTTAAAGGCTTAAAATGTATTTCAATAAATTGATGCTGCATTACTGTTCCATTTCTCAGAAAAGTTCAAATTTAAGGTATTAGGATCAAATTAAACATGGTAAACCAATAAAAAATGCACAACATAACCACCTAAGATAGGCAAGGCTAAGAGCTACCGTCAGACCATCAGCATAGAGCAACCCTGTTCCTAAGACTGTAGGAGACCTATCAAGAAAAGCTGTGAATAGCAACTTCATAGACACAGAAGGGTCAATTCTTGGGTTGTCTTAACCCAACAAAAAGATGAAGGCAAGTTAACACAAAAATTTTTTAAAGATGTACTTAAATGAAAAGTTCTAAGAGAAAATGTCTTCCTTAGGACATGAAGGGGTAATATATGGGATATAACAGAATTTTATGTATGTTGTCTATGACCTCTGTGGGGGATATTTTGTTTTTGTGGTATATGTGGCTTCATATCTGGGTTCAAGTTTGGTAAGTAAATAAAATACGATGGAAAAAAAATGGAATTATCAAGGTTAACAGGGCTCTAAATCCATTTTGCTATGAGTCACCAGCCCTCAACAATCACATCTGAGACTTCAGGAATGCACTACACAGAATCAATTAAACAATATACCACACAGAACTGATTTGTTAAGTAGCACCCTTCCCTTGCCCTCTGCCTCTAGTATAATTACTAGAGTAGTATAGGCAGGGAAGACCTAATTATTGGGAAGAATCCTTAACACTTTTTCAGGGTAAAATTCTAGCTAGTTCAAAAAGGGTCTGTCTTTTAAGGGTTTTGTGAAATTAGACACTGCAACTTTATTAGTATCAGTGACATTTGGAGCAAATTCAGCATGGTTGAATGCAAAAGGGGTTCCACCAATTGCTCCAATTCCTTCCATTGTGGCAGCTTGGCCAAAGCATTCAGTTATTGGAGGGGTCAGTTCCAAAGTTCCATTCAGCATCATAGTGGCAGGTCCTAGAGGAGCTGGGGTACCAGCTGGCACACAAGCAGAGGGCATGGCGCCTCTGCTATTTATGCTCATAGAACCTCCCGTAGCTATCTGGCCTATCCTTATCTCTTGCTCTCTTGCACCAGCAAAGGTTCCCTTGAATCCTTTCTGCTGTTGCTGCATCATGTCTTCTTGTTGCGGCCACATTTCTTCCTCATGGCGCTTACACTCCTCTTCCTATCTGAGCTTCAGTTGCTTTCTTTTTTGCACTATTTGCTTGTGCAACTCTTCCATTTTTTGAAGTTCTTGGTGACTCATCAAATCCTGCCTCATTAGCATGACCTGGTGCTCATGACAAGTAGCCCCATCTCCATTTCCAGCTTCTCACAAGCCTACTTGATGTTTCAATACACCTGTTCCTGCTTCTGTTTCTCAACCTCAGTGAATGCCTTCCAGTGCATGGCATACTCATACTCTGGGTGGCTGCTCTTGCTCCTTGTGAAATTGCTGGTTCTTTATAACCAGCTTCTCTGGAACTCCTTCATCATCATCTAACTGGTCCATCGGCTCCACAGTCACAGGACAAGGAAATGTAGTTAGCAGGAAAGACACTTCACTGCATCTGTCCAGATTTTTCGAAGCAGCTGGCTTCCTGAGAACTCAACAATGCCTTTTCCTGAGGGTCTTCTTAAATCATCCACAATGACTATGGCCCTCTCTACCTGGCCAAACAGAAAAAAAGCTTCTTCCAGAAGTTCATTAGACATGTACTGAGGAAGGTTTCCAACAGTAAGGGATGCACTATGGCAGGCAAAGCGAACAAGCAGCTGTTTTCCACGGAGTGACATATTGTCCAGCTCTACTTTGGCAATTTCCAGGAGAGTTGGCGTTTCCAAACAGATAAAGCCAAAACCTTTATCCTCATGAATGAAAACTTGATCTGCCTCCCTTTATTACTCAAATAGTTTCCTCATTTCCTTCTCAGTAATGTCAGGAGGGAGATTACCCACAAAGAGATGGCTACTTTGGATGAATGTCTTCTCTTCTAGTTTACTAAAATTCTTCAGGTCAATAGTTAAGCCTTCTTTTTGGCTGCTGGCCTGTTGCCTATTTGCAGGTATTGGTGGTGGTGGTGGCTGCTGCTGTTGCTGATGGTGGTGATGCTGATGATGTTTCCTTGGAATATGGGTCTGTTTATCCAAATTAAAGGTTTTATTACTCTGCATTTTTGTACCCCTCTATACATAGTCATCCACTCAGAGTCCACTATGTTTCTCTTAATGAGGCAAAGTGGAAGAATCTTTTAGATCTTATAGGATAACATTTTTTAAAAATGGACATACTAATTTGTTATGCACTTTTTGATGTTTTCTTTCATTTCTCTCAGTTTTTAATTTTTCCATTTCTTGATAAAATAATGAATAGCATGCAGAAGCTGGAGTCAATGAATTGGAAATTTAGAAATCAATTTTGTGAAGTTACCATAGAGTCACTATACCAAACAAAGGATGCCTTTGTCTGGGCTTCTTTACATTCAAGGAAAATAAATTCTTCTTTGTTTAAAGGATAATAGTTGAATTTCTATTTCTTGCTGCTGACTTTAATTCTGACTTAAATGATTAATGAATATTCTTCTTCATGCAATAGTATTTATACCTGTAAAAATTATTTAAAACTTTATAGTGAGAATCTTATCTATATAAGGCATATGCAAAAGAGGGAATCTTAGGCTTATCTGATTAATTCTACTAATATGCAAGTTGATAAATATAACATGAATATTCCTCAAATGTTTTGATTGAGCCATTTTATTTTGTATTTTTTCTCCATGTCAAATAAGTTCATTCTGTTTAAAAAATCCTATCATGAATTCTTTATTGGAACCATTAAACAATGGAAAACTTGGAAGCAAATGATTTGTACTTAAATACAACTGCTCTCCTTGTCTCATATTAGTTAACTGTTCTGTATTCTAAGTTTCATAAAATAACTACGTAACTTGTTTTCAATAATGTTGTTTTAATTGTTAAATTAGATTTTTTAACAAAATTTGAAATAATTTTCTTTAATAATAAATTTCTCATTGGAATTCTTCTCCATAAGCCTACTAAAATGTAATCAAAATTAAACAAATTACAAAGTATACAGTTTTAAGTTGTCTGAGCATCTGAAAGTAGTAATGTTTGAGTAGAATGTTATTACCCATAAATAAAGACAGTGAATATTTGGGACATGTGGGCAATTCTTTTACTCTAAAATATTATATGAAATTGAGTCATAACATATCACATATCTCCAATATCCTCGAAACACTTTATGAAATAAAGTATTTAACTAAGCTGCTAAGATTCAGTGTGCAGGACAACATGAATAAAAATCAATATACCAAATATATTCATATACTCAGATTTCCTGATGAAGCTATGATTCTCTGAAGATTGATTCAAAATGGGTACAAACATAAGAATTGTTTTATTGAGCATTGGAAGAAAACATTCAGAGCACATTCACAACTCACAAGTGTCTGGTCTTTTTCTGAGCATTATTAATTGCTTTCCAAAATGATATAAGGTAGTTGAGGACAAATGTTTAAACAAAAATTAATTTTTGATTTAGCATATATATATTTATGACTAAAAATGTACATTTAAAAAAATGTTATCTGTGCAGGATCTATATGTGGGTGTTAAGGGAAAACTACTTTAAGAACAAGTAATTTGCTTATATAAGTTTATGAATAATCAATCTTTCCTCAAATATATATATAATGTAGGTGTATACATAATTTTCTGTATGATGTATGTATATTACACATGTATAAAAAAGATAACATCAACATATTTTCTCTAAATATTTATGTGAGATGGGGAGAAAATTTGAAGTTCATTTAACTACAACAAGTTAATCCAGTTAGTCCTCACTATCAATTTTTATGTTCCTATAGTCAAAACAAGTTACACCATATTAAAATGCCAAACATTACACTCATTAATGCTCAAAGACCTTTCTTGTAGGTCCAGTAATCTAGGCTTTAACAATTTTATCACATCATAGATTTATACAATGAATGAGGAAAACCAAGATGACAAGTTCATAATGAGTATAAATAACAGGAATTAAATGTTGAAAGGGACTCAATTACACTCATGGTGGACAGTTTTTCTGAATAATATAGGAAATAATAATTCCAGTACTACATTGATTGGCTTGAAAAGTGGTAATTTTTATATACTGATATAGGGCAAAACATACTACAACATAAAATTAAGTGGAGCAAAGCTCTCATGGATATGTGTTTCTTAGATGGAATGTTTCTCCAAGAAAAAATTTCAATATTTGACTAAGAAAGAAAAGAAAGTATGAGGCTGAAACATACTCAAATTTCTTGATACCAACTCAAAGTATTACCAACTCAATTTATTTTTTTAATCAATGAAAACAGAACTACAAACTCCTCATCAAATCCCCAGTCTATTTCCTCTCCATTCTTCCAATACAGCCAACCTGTTTTTTTCTTCCCTTTTTTTATTATCAGCTTAAAATATATAGTCTTGTATTTTCATAAGACACTTCTATTGTTACACTATATTTTTTAGTAACTGTCAAAACTGGCTTACCTTTGGGTCAGACTTTTTCATTGTTCTGTAAAGAAGTAAGAGAAAGTGTTATTTAGTTATGAGGATGCAGCATGAAGAGCCTTCCCATGGATGGGAGGTAAAATTTTTGTAACAGGACATTATAGCAAAGATCTGCGCAAGTTTTAGCTTATCATGATTGTTAAAATTAGATTGATATTTCTTTCTATGTATGTATTTATCTGAAAGTTTACCATGAGAAGAATAATTTTTCTGGAAGTAATGTGGAGATTATTAACACAATCAAGTATGCCTCAAAAATATAGTCATTGATAGAAGTCAAATGATCAAAGGATAACAGGGATCCTGGGGAGGGGGGAAAGGAATCTTAATGAACAGAAAATCCTGTTTAGACCAAGACTACATTATAGGAGAGTGGTGATTTTTATGCCTAGATTTCCACTTGTTTGTACAGATATAACCTGGGCAAAATAACTACATGTCTGCATATGATTTAATAGTTTTCTCATAATGTCTTCTGAGCCTTTGAGTCACTGGCAGTTTTCTGAATGATGTACATACTCTAGGGGCAATGCAATATGTCATATTATAGGAACACTTTGAAAGTAAAATAGGTGGTATTTATGATTTTACCCTGCCACAAAGAGTGTGACCTCATACCCCACTGAATTATTTCTGAGCAGACCGTACCTCTTCTTTTGCATCTTGGGAAACAATTGTGGCCTTGGATGGGTAGCAGAACCAGGTAATTCTTGGATGATAAAGGTTGTTTGCAGTCAGTGTCTCATACCTTGTCGAGGCAGCTTCCAGGAACACGTATTCATGACAGGTGCAAATCACCTTGGAGAAGACTAGATGTTATGCTCAATTGGTCACAGGGACTTCTTTTCTAACAATCTCAAAATAGAAAGTAATAGTGACCCGATTTTGTAGATCTTTAGTCCTTAAATATAAGACTTAACAGGAACATAGTGAACCCTATAATCTCATTCCTGACAATATTAAAATCTATTTTTCTAAGGTTTTATTTTATCTTCTTCCTAAAATTCTCAGTTCCTGCTGTTTTCCATTTATCTAAATCTTTTTTTTTCTTCTGAACTTTCCTACAGGCAGATTAGTGTATTGAGGTATATGTAATATTTTCCCTGTAATTATCTTTCTTAATTGGATTGAAGTATTCCCCCACTCAATTATCTAATTCTTAACTTAGTAACTGTTATTGATTGTTATTTGATCCCAAAACTTTCACTTAGTACTATCCATTCACTAATAAATTCATTAACCAAATAATTTAGTTTAAAATTTAGTAATAAGTAAAAGCATCACTTTTAAAATATGAAAATGATTACATTTTAAAAACCAATCAAATCATAAAATATATATCTCTTGAATACCTTCAATGTCTCATATAAAAACTAAAGTCTGGTATTAATTAAATATTATGTTAATGAATGATCTAATCTGTGGGGACAAAAACTAAAAAAACACTTGACAGAATAATAAGTGCATATTTGTATATATGACTAAGAAGTGAGTGGAAAGTGTAGATACTTCTAATTTTTAAATTTAAACATTGGTTTTCTGAAATAGTGAGATTTTTCATAATATATAATATTTTGAAATTTGAATATTGTTGCAAAATTTACTTATGCATCAATTTTTATAATAAATATGAAAGATAGGTGTTATGAAAAGTGAAGGGGTCCTGCCCTAACAGGGTCCAGGGAGTCCTGAAGAATGAGTGGGATCTGTAAAAAGGATGAGACAGGAGTCATTCCATTGAAGCAATCTCCAGAGAGAGAGAGCTCTAATGCAGCTTTCTCTGGGTCTTCTTTTATTGCAAGTTTTCTCATCATTATAGGTTCAGAATATGTCATTGATTATACAAGTTCAAAACTTTGCTAAGACATGACATTTTCTTAACCATCATTAGAGGTATAGAAAAATGTAATATCAGTTTACATTTTTCCAGTATATGACCTATAGTAATTAATTATTAAGGGTATGGAATCATTGATAATGTGTCACTAATTTACATTTTTCATATTTTCCCAGTATGTACTATTTTTCCCAAGATATGCTATTTTCTTTTTAACTAATGCCAATCTATGTAACAGACTCAAAATCTCCTAACCTATCATTAACCTTTAAGTTTAAAGTACACCTGAACTTTATTTGTAATCTAAAATTCCCATCTAAAAAAGTACCCTTAAATCTTATACTTAAAATTTTGTAAAGTTTATAAATAATTCTTAAAGTCTATAAACCATTATTAAAGCATATCAGAAATCCATACAACTAAAAACTTAAGAATTCTAAACCCAAGAATCTAAATAAAATATTATTTCTAACATTATTCTAAAAATATGTCTTATAAAGCTACTTTAATTTATTACTACATTTATTCTCATAAAACTGATTGAACGTCTTTCTTGAAGAGTTTGTTTCTTGGTCAAGGCACACTATCTCTTATATCTTTGTAATCTCTCTCAGTAGAAAGCAAATTCCAAATATCAGTTCCCTTACTGCCAATATTAACTATGCTCATCCTAAATCCCTATGTGAAGTAAAGGAGGGTTTATAGAAAAGAGGAGAATGTATATTTATGTGTCTTAACTTTCCTAAGTATATAACATAACTTTCCTTAATCAAAAATAACTACATATGGTAGTCTTTGTACAATAAACTTTTTAAGAGGCCGGAGTTATGGGCCTGGGTTCTTAGTTGATATAATCAATGTGGTGCCTAAAATTCTCATGATTTTTCAGAGAATGATTGTTGTCCATTATCAGTTTTATCCTCAATGTATTGAGATAGAGGAGCAGCCTTCTATTTTGTCCTCAGTATGCTGAGGGGTAGTAGAACAGCCTTCAAGGCATGAATTACCTGTTATGTTCTAGCCATCTGAAATTTAATTTGGTTTGTCATTTAACATACTTATGCCTCCTGTCAGGAACATGCGCAATTACATAAAAAAGGGCCTCATGGTTTCGGTTTCCCACCAAACAGAGCGGCTTTGCCAGCATTCAACCTCACTGTTACCTTGTCAAGACAGTGGGAGAGCGGCTTTGCCAGCACTTATCTTCACTGTGAACTTGTCAAGACAGTGAAAGGAGGAATGCCTTCACCATAAAAGTAAATTAATGTTATCACCACTCAACCAAAACCAGCAATTTTTTAAAATAACTATTTCATTTTCACTATGAATATTAACTTTTATTTTATTATTATTGTGCTATAGATATTTATACTCCTGATTTTATTTGTAATAATTGTTTAAATGAATGTCATTGGTTTACACCTGATCTCTCCAATACATTGTGAATTCAGAAAACACTATTTCACCTCTGCTTTTGTCAGAAATCATTGTACTCTCTGCAAAGTCAGCTTAATGAATTCTGGTAATAAATTTCCCACTTATTATATGTTTGATAATATATTGCTTCAATTATGTGAATATATTTTGATAAGACATAAAAGTCTGGAACATGGGCATGCTTGCAGTACTGGAAGGTTATTGAGCAACTAAAATCAGTAGTAAAACTCTCTTATTTGATAGAATGTGACAGATTCTTCCTTTATCATTCTTTCATTCCCGTGAATGAATTATACTTTCTGATGAATCCAGACATCCTTCTGTGAAGCCCAAATCTTCACATGCCATCTAGAAATATTATAATTTCTGGTCCCAAAGAAATGTGCAGGTAGTGTAGTAAGAGTGGTGAGACTTGACTGGGAACCTACATCTCTTTTCCACGTGTGGATGAAGTAATCTCCACAATAAATTACAATTTTCTTTCCATATCAGCCTAGTTTACAGATGAGGATATTGGAGTAGTAAGGTTATTCAAAACTACACAAGGGCCTGCAATTTGTTCACTGCATCTGCCATTACTTCCTCAGGAGACCTGTTCTGACAATTAGCCCTGCCCTTGAAAACTAGTTTAAGACAGAGGCAGGATGAAGAGGGGGATTGGGTTTGTCCACAAGCAAAAAGGCCTAAAGTTGTATAGTGTTCTTACAGGGTCATTATAATTCTCTTAATGAGGGTTCATCTAACTCAAGCACTGCCTTTTTTCATTAACTTTTCAGACTTTTCACCTTTCCTAGGACTTTAATCAAAGCATTCCATTGGGTCATGTCTCTTCTCACAGGGTATAATACACATAGTTTCATTAATATTAGCCCCCCAAAGAGTACTGTTTTTAAAAGAATTCAACAAATATTTTACAGAAATTATTTCTGAACATGCACACAAATATACCACATGGCACAAACACAAATAAAAAAATTTACTGTGAATGTTGTGATGCTTATGATATTTTATGCCAATATAATTTGTGAATGTGATACCACTTAGTTATATGGTAGACACACTTGTGCTTAAGTGCTTTTATGCAGCTATTTATTATAGGACTAGAATTAGAATCAAATATCTCAACTTTTAAATAATTATAAACAGGAAGACATTTATAATATAGATAAATGACTGAAAGGAAAGACAAGATTGAAAGATAATTAAATGTAGGATGGAAGAATAGCAGGAAGAGAGGAGAAGAAAGAAGAAAAAGGAGAAAAAAGAAAAAAACAGGGCTCAAATCTTAATGTTTTCGTTGTTATTTTGAAATGGTGGTTTTAGTGATTCATATACTGATTAATATGTAGTCAAATTTTATTCAAACTCCTGCCAATTCAGTTAAATAAAATTCACTGACTATTTGTGGTATAGCTGTTAGGAAACAACTACAATGCCAGAAGAAAGACACAAGTCATAAAAGACATAGAAGAATTAGCACAAAATGGGTATTAACTATTTGAGAACTTTAGTATACTGTGTATTGAAATTATTTTGCTCAAATATAATTTCAAACAATTTTTATCTTAAATGTATTGTTATCCCTTCATATTTAAATTTAATTATTTCAAATTTGCTTCAAATTGGGAGAGATTATTCAAATAAAAATGTACTTAAGAATCAAATTGTGTCCTTTGGTTTCAGGCTTATTTAAAAAGGCTTTTAACAAAGAAGGTAAAATTGTTACTTATGCTATTTTTATAAAGAAATAGCTGGCAGATAAATATGATTTGATGAGCAGCAATGTCAACCTATTTGGTAGAAAAAGGTATTTGAAATAAAATTTTTATTTAGGACACTTTGAATGCACAGCAAAGTTCTCAGACAGGTAAGTAAGGCAGGGAAAATACAAGTAATGCAGAAGGTTCCTTTCTCTGCATTTCAAAAAGAGCATCTAACATTTCCATTTCCCTAAATTCAGGAGGCTCTATTACCTGAGTGGCAAAGGTATAAAACAATAGATAGAGTTTGATGATTGAGTTGGTGTTCTGAGCCCTGAAACATAAATTATTAGGATTAATTCTAATTATAAGTTCACACTTGGGCTGTGGTTGTACTTCAGTGTTAGAGCATTTATCTAGCACAAGTGAGGCACTGAGTTTGATTCTCAGCACCACATAAAAATAAATAAATAAAGGTACTGTGTCCATCTACAACTAAAAATATTTTTAAAAAGCTCATACTTTAGTAGTAAATTTCATTAAGAAGGCTATATTATGGAATTCTCAAAAATCTCATGACTCAAGCAATATGACAAAGATAGATAGTAAGCTAATTACTGAGCTATGAAAACAGTATTTTAAATATGTTAGCATAATTTCTGATATAATTTTCATTTTGTTTAGTCCAAAGTGTCTACACATGAGTCCATTCTAAGATTAAGTGTTAAATTGGAAGAAATTCCACATGAATAAATTATTTTTGCAGTGCAATATTTTCTATTATAGTAAACTACTGTATTTCTGTTTTTTCTTATTTTTTAAAAATAATTCAAAGCCAAATTACACATATTATTGCATCCTAAGTGAAATTCTATCACTACCTGGAATTTGCATATGTACAAAGACTTATTTTTAAGAAGCATTCTTTGGAATATTTGCTTTTTGTATATCCTCATTTCCTGTTCGCCATCTCCTTTATTAATATTAACCTATTTTTAAATTACGCAAGCCCTAGCAATCTATAACAATCCACAATAATGAATCAATCTAATCATCTGTTCCTTCCCCACTTTTTGTTGGGCTTCTTGCTGGAGAACAATCATACACTGCTGATTGTAACCAAAGTTACTTCCTTTAAGTTTCTGCATAAAGCAGCATTTTTTGTCTTCTATCAGATCACTCAATTATATATTCATTTGAATTTCATTGAATCTATTATTACTGTAATGGTTAATTTTTGTGTCAATTCTGTTTATTTAAGATGCCCAAATATTTCCTCAAATATTATTCCAGTTGTTTTGTGATAGTGTTTAACTGTTGAGATTTAAATTTATAAACTTTGAGTAAATTATACTTCCTAATTAATGTTGGTGGACCTTATTGAACCAGATGAAAATTTTCTTAACATTTTTTATAATTTTATTTTATTTATTAATCTTTTATGTGGTTCTGAGCATTGAACCAGTGCCTCATCCATGATGGCAAGAACTCTACCACTGAGCCACATCCTCAGCCCCTGAAAGTTTTTTTTTTTATTAAACAGACTCATCTCTATCAATCAAGAAAGTATTCTGCCAGAGAATTTGTTTGGTTCTGTTTCTGCAGTTACACACACACACACACACACACACACATAGACACACACAGCTTTCTGTTTACTCTGTTAATCTGTAGTACCCTGAATAATGTAGATTTTGTTACCACCAGTGGTTCTAAAAGAAACATGATTTTAAGTCTAACATTCTGAACTGGTTCTGGAGTTCCTGGAATAAGCTTTCTAATCATTTTTTAAGAAATAATTTATTTTTTTAATATTTATTTTTTAGCTGTAGTTGGACACAATACTTTATTTATTTATTTTTATGTGGGGTTGAGAATTGAACCCAGGGTCTCACATGTGCTAGGTGAGAACTCTTCCACTGAGCCACAACCCCAGCCCTTTTTATATTTTTTATTTAGAGAAAATATTGATTTTGTGTTGTATAATAAATATTGCAATGACAGTCCATTGTATGGTGTGATAATGTCATTTTTAGATACTTCTAATCAAACCCATATAAGGATTAAGGATCTAGGTCACTATATGTATAATACTTTAAACATATTTATTACATTAATTTTTATTACTAAAGTTGTCACTGAACAAAGCAAGTAAAGAATAGGGTATGCTGAAAGATTTAATCCGGAACTCAAGTGCCACTCTGAAATGATGTGAAAGTGTCTTCCACTGTCTGTGAAACACCCTTATTTCCTGTATCCACAGAACTGAGTTTACTGAAAAACAAACTGGACTTCCATTTTGAGTGGTTGGATTACAATGCAAATGGAATTCCCAACCTCAGAGTATTGACCATTAAAGTCAATGCAATGATTATGAAGGAGTGGGGTATAGTATGTTGAATTGGAAATGTGCGGAAGACCCTGATGTACCTGGGGACAGTAACTCTCTACTGATGAGTTATCTTTGCCAGTACAACCAACCTCTCCACCTCAACTGAGGAAATTAAACTTCATTTCTCAAGGAAATTATGATGACCTTCCCTGAGGAGGTTGCCTTGAGAGACCATTGAGAGTCCTCAGAACTCACTTTCACTATCACTTTTTACTTTTCTGATTCTGTAACTAGACTCAAGGCCTGAAAGTTTCCTAAAAATATAGTATAAAGTGGGACCATGAGATCTAAGAGAGCTAAAAGCAAAGGAACTACTCATTTTTTTCTAATTCATACAGACAGACATTTGGGGAATAAATGTGGAAATAGATAGTATGACTGTGGGAAGATACAGAAAGAACATAAAGTTTGATTAAGATGAATTTATAGATAAAGGCTCACTAAGCAGAAATTTTGAATTTTTTGATGCAGTTAGGGGGGTAAAAAGAACTTTTATTTTATTTCTTTGTTGATGGAAACATGAAGTAAAAGATTTCCCATAGTAAATAAATTTCAAATGCCTTGGTTTACTGTAATAGGACACAAAGGTTTAGGGAATTTGGAATATTAGAGGAATTTTTTAAAGACCTACTCACTCACCCTGGGAGGTCTAGAGGACAAACCTTTTGCTATCATTGTAAGAAATAAGTTTGTGAAGGTAGTCCCAGCATCTAAGTGATCAATCTTTTCTGTAGGATGGAACTTGGAGTAATGAGAACTGATGCCACAAACTAGGAAAGCTGAAGGCAAGGAGAATAATCAGATCTTTGAATGATTGGGCCACTCAATGGCCAAAAAGCAAAGTGTACCTGGATATCATAAGGCAGGAGTCAAAAGAGAGAACCGATTATTATGAATCATGTCATTTGTAGACATTGGCAAGAAAATCATCGTGTTTCTATAAATGAAATAGATCAAATAATAACTTAGTAGGCTTTGTATCTCTATAATCAGAAAAGTTCTAGGTCAAGTGACTAAAAACCTAGCCCAAATCCCAAAGCAGTTATTGCCCCTTTCGCGATTCCCTGACTAGAGCAAGTTTAGAGATTCAAAACCTCTTGAATAAAGAGATGGCAGGATCCCTTGAGGAAGGGTCACACACTTCCAAAAAGTTCATCCTGTTAATTTTTCTCCCATCTTTCTCTAAAGGGACCCACACTCTTTCAACAGATTGACTCTACATTGGGGAGAAGGAAATAATGAAACCTTTGGGTGATTGCTGTCTTCTGGCTCTGAATTGACACTGTCTTATCACTAATGTCACTCATTACCATAGGAGCTTTAATTTTAAGAAAAACAATGAATTTTTACTCAAGTCTTTTTCACAGTTGTTTCAGTGGATCCCCAAAAATTATCTTCTGGTTATTTACCCAGTTGCAGAATATATAACAGAAAATAGATTGATTCAGTATCTGGTAAATTCTCAAATGGGTTCTCTGAACTGTAGAGTAAAAGCTATTCTGGTGGGAATGGCCAGAGAAAGCCAACAAAATAGCTTAGACCTAGAAAAAAATGTTAAGCCAAAAACAATACTAAATTCCTAGAAGGAATGTAGATATTAGCAGCACCACCAAGGACTTGATGCATGTGTCTTCTTGCCTATAAAGAAGACATATGGATCTCATAGAATTTAAACAGGTGTTGACTCCAATTGTAGCTGCTGCACCATATGTGTTTTCATTGCTTGAACAAATTGGTGCATCCCCTGGTACCTGCTATGAAGCTACTTATATAGAAAATTAATTTTCCCTTCTATCTACCAAGTAAATAACTCCATTAGAAGTTTGCTTCTGGCTTTCAAGGCCAGCAATATAAATTCTCTGTTGTTCTTCAGGATATAACAATCTCTATTTTTCAGTCATAATTATGTGCTCAAGAAACTTGTCTCCCTTTTCCTCCATTACATGTAACACTGGTCCCTTATGCTGATAAAATTTTTTTTTTACATCTAGTGAGATAGAAGTAGAAACTGCTTTAGATTTATTGATGAAATACTTACTTAACAAGGGAATGCATTATATATAATATATACATACACACATATGTTATATTTAGATATAGATATAGATAGATGTATATCAACAGCTTTCACTGCAGTGAAGTTTCCAGTTGCCAAATCATGTAAGGCATGTTGAGACATTCCTGTTAATGTGAAAGATAAATTCTCATGTGTGGTCTCATGGTCTCGCCTACAACCCAAAAGAGGCACAATTCCTTCTGGGCATGATTGGATTTTGGAGGTAACATAGTCCATGGCTATTTTGGCCTATTTACCACTCAGTGACCCAAAAAGCTGCTTGTTTAGGGTGAAACCCAGAACAAACAAAGGCTCTGCAATGTGTCCAGACTACCATATAATTTATCCTGCCATCCAAGCTACATGATTCAGCAGATGCAATGGTGGTAGAACTGTTAGTGGCAGATTGGGATGCTATTGGGCAACTCCCTGTTGGTGAATTGCACAACAGAAGCTTACTAATTTTGAAAAATATTTTAGCTGTCTCTGGATACCTACTCTCTTGTAAAGAAAAAGATAATGGCTTTCTACTGAGCCTTAATAAGGCTAAATTCATAAGCATGGGACACTAAGTTATCATGTGCCCTGTGCAGTTTTGAACATTGCACTACTTGATGCAGAAAGCCATTCAATTGTTATGTATAGCACTTCTATGTAAACAAATGAAAGTGGCATGAACAGATCAGACCTAAGCAGGCCCTAAAGACACAAATAAGTTACATGAAGAAGTGGCTGAAATGCTCAGGGGCTCCACTCTTGGTAAATTATCATTGTTTTCCCAGACTGTGCCCATGACCTCATGGGGTGTTTCCTATGTTCAGTTGGCAGAAAAAGTGAAGATCTGGGCCTGGTTTATAGATGATTCTCCATGATATACAGGTTTCACCTGAAACTGAACTCCTATAGCATTGTAGCCTTTCTGGTGCATCACTAAAGGAGAGTGGTAAAGTTCAGTCCTTCCAGTAATCAGACTTAAGTCAATGCACCTGATATTTAATTTTGCTTGGAAATAAAATCAGCAATGTACAAGAGAACCCTTTTCCCCACATCCTCGCCAGCACTTGTTGTTGTTTGACTTCATAATGGCTGCCAATCTTACTGGAGTGAGATGGTATTTTAGGGTGGTTTTGATTTGCACTTCTCTTATTGCTTGAGATGGTGAGCATTTTTTCATGTACTTGTTGATTGATTGTATGTCCTCCTCTGAGAAGTGTCTGTTCAGGGCCTTGGCCCATTTGTTGATTGGGTTATTTGTTATCTTATTGTTTAATTTTTTGAGTTCTTTGTATACTCTGGATATTAGGGCTCTATCTGAAGTGTGAAGAGTAAAGATTTGTTCCCAGGATGTAGGCTCCCTATTTACCTCTCTTATTGTTTCTCTTACTGAGAAAAAAACTTTTTAGTTTAAGTAAGTCCTATTTGTTGATTCTTGTTATTAACTCTTGTGCTATGGGTGTCCTATTAAGGAATTTGGAGCCCGACCCCACAGTATGTAGATCGGAGCCAACTTTTTCTTCTATAAGACGCAGAGTCTCTGATTTGATATCAAGCTCCTTGATCCATTTTGAGTTAACTTTTGTGCATGGCGAGAGAAGGGGATTCTGTTTCATTTTATTGCATATGGATTTCCAGTTTTCCAGGCACCATTTGTTGAAGATGCTATCCTTCCTCCATTGCATGCTTTTAGCCTCTTTATCAAATATAAGATTGTTGTAACTTTGTAGATTAGTCTCTGTGTCCTCTATTCTGTACCATTGGTCCACCCACCTGTTTTGGTACCAGTACCATGCTGTTTTTGTTACTATTGCTCTGTAGTATAGTTTGAAATCTGGCATTGCTATGCCGCCTGGTTCAGATTTTCTGCTTAGAGTTGCTTTTGCTATTCTGGGTCTTTTATTTTTCCATATGAATTTCATGATTGCTTTATCTATTTCTACAAGAAATGACATTGGGGTTTTGATTGGCATTGCATTAAACCTATAGAGAACTTTTGGTAATATAGCCATTTTGATGATGTTAGTTCTGCCTATCCATGAACAGGGTATATTTTTCCATCTTCTAAGATCTTCTTCTATTTCTGTCTTTAGGGTTCTGTAGTTTTCATTGTATAAATCTTTCACCTCTTTTGTTAGGTTGATTCCCAAGTATTTTATTTTTTTTTTGAGGATATTGTGAATGGGGTGTTTTTCCTCATTTCCATTTCAGAAGTTTTGTAGCTGATATACAGAAATGCCTTTGATTTATGCGTGTTGATTTTATATCCTGCCACTTTACTGAATTCATTTATTAGTTCTAGTAGTTTTTTTTTTTTTTGTAGACCCTTTTGGGTCTTCTAGGTATAGAATCATGTCGTGTGCAAATAGTGATAGTTTAAGTTCTTCTTTTCCTATTTTTATGCCTTTAATTTCTTTTGTCTGTCTAATTGCTCTGGTCAGTGTTTTGAGAACTATATTGAATAGAAGTGGTGATAGAGGGTATCCCTGTCTTGTTCCAGATTTTAGAGGGAATGCCTTCAATTTATCTCCATTCAGAATGATGCTAGCCTGAGGCTTAGCATAGATAGCTTTTACAATGTTGAGGTAAGTTCCAATTATCCCTAGTTTTTCTAATGTTTTGAACATAAAGGGATGCTGTACTTTGTCGAATGCTTTTTGTGCATCTATCACGATGATCATATGGTTCTTACCTTTAAGTCTATTGATGTGGTGAATAATATTTATTGATTTCCATATATTGAACCATCCTTGCATCCCAGGGATGAATCCTACTTGATCATGGTGCATAATTTTTTTGATGTGTTTTTGTATCTGATTCGCCAGAATTTTATTGAGAATTTTTGCATCTAGGTTCATTAGAGATATTGGTCTGTAGTTTTCTTTCTTTGAGGTGTCTTTAGTTTCGGAATCAGGGTGATGTTGGTCTCATAGAAGAAATTTGGAAGAGCTCCCTCTTTTTCTATTTCCTGAAATAACTTGAAAAGTATTGGTTTTAATTCTTCTTTAAAGGTTTTGTAAAACTCCGCTGTATACCCATCCGGTCCTGGGCTCTTCTGGGTTGGTAGTCTTTTGATTGCTTCTTCTATTTCATCTATTGATATTGGTCTGTTCAAATTGTGTGTACCCTCCTGACTCAGTCTGGGCAAATCATATGACTTAAGAAATTTTTTGATGTCTTCACTATCTTCTATTTTATTGGAATATAGGTTTTCAAAATAATTTCTAATTATCTTCTGTATTTCTGTAGCATCTGTTGTGATATTGCCATTTTCATCCCATATGTTAGAAATTTGAGTTCTCTCTCTTCTTCTCTTTGTTAGCATGGCTAAGGGTCTGTTGATCTTATTTATTTTTTTGGAGAACCAACTTTTAGTTTTGTCAATTTTTTTAATAGTTTCTTTTGTTTCAATTTCGTTGATTTCGCTCTGATTTTAATTATTTCTTGCCTTCTGCTACATTTGCTATTGTTTTGTTCTTCCTTTTTTAGGGCTTTGAGATGAAGTGTGAGCTCATTTATTTGTTGGTTTTTTCTTTTTTTTGAGGAATGATCTCCAGGTGATGAATTTCCCTCTTAAAACTGCTTTCATTTTGTCCCATAGATTTCGATATGTTGTGTCTGTATTTTCATTTATCTCTAAGAAGTTTTTGATTTCCTCCTTTATGTCTTCTGTAACCCATTGATCATTCAGTAACATATTGTTCATTTTCCATGTGATGTAGGATTTTTCCTTCCTTCTTTTATCATTGATTTCCAGTTTCATTCCATTATGATCAGATAAAATGCATGGTATTATCTCCACCCCTTTATATTTACTGTGGCATAATATATAGTCTACTTTTGAGAAGGATCCAAGTGCTACTGGGAAAAAAGTATATCCACTTGATGATGGTTGATATATTCTATATATGTCAGTTAAGCTAGGTTAATGATTGTGATATTGAGTTCTATAGTTTTTTCATTCAACTTTTGTTTGGAGGATCTGTACAATGGTGAGAGAGGTGTGTTGAAGTCACCCATAATTATTGTGTTGTGGTCTATTTGATTCTTGAACTTGAGGAGAGTTTGTTTTATGAATGTCGCGGCACCATTATTTGGTGCAAAAATATTGATAATTATTATGTCTTGTTGGTTAATGGGTCCCTTTAACAATATATAATGTCCTTCCTTATCCCTTTTGATTAACTTAGTCTTGAAGTCGATTTTATTCGATATGAGGATGGCTACCACTTCTTGCTTATGAGGACCGTATGCGTGGTATATTTTTTCCCAACCTTTCACCTTCAGCCTGTGTATGTCTTTTCCAGTCAGATGTGTCTCCTGGAACTAGCATATTGTTGGATTCATTTTTTTAAATCCATGTTACCAGCCTATGTTGCTTTATTGAGAGTTTAAGCCATTAATGTTTAGAGTTACTATTGATATATGGTTTGTTTTTCCAGCCATGTTTGATTATTTATCTTTTTTTTAATTTAGTTTGTTTCTCCATGATTAGCTTTCCCCCTGCCCTCTGTCTTTACTGAGGTACTTCCCACTGTTGGTTTTGGTTATTGTTTTTCATTTCTTCCTCGTGTAGTGTTTTGCTCAACATGCTTTGCAGTGCTGGTTTTCTGATTGCAAATTCTTTTAACTTTTGTTTATCATGAAAGATTTTTATTTCGTTATCATACCTGAAGCTTAATTTTGCTGGATACAAAATTCTTGGTTGGCATCCATTGTCTTTCAGTGTTTGAGATATGTTGTTCCAGGATCTTCTCGCTTTCAGCTTCTGTGATGAAAAATTTGTTGTTAACCTTATTTGACCATGTAAATCATTTCATAGCAAATAAAGTTTAGTATTAGGCAAAAACTCATGAAATTCACTGATTTATTATGTTCTTCATCAGCCTGATACAGCTGATTATCATTCCAACGAGATAGCAATAATTTGTATGGTCTGGGCAAAGTCTCCAGAAAGCTGTATGTGCTCTGTTCCCACTTAAATACAAGGCACTACTATTCCCCCAGTCAGGATTCAGTATTCAGCCAGGGTTCACTTGCTTTGAATTACAGGTAGTTACTCTCCTCTATCAGTCTCCCTTGTATTTTTATGAGATTCCCTTTTAATTCACTTTGCTCGCTCTCTCCCCCTCTTTCTTTTTTTCTCTCTTGAATGCATGAACACATCCATATATTAAAGAAAACATTTATTCCTTGACTTTATATTAGTCTGTTTATGTCACCTAGCATGATGTTCCCATTATTAAGCAACACCTGTGATCCACTGGAAAAACTATTGATTCCTGTCCCAATAACCTCCAGTTCTGATGGCCTAAATATCTTTATTTCAAAGAGAGGAATGCCTGCCCTAGGGAAAAAACAGTGATTACATTGAACCACAATTAACACTACCCCCAGCCATTTAGGGGATCTTCCTGTATTTCAATCAAAATGTAAAGAAGAAAATTACTGTGCTAGCTGGGGTGATCAGTCTGGATTATTACTTTGCAATAGAAGAAAGAGTAGAAAGAACACAGTAGAAAGGACACAGAATAGAGCACCTCTTATTTTACCTGGCCTCTCTTGAACCTTTGAGAAAATTACAAAAATCATTTGGAAAATGGTCACCTCTGGTTTACTAATCACCAGATAAAAGAAAATATTTCAGTAACTATTTTGCTTGACCTGTGATGTTCAATAGTTTTTTTTGTTTTGTTTTGGTCATTTCTTATTCCTAAAACTTTTTTTCTTGTTTTGTCTTCCATGGTACTATTTAATCCCTGTCTTTTCACTCCTATTGATGAGATCAAAACCTTCATCTTCTTAAAATCAAAATTCAGTGCTCTCTTTACTCTGTAATTTTTCCTAGACTATATTACATGCTTGTGTGATTTGTTCCATATGTGCACAGAATACACTTTAGTGAGTTCTAGGTTAATGAATTAGTATCTGTAATACACTTCACCTGGTTACTTTCATGTAATTAAGAAATACAATGTCTAACACTGATTTTTTTCATATTATCCCAAATCTTTACATGATACTAATAAAAAAGAAGTCAGGTATCTGTCACATTTTACTTCTTCTCTTTTATACTCTCCATGCAATTATCCACCAATTTCAGAAGATTTTGCCTCTATGGTATTCCTCTAATTTCCCTCATCCTTTACATGTCCATGGTGAATAGAAGTTGACATTTTTTATTTTCTGTCGTGTCTCAGATCTTCAAATCTAATATCAAATTTCTTCCATGACTTCCTACTCAAATTCACTGTGCCCTTCTCCTTTCTATGAATGTCTCCTATCTTTATCCCAGTTTCTCTATTATCAACAGATATTTTACTTATTAATTTATTTTTTATTTTTGTTGTTGCATTATATTATACATAATAGTGGGATTCATTATGCCATATTTATACATATATATAATGTAATAATAACATTCCCATTTATTTTTCTTTTCTCTCCTCTCTTTCCCCCCTCTTGTCCCATTTGCTTTACTCTACTAATCTCCCTTCTATGATTATTATTTTAATTTGTGTATCATAATTAATATATAGAAGTAAAATTAATTGTGGTCTGATTATACATGGACAGAGAATAATTTGGTACGTACTGTTTCAAGTAATTTTTCATGATCACCTACCATCTTTTCATTTAGTTACCCTCCTCTATCAGTCTCCCTTGTATTTTTGTGAGATTCCCTTTTTATTCCACTTCTCTTTCTCTCCCTCTTTCTTTTTTTCTCTCTCTCTGGTATGCATGGACACATCCATATATGAAAGAAAACATTTGACCCTTGACCTTATTAGTCTGTTTATGTCACTTAGCATGATGTTCTCTAGTTCTATCCAATTACTAGCAAATAATATAATTTCTTTTATTTCATTCTTCATGACTGAGTAAGACCTCCATGTGCATATATACCAACATTTCTTTATTCATTCATCAGCTGATAGGCATTTAGGTGAGTTTTTGCTCTGTTATAAACTTATACATAGGAACATTCTTTCAGATTTTGATACATGGACGTCAATTTTCTCTAAATGAAAGAAGTCTCCATTAGTAGGAACTATGCTCTCTTTTTAAAAAGAAAAATGAAGTTAAATCGGAGGCTCAATGATAGCAGTCAGTAGACCATTGTGGTGGACATCAATTTTCTCTAAATGAATGAAGTCTCCATTAGTAGGAACTATGCTCTCTTTTTAAAAAGAAAAATGAAGTTAAATTGGAGGCTCAATTATAGTAGTCAGTAGACCATCGTGGTGGGCACACATATATTAAATGTGTTAAATTGGCTTCCATAATATCATAATTTTATTCCCAAATATAGGCACATCAACGCAGAGTTAATTAAACATTAGGTTACTTATGGAAAGGAAAGGAGATCTTGGTGACTGACATTTCATTTAAATTAGAAATGTATCTTGCAGGAGAACAAGGGGTTTTTATTGCACATTACCAATGTAAAGCCATGTGCCTGGAGAATAATACTCTATAAGGGTAACAATAGGTTAGATGTTAGACCTACTCCTTTTTTAATATTTATTTTTTAGTTTTTGGTGGACACAACATCTTTGTTTGTATGTTGTGCTGAGGATCAAACCTGGGCCACACGCATGTCAGGTGAGCGCGGTACTGCTTGAGCCACATCCCCAGCCCTAGACCTACTCCTTTTAATACAATTTACATATGTTAACTTGACTTCTAAGCGAACCAAATAATCTCCACACTACACAATCAGTTACAATGGTGGAATTCCAAAATACCAAATAAGAACTTTCATAGTTAACCTCAGAGATCCTTTTACATTTTAAGTTCATTGGGAAATGAAAGTGTCATTAATTTGTTAACAAAATGTTGGCTTTATACTCTCTAGTTCTTGCAACTAAAGTCTATGTCTCTGAATTAATTAAAAACAGTGAGCATCTTCTGTTCAGATATTTTCCAGGAAATTCATTGTGATGTATACCAGTGATCATAAGCAGAGGTGAGATAATTAAATTTTTTGAAACAGTTTAGAGCAATGTTATCCTTACATTTTATTGGATTTTAAAACTCCATACTTATATTAAACTAAATAAAAAGAAGTAAGTGCACAAGAACTATGTGAAATTATCTTACTCTAAACACATCTTAATGGGTTTTATGTCACATAATTAGTCCTACTGCAGAATCCTATAAGCAGAGGTTTTGAGCAATAACTTAGGAAACTCCTGTACTTCACAGCACCTTCCTCAAAATTTCCTAAGACCCTTCTTGTGTTTATGGCCATTGCAGGCAGCTCTAATCTGAGGACATCCTGATCTGATTTGGAGCTTTAAGCCTCATTGTCATTCTAACCCTTTGGGCTCACCTCATGACCTTCTACTCAACCTATGGGTTCAAATCCAGCTATTGCATTTAGAGGGTCATTCCAAGGCTACAAAACTAGAAGCTGAATCCTAGTAGGCAGCTGTCAAGGAGATAGCTTCTATTTAATGCCACTGTATCTCTTGTTACTATTGTTTTTTTATAAGATTATTTGAAACTCAACACATAGAATGTAACTTACATGGTAAGTAGGGGAATTCAACATTTTTATATAGATAAATGCCCTGTTGAAAACAAAGCAAAACAAAACAAGAGACTTGGGGTTGAAGCTCAGTGGTAGAGCACTTGCCTGGCATGCATGGGGGACTGGGTTCAATCCTCAGAACAACATAAATAAATTTAAAAAAATGATATTCTATCCATCTACAACTAAACATTTAAAAAGAAAAGAAAAGAAAAAGATTTTTGGGGGTCCCATACAGCTGTGTGGGAATCCTGAGTATATGTTCATCTTCAGAAGTTTCTATTGGAACTTATTCTCTACTGTATTTATTATTCAATAAAATTTAAATGCATTTTCCAAAAAGCAAACTTTAAATAAAGCAGTACAAAGAATTTAGATCATGAACATATGCTTCCTTCACCCTAACATTGGAATCATATGCTTCTTTTTAGCTTAAAGTTTTAGAAAGCTCATGGGATTTACAGTTCAAGAGACATGATTTTTTGTAACAATGTCCAAATACTTTTCCTGCTATTGTTTTCCACTTTTGTATTTGCATTTATTTTATTTATTTTAAACTCTCCTGAAGAGGGTTAATCTTTTATTTGTTTGTTTGTTTTGTTTGGTACCTGGGATTGAATTCAGGAGCACTGAACCATTGAGCCATATCCCCAGCCCTACTTTGTATTGTGTTTAAAGACAAGATCTCACTGAAGTGCTTAGTGCCTTGCTTTTTCTGAGGCTGGCTTTGAACTCTCAATCCTCTTGCCTCAGCCTCCTGAGCTGCTGGGATTATAGGCATGCATCACTGCATCTAATCTGTTTTTATTAAATCTCATGACAAAATCATTTAGAAAATTTAAAAGAGGGCTGCGGTTGTGGCTCAGTGGTAGAGTGCTCACCTAGCATGCAGGAGGCACTGGGTTCGATCATCAGTACCACATAAATGTAAAATAAAGATATTTTATCCATCTAAAACTAAAAATAAATGTTTAAAAATAAAAAAAAGAAAAAACTAATGAAACCAAAATAAATTTATTTATTCTTCTGGAAAATGACTTCTTTTTTTGTAGTTGTAGATGGACAGATGCCTTTGCTTTATTTGATTATATTTATGTAGTGCTCAGGATTGGACCCAGTGCCTCATGTATGCTAGGCAAGAACTCTGCCCCTGAGCTACAGCACCAGCCCTGGAAAACAACTTTTTGTTAATGTATATCAGTTCTATGTATCCTAGATATGAATGAAACTTTAATAAAATAAAAAAGACAACAAAACAAGTGTATTGAAACTGTTGCCACTATTTTTTTAAATCTATAACCTTGTGTTATGATTTTAAAATTGTATGCTAGTTTCAATATCAAACGTGCAAATTTGTGTTCCAGAATTTATGCCTTTGACCATAAATGGCTTCAGAATAACTTGAAAACAACTACCAAAGAGAAATTGTTTATAAAGTATAAACAAGTCAAATCAAACAGATTTTTTGAACCACAATCCTGATGATATTTCAAGTTTGAAAGTAAATGGGAAGGAACTCATCCTGCTCATTCAAGAACATCAATATTAATTTAAAATCTTATGTCAGGAGATTTTTCTTTCTGTCTCCTGTGAAAAATTCCAGACTGTCTGCAAATCATAATGTGCTTGTGCTTTTCATGTTATCTACTTATTTTAACTTCATGTCTTCAACAATAAATGACAAAGAAGGAAGAATGATCCCTCTCTCTCTCTCTCACTCTCTCATATATATATATATATATATATATATATATATATATATATATATACATACATATACACATATGTATATACACACATATATGTACATGTATTAGTGTGTGCATATGTGTGTATAAAAGGATATATACATATTATTTTCATTAAAATAATCAGGTGGTATTGAATTAAAGAGGGATTGAATGTTATTCCAAAGCTTACCCAGCCATTGACTGAGGAAAAGAAACTGTCTCTTGATTTGTAATCTAGTTGCTGGTTTGTTCAAATCCTGTGAAAAACATCTATATGCAATACACAATTAATATTCTCCCTTTCCATCAAGTGATTAGCAAAAGATACGTGCCATTTCCTTTCCCATATATGGAAGAATGGAGCCCATATATTCCTCCAGCACAAAAAAGTTAATTCTATACACAGCCACATTTAACTAGTTAGAAATGTGATCACTACCCTGACAGATGGATGACATTTTCTCTTGGTTCTGTGCCTAAAGTCTGTTGTGGCTGTTGTTGAAGTGGGTTAGGAGACCTCCATCAAACAGGATCCAGGGAAACAGGGATAACAGTTCCTTATAAATAGAGGCAAAGGCTTTCCTATAGCAGAGTGATAAAAACTCCAGTGCTTTATGTAGAATTATGGAATCCATGTTTGAGGTATCTTCACCACTGACCTTTCTGTTTTATTGCAGAAAGAATATCCCAGATATTAATCCTTCTGATGCTTCTGCTTTTTTATATTCCCTCTAAAGGGGCCTATGAAACAGAACAACAAAGATATATTAAATTAATAAGACTTCATAATTATATTTAAAACTATTATTGTATCCACAAATATTTAAGGAAATAAATTAGAAAAACTTAAAATTACTTCTTTGGGAAATATTCAGCATTATTCAATCTGTTTTAGTTTGAATAAATTACATAAGTTTTTTTCCAGACTTGAAAAGTTATTAATTAAAATAAAACAGGATGAATTATTTTAAACAATAATGTATTTAAATTTAATTATTGTTCTAAGGAAAGAACACAGACAATTGTTTAAAAGTGAATGATTAGAGTAGGATTTTACAACTTGAATATTACTGACATTTGAGAGTGGATCATCCTTTGTTTCTTGGAGCCCCTTTGTACAATCTTAAAGTTTTAGCAGCACCTCTTTATATACTCAAAAGATGACAGCATAGCTTATCTCATTCCCTTTTATGACAACGAAAAATATCTACAAACACTGAAAAACATTTCCTGAGTGAAGATAAATAGGTCAAAATTGATAACCAAAGATTTGATAAAGGGAAAAAAGACAAAACAAAACAATTCTTTTAAAGCATAAAGTTCCTGAAGTATATAGAATTGAATCTAAAGAAGACACACAGTGTAAAATTAAATGAAATAACCTTACTAAAGTGCAAATGATTGATACAGTTCATATTGTTAGAAGACTTTATAAACTTTGTAAAAAACATGCTTCACTAGGCTCAGTGTATTAGAAACATTGAATGTTTGAAAATAATTTTGTAGATAGACTGCAGTGTAGAGCAAATGTGGATTCCAATCAGGGTGGCAATATCTACTCTGAATTTAGGTATAATGAGATTTGACCTGTTCTTTATAATAAGCATTTTTTAACATTTATCCAATATCTAGTGACTAAAAACAAAATGAAAGTGTTAAATAAAATGTAGACATAGTCCTTGCCTCTCTAAAATGAGAAGCGGAAAACAACCTGTCAATAAATAAGGGCAAATCATGCCAATACTATGAAAAAAGCAAAGCAAATATCCTCAGGATTAAACTTAGGTGAATAAAATTCTTCTCTAGGTGACTATTTTACTGAGAGCTACAAGACTAGAAATATCCCCATGTTTATGAGTAGGTACAGGGAGGATTGATAGTATTAGGGTCATTATGCCCAAATCCTATGAGATTTTCAAGGGCCAGAAATGTTGGAGGCCAGAAAATAGATAACTAAAACCAAAGTCAATAATGGATAAATTAAATATCCATAAAGCATGAAATTTTTTGTCAATCAGTTTTAATTTAGATCAATGCTTATTCAATCATGTATCATATAATAAAATATATAAATCATTTTCACAAATAATCTAATTTAAACATTTAATGTGGGAGCAATTCACCACACTTGAGATAAGATATGCAGCGGGCAGGGGCTGGCATTGTGGCTCAGCAGTAGACCACTTGCCTCACACAAGTGAGGCACTGGGTTCCATCCTCAGCACCATATAAAAATAAATTTAAAAAATGAAGACATTAAAAAAAGAAATGCAGTGGGCAGTATCTGAAAGTTATGATCTTAAAGTTTTCTATAAGGGCACTCCTAAAAAGAAAATGTGCAAAATATTATGGTATATTCTCTAGTACCCAAAGGAGTATGACTGGTTGGTGCTGATAAAGACAAAAAATATTATATATTTTATTACATCTTGTAGTTGTGGTAAAACAATGTTCATATAATGTGAACTTATACATATGTTGTCCAATATGGTAGCCACCAGTTACACATGGCTATTTAGTACAAATTTGGAAGTACAAATTTGTCCTATACTTTTAAATTATACACTGAATTTCAGAAACTTACTATGAAAAATTAATGTACATATCTCACTATTAACTAGTGCATTTATTGTTATTATGAAAACATTTTAGATCAGAATAAATAACTGAATATATACTAAATTAATTTCACCTACTTATATTTGCTTTTTTACTGTATGTAATAGAAAATTAATCCTAGATAGGCAACTCACATTTATGCCTCATATTGTTTCCTATTGGATAGCACTGGACTGCACAAACTGTGACTGAATGTTATTCTTAACATTCAAAGTCAAACCCCTAACATGAAATATATCTGTTGGAATAATACATTAGGAGGTTAGAGAACAATTGAGTCAATTTTGGATGAGCATAGTAAACAGTTGAGTCAATTTTGGATGAGTGTAGTAGACATATTTTCCTCATCTGTTTTCAAGTTTAAATTGCTAACATTAACTTCCAAAATGTATTATTGTCTTGAACTCTTCACTTGTTCTGTTTCTTCCCATGCCCAGTTCAACTGTAGTCCCATGATATACAGGTTGGATGGGGAGATAAACATGAGGAGACATGCTAGAATTTCTGCCAGCCTACTCCCATGAAATCTTTTTCCTCCACTTTTTTTTTAGAATTCACATCTAAGGACAATACTCTAAACAAATGTTTTCTGTGATATATTAGAGATTTTAAAATATTGAACATTGGCTTATATTCATTCTCATTATTATTAGATGTTAAAGTCTCTAAGATCTGAGTTTTAATCACCGATAGAATAATAAATGAGAATTTCTACTCTACCTATGCGATTCCTCTTCTCTGCAGTATTAAAACATGAGTCTGTGACATGAAATAATTAGGTCATAAATGATTGCTAAGTAGTGAACAGTGTAAATATAAAATAGAAAGGTTATTATTTTATTAGTTCTATAACACATTCAAAAATTGTACCACCAAAAATGGCAACTAAATTCAAAATATGGGAAGAATGCTGAAGTTAACTGGAGCCACAAGGAAAATCGGTGTGAAACATGATGCCCATTTCCCTACAGTCCACATTCTATTTATTCTTTTGACTGTCATTGGACACATTCCATGATAATGTGCTTTGTTTTTTCCACATTTTTGTGCATATTTCTTTTTCTCTTTGGCTAAGTAGTCTGAATGTTTCTTTTCCCATTGTATCAAATCTTTATCTTTTCTCTTTCACTGGTATATTTCCATTTGTTTCATGTTTCTTCCGAACAAATGTTTGTACTAATATAAACATAAGTATTATATATTTTATTATGTCTTTTAAGTATGGAAAAACTATTCATGAAATTTTAGCTTAGACCTACATTGCTCAATATGGTAGCCACCAGTTGCATACAATGATTTACAGGGTAGTTTAATTATTAGTAGTTTATTTTTGCTAATTTCTTCATTACAATGATACTTGTGAATGGTGATTTTATAGATTTTAGAAATATTATCCCTTCCTATGAATTTTTCCATTTTAATGAATTTGGTTGGATGCAAAAATAATTATAAAATTCCATATCACATTCTAATATATGTGACATTGGAGAAATTATCAGGACTTGTTTAGCATAACTCTGCATGCTTGACCCTTGGCAATTTCCCCATCTTGAGTTCAAATTCTTCAGTTTATATTATTTGTAAGAGTAATAATTTTATTAAAGACACATTCATGCACTATTTTTGGGCAGAATGATGTGTGAAGAGTGCCTGGGGATTAGTGGAGGTGTCCATTTTGTCATCTGTTCAGTCTGTTATCTATAACATGACCTGGTAGATGGTAGATGCCATATATAATTATAATTATGAATAATTATAAATAATTATCCACCATGTTTAAGGGAATTATTTATAGGATGAGAGTAATTAATTTTACTGAACACTTACTAGTTCCACATAGAATTGTGCATCTGTATTTGCATAATTCAGTATCTGACAGCGCTAGTTGCTAACTAGTTGCTCTTCAAAGGAGGTACAATTAAAGTAAACATTGTGCAGAAGAAATGGAAAAACCTTAGAAGTTAGCTTGATCCACAAACTAGTACATAGCAGACAAGTTTGAATATGGGAAGTCAGACCCAGAATGCTTACTCTTGGTTGGTATGGAATGCCACCCCTCCATTAATAAATACACAGATGAAAATGTCAAAGATTCAAATCCTAGCAGAATAAGAAATATTCACCTGAAGGCTCAAGATCCATTTTTTTTTAAGAAGTAGGCATTTCAATATTGATCAGCTTAAGTTTCCTCTACTCATTAGCTATCAGGTCAATATAGTTCCTTTGAAGTCAGATAATTCAGCACTACTTCTTTCTAACTCCAGGAATTGAGAAGGACACATAATTTTAGACAGACACAGAAAAAAACAATTCAGTATCTGTCAGCACTAGTTGCTAACAGAGTCAGATGGTGGCTGGGAATTCTAGAAGTACTCCCACAGTGAAGCTAATCCACCCAGGAAGAGCCAAAGCAGTCTTGTGACCTGTACTAACTGCTGTATTAAGAAGAAGGCAAGTTACTCCCAGTAACTGCAAGCCTACTTTGCAGTGACTCTGAACTATGGGTGTTGTCCTGGGTTAGACAGGTCAGTTGACATCCTGTTTGACCATTTGACCACTCTGGATGTAAGAATAGTTCCAATAATGGTTTCATTAAAATTAATTAATTAATTAACTAAAAGATGGGCCTGGGAACTAGGCATATCTTACGTATCATTTTAGAAGAAATCATATCATAGTTTTATGCTAAGTAACTGTTAAGTAGCATTTGGTTGTGGAAATAGTCATAATGTTCTGCTGTTAGAGAATATAGATGACTCCATAAATATTTTTAATTTCTTCATTTAACTAGAATGTGTGTGTAAGTATACTTACTAAGTCATCATTATTTGTGTCCTAACATTTAATTTCAAGTTTGTATAACTCTGTAGTCCTTTAGTAAGAAGGTGAACTGATATTTTCGGCATGAGATGGCACTCCATGCAGATCCCAGCCTCTGGCACAGCTGTCAGCCAGAGAGATTTTAAAGTGTTATAACACAACAAAAATAATGCAAGCAAATTGAAGGACCCTGCTTCTTAGCAGAACTGGAAACAGCTCTCTATGGCATAAAGCATAAGCTAAATTTACAAGCAAAAACTATATATAGTGAGCCATCAACCAGGGTGCACTTGCCCCAGTACCAATGGTGCTATATAAATGCAAAAAGAGCAGACTTAGTGTATGAGGTATCAGAAACCTCTGGAAGCAGGAGAACTTCAATGAAGACATAATCATTACAAAAGACATTGCTAGAGGGATGTTTTGTCCCATATACTGATTTCAGGTATAGTGTTAAAGAATCCATACTTATCTATTATTCCTAATTTATTGTAGAGCCAAAGTAGTTTTCCAAAAACTTCCAAACCTGATTTAGATCTCTGGAGTCCAACATTCCTTTTAGCCAAAGGGAGAGTTAAATAGTGGTCACATATCAAATGACTATTTAGGGAATGCTGGATTGTGAAATATCTATGACACTGACATTTCTCTTTAAGTGTGTATCCAAAGCTGAGATATAGGGGCTGTTGTCTCTGAAGCTACTTATTTATTTTTGTGTGTTTTCTTTTAGAGAAATCTTGATAAAGGTTCTACTTCATATGCATTACAATAACAGGCTTATTTTTCAGGGAGAATTTACTAAGCTATAAAGACATATATACTAATTATGGACGACATTCTAAGACTACCTGCATATTGGATAAGTCTTTAGTGGTGACTATGCTTGTGGTATATTTTAAATTTATATTATATAGAATCTCAAGAGCACTTTTCAAAAATTAAAGAAAAGAAGAATATTTATAGTTTCCCTTTACCTTCTTTGATAAATGGCCTTATAATTTGAAATGGTAATTAAAAGTAACCCAGTATTCAAATGATATAAGGGGAGGTTCAGTATTCAAATGATAATCAATGGCCACATAATAATCTATGTCATTCCTTAATTATTAAAATTATATTTTCTCAATTCCCATGATGTTAAGTTCATTATAGTCAATAAATATTACAAGGTTTGCAGCAAGTCAAATAGTATAAGAATTTCCTGGAAAAATTATCTGAAAAATTTAAGAGACACGTTATGCAAATTTTGACTTGCGTTTTGAAATGAAAGTAGTTCTTGAAATGCTCTGGGCATGAGCAACATTCTCACCACAATTCTCTGGTCCTGGTTTAACACATGCAGGAAGGAAGGTTTACCCTCCGTGTGGAGTAGCAAAAATTTTCCTGTGGCTCCTCTATATTGTCAACTGGCCACTAAGAAGTAGAGGTAGTTAATCTATCTCTAGTTGTCAACTGGTGACTAAGAAGTAGAAGTAATTATTCTATCATATGTTGCTGCTTATGAGTGAAACAAGAAAGAAGGTGATTCTTGATCTGTGGTCTTAGTTCATGAAGTCCATTATTCCCTGGGTCTCCAACTTGTCCAGACCCTATTTCTTAGTTCATGATTATTTAGAAACCCAACAATGTCAATTAATTTCATCTGAAATGAAAATATCTGCTACTGGTATCTCCTGTAGAACTCAATGTGGGTCATCTTCCCAGTCCTTCATGAGAAAGACAACATCTCTTTTAGTGAAAAGAGAAACCTGAGCACACACTTATTTTGGGGGAGTGATTTTAACTGCAATCTAAACCCCTTGATGTTCTGTTCTGAAAGTAGTACTTTATCTCGGCAGTCTTTCTCCAGAAGAACTAGAATCACAGATAATCATGAGAAAATCATTAAGACAAATTTCAATTGAGGGGCATTTTGTAAAATACCTAATTTGTACTTCTTAAATCTGAGAATGTCATCAATAACAAGAAAAATCTGAGAAACTGTCACAGCCAGGTACAATCTACACAGATCTCACAACTCAATTCCTGAATCTGGAGTAAATCTTTGAAAAGTAAAAAGACCCTTAGGTAAGAACTAGAAGTATGGTTTTTAGTCAGTAATAATACTGTCAATAGTAGTTTTATTTGTTCAAAATTTAACATAAGAATGTAAGATGCTATCAAAAAGGGAAACTGGATGCCAGATATATGGGGACTCTGAAATATCTTTTCAATATATTTGTAAATATAACTATGTTCAAAAGTAAAGTTTATTATTTAAAAGATAAAAACTGATAGTAACATAGGAGATTAAAGAGTTAATAAACCTAACAGAAAGACAAAGAGAACTTCCAGAAAAATGGTAGAAAGTCACTTTAGGAAGATTACTATGGTATAGTGAAGGGGCAAGAAGCTCAGTCCAGACTGGAAAATCTAAGAGTTGTAACATGAAGAAGTGAAAATTAATGGATCAAAATAAAAACATTACATGAAGCTTTTAAATGATGAAATGGAAATGTACAGTTTGTTTAATGATTTCCTGAGGAGGTAATAATTGTACATATTAAAGGAAACAAAAAAGGGCAAAAACTTATTTCTTGTAAACAAGAGGTCCTTACCAGAACCAAACTCATGCTTGTGCCATGCTCTTTCATCTCCAGAACTATGGTCTAAGTAATCTCTTTTCCACATAAAACACCCAGTGTCAGGTAGTTTGTTATAACATACAAAACAGACAAATACACTCTTTTTTATTCACCCATCTTTCAAAAACAAAAGTCTGCACCATTTTTTAAAGAAAACTTTTTGCCTATTCTCATTTTTTAGAATTCTGAAATTTCAAAGAACTATTACTCTTATATTTCAGAACCATATTTTCTCCCCTTTATTTATAATTCCCAGATTTCTATCTACTTTATTTAAATCTCTTACTTTTCTCTTTGCCACTGTCTTCTGTATCATACTCTGAAAATGTAATGTGCAGGTTTCTTAAAGGAATGTGATACTCTTATCATGCCATGGTAGTCAGTCTTCCACAGCTATAACAAATACCTCACATAATCAACTTATAAAGAGAAAAGATTACCCGGGCATGGTGTGCATGCCTGCAATCCCAGTGGCTGAGGAGTCTGAAGAAGGAAGATCATGAGTTTAAAGTCAGTCTCAGCAACTTACTGAGGCCCTAAGCAAATTAGCAAGGCTCTGTCTCTAAATAAAATATTAAAAAGGGGCTGGATTGTAGCTCAATGGTAGAGAGCACTTGCCTACCACGTGTGAGGCATTGGGTTCAATTCTCAGTACCACATATATTAAAAAAGGTCCATTGACAACAAAAAAAATATATATATAAGGGCTGAAGCTGTGTTTCAGTGGTGGAGCATCCACCTAGCACATATGAGGACCTGGGTTCAAACCTCAGCACCACATTAAAAAAACAAAAAACAAACATACAAAAAACAAAAACAAAGGAATTGTGAAAAAATATATATATATAAAGGGCTGAGCATGTGCCTTATCATTAAGCACCCCTGGGTTCAATTCACAGTACCAAAGATAGGAATGGGGAGTTGCTTTGGCTCACACTTTGGGAGATTCAAGTACATAACTATTGAACTTCACTGCCTTTGGGCCTGTGGTGAGATTCCATATCATGAAAGAAGTGTGTGCCAGACCAAAACCACTCATCTCATGATCAAGGGGTCAAACACAAAGAGGAGGGAGCTGGGCATCCATTTTCTTTATAAGGGCCATGCACCAAGACATGAAGAACTCTTACTAGGACTTACCTCTTAAGGGTTCCACCAATTCCCAACAGAATCTTTAAAACATGAGCCTTTGGGAGGGAGACATTTAAGATTTGAACAATAGACCACCCTAATTGTTTTGCTAACTAGATTAAAGACAAAGTAGTGTGAACTTGGGTGGGAGAATATTGGAAGTAGTTAAGCAGACCACATTGAAATGTTCTATTCTAGGGACTTTTAGCTGGAGTTATAAGCTTAAATTTTGACAGCAAATAGGATGAAAATAAGAATTTGTGAATGAGAAAATAATAAGATCACCTTTTGAAATTTTTCTATTGCATGGAAATCTATGATCCCAGTCAAGGCATTAAGCACTGAGAGAAAAAAGATCATGTGTATTTGATATGAGTTTAGTTGTAAGAAAAAGGCAATACCATACCTTTATGTGAATTTAGATGCTTTCTATCCTCACTATAAAGTTATGAGCACTAACATTTTTTTTGTTTCAGTGTATCCAATATATCTAAGAACAGTATAAAATTGAAAACTGCTATCTTCTGTTTCTTTCAATGCATTGAATGAAAAGTAACATTTCAATATATAAATTAGGAATTCTCATCAAAGCACTTTATGCCTTCACAGCCTAAAGCACTAGCAATCTCTGTGAGCTATCTATACCTTGATTGTGTTTTTTATTCACTTAAAGTAAAGCCATTATGCACAAGAAAAAAAAACAGAAATATGATATATATCTAATTTTAAAATGGCTATGACTCCAAATACATGCTTGGAGGTTAGAGAATTGCATTGATAAACACTAGCATTATTCTCAAAATAAAAGGATACTAACAAAAATTCCATTAAAGAGGAGAAAATTTTCATCTCAACAAGAAAAATCCATTCCACAAGGATAAGGATTGATTTTCTGAGAGCAAAGCAAGTATGACAAACTTGTCTTGCTACCACTTTTTATTTTTGTAATCTGAAAAAGTCAAGGGGAAAAAATCTCAGATACTTTATTTCCATCAGCTTTCAACAGACTAAATAATCACTTTCTTTTCTGGTAGCTGAAACTCCCAGTGTTAGTGTTTGCTTATAGATCAAAATTCTTAGAGGTTAAATATCTTTTCATTGAGTATCATCACAGCTGCCATGAATCATGTAAACACAAAGTTAATTTTGCCTTGACAGCAGAATTGAGAGCTAAAAGGAATGCCATGACAGGAAAAGTAAATGTACATAGTGAGCGAAATTTAAATGAGCCTTCCAGACAGCATCCCACATAAAAGCACAAGCATAGAGGACCACCATTACATATCATAGGGTGATATATTTTTATGTAAATAGAATTATATTTTAGGTTATGAACATTATGAAAACAATTGGTATTTAAGTTCAGAGGCAGAAAAAAGCAAGAAGTAAACCATTATAATGAAGTGGTATATTATTGACATGTTTATGGAAGATACAAGAAGATATTTGCATGGATTTTCATAAGTTATTTTGACATCATGAATATTTTTGCTTGATTTTAATATATGGAAATATGAATAAATTAGTGCATAGAAAAGCAATAGTTATGAAAGCCATAACACATACTTATTAGAAATACTTTATGGAGTCATTCTGGCATTATGTATTTTTACAATTTCATTTACCTTTTTTTTTAAAGGGGCTGGTATGGGGGATTGAACTCAGGGACACTCGACCGCTGAGGCACATCCCCAGTCCTATTTTTGTATTTTATTTAGAGACCTGATCTCACTGAGTTGCTTAGCTCCTCAACAAATTGCTAAGGATGGCTTGGAACTCGTGATCCTCCTGCCTCCATCTGCCAAGCCACTGTGCAAAGGTGCCTGGGTTTTGCTTACTTTTTTCCCCTCTTTTCTTTGATTGTATTGATTATCTAATGAAACCACATTTATTACATAGGAACTGAAAACTAGGTGGAAGGCATTTTTTTTTAAAACTCTGCAAATTTCAATTTATTTTCTCAAATAATCATGTCATTTACATACCTTAAATATTTATTTTCAAGTGAATTCAACAGGTTTACTGTCAGGTGGTGTTTTTTTTTTCTGGGCAATTTCAATAGAGGTAGCAGGACAAACCAGGTAACAAGAAAACTATTTCTAAAATAATTTGTTAATTGAATAAATATTTATCAAAATTATCACAAGCAATTATACTTTTTTGTAGTTTTACTGATTTCGTTCTTTTTCTCTCATCATTTCTTTATCTGAGTTACTGTAGGGCCCTCATATTTAACTGATCCTTTTAGATTCATCTCCTGGGTGTGGTCTTTATATGTGCATTCTTAGGTATATTTTTAGGCATGTTTTATAAGTGTGAGGAACATTTTTTAAATTTTTCTTCATAGAAAAAATTAGGCTTGGATGCATATTATCCTCAGAAAATTCATTTGAGTTTTCCATACACCTGTTCTACTAAGAGAGTTACTAGGACATGGCCGAGAATGACACTGTTTATGCATTTATTACTGTATTCTTTCTCTCTAAACTATTAAAGAAATAAATAAAATGGAAAATAAGTGCATTTAAATGAATTTCAATTCCAATGTAAGTTTATATTTGTGCTTGCTTCAAGGTGAGTGAGCTATATTTTTGGAAGTTTTTATATTTTGAAAGTTTGGAGTTTGATGTAACTAAGTTGTACTTATTTAGTTCCTTTTGGTTGTTGTTTGTTTTTAATGGCTTAGCCAATTCCTTGCTGGTTACTTGTTCCCAGTTGAGTCAGTGACTCATCTTTTACTTTACTGTTTCTTTTACATTTATTTTCATTTTTAATTAACACAGAATATTTCTTATATATGGGTTAGAGCAAGAAAATTCTTTACATGCATAAAATGAGTAATGATCAGTGTAATTAGCATCTCCATCACCTAAGCTGTTCTTTATTTTTTATTTTTGTGTACTGGAGACTTTACTCCATTTCTGCTACCACCCTCTACCAGAAAAAAAAACACACAAAGAAAACCCAGAAAACAGCATTTGCAATCTGGATTGGAGGCTGCTACCTATTCACATTGAGGAGAATTGAAAGTATGCCATCATTGCTCTTTCCCCCAAGTAATATGCATGCCCTGTGTCAATTGTCCTTTTTAGAACACCATTGTGGTTTCTTAGATATTTTTTTTTCTTGTTGCTAAAGTAAAACTGTGCAAGGAGGAAGCCTGCATTGATATTGTGATTTTTAATTTGCTTTATCTCAAAATTATTCTTAGTCTGCATGATACTTCTTGAAATTGAGAGTAGAAGATGGATTCTTCTCTATTTTTGGCTTTCATAACATTGAAAAATATTGCTTATATTTCTTAGGAAGAAAATTCTACAAGCTGCTTTACTATGATCAGTTTTCTCTTATTATTCACATTATTACTTAAAACATATCAATAGTTTCAATAAAACTTATTTAGAAGTAAAGTATATATAAAAGCCAATATTTACTTATCTACATTAAAATAATAGGCTAAATTCTCCAAAGCCTCCAAGTTGCTCCTTGGTGTTGCATAAAGCACTTATGGAAAGGCACTCAGTTATTCAGTTCATAAGAACACTAGACTATTTAAAAGCAACTGGAACCCTTGGCTCTCTCTAATTGGTCTTCTATTCTGTATCAACTACTGTCCTACTATGCACCTCACTTACTGCTATTACTTATTATTAAGCACTTAAGAAAAACCTATTGGCAGCATCACCTTGTACTTTGGTTTTGGATGCAAAGAATGGCAGAAATCCTACATATCTCATGAAAGGCATTAGAATATATTTCCCAAAGTAAGCAAATTGACTATCGAGATTCTCAGCTTATCTTGCATCTAAAATGGCTTACAAATATTTTGAGTAAATATGAAACTAGTAAATATCAAGAAAATTATTTTTTAAAATCCAATCCATGTCCATGGGCATTGAGTATTTGTCATATGTATTCAATTCACTTACAGGATACATGTTATTCACAAAATAGGCAACTCTATCACTGGATGTTGTTGCAGAGCCTCTGGTGTTTGCAGTATCTCCCTCTGAGAAACTTGCAGAAGTGGCAGCTGTCCCAGAAAGATTGCTTAAAATATTTGCAGTCATTGATCTGAACTGTCATGATTTTAAGAAAATGACCAAAGATTATATTAATGTATTTTACACCAAAGAATATTAACCAGAATCTCATTTTTCTTCTCCTTGGGCCCTTCAAGTTGAATAATAGCCATACCTTCTTCATAACACTCTAAAACTTCAATGTATTGCATACACTTTCAGAATACAATATCATGCAAAAAAAAAAAGCCCTCTGAACTGGTAAAATTTATATCTAAGTTGCTCTCAGTTGTTCTTTAGGATAAAACACCATTTCTGGCAACATAAATTTGCATAGTATTATATTCATTGCTGGAAATATATTTAAATAAGATGTTAACAAGGAAATATAAATTATACTAATTTATTATAGATCTGACTATTGGTTTATTAATAGAGAATGATAAACATAGTGTACTTTCTCTCTCAGAAAATAATAATTGATATGAAGACCTGACAGGACCATATTCAATGTACAAAATGCTATCCAAATGGGGAATTTTATGAAAGTTACAGGTTATGGAGCCAAAGTACATTATTTTTCTTTTTTAAAAATTTTATTAATTTGTTTCAATTTGTTACACATAACAGTATAATGACCTTGACATATCATACATTTGAATCAGATGGGATAATTTATCATTTTTCTGAGTATATAGGTTGCAGAATCACATTGGTCATGCAGTCACATATATACACACAGTAATAATAATGTCTATTTTATTCTACTATCCTTCCTCTCCCCCCATTCCCTCCCCTCCCCTCCCCTCCTATCACTTCTCTCTACCTAATCTAAGGTGACACTATTCTTTTTTTTCTTATATCTTCATACATGTATTTTGTATAATGATGAAGGTCTCCTTCCACCTTCCATACAATTCCCCTTCTCCCTCCCTTTCCCTCCCAACTCTCTTCCCTATCTAGAGGTAATCTTCTTCCCATGCTCTTCCTCCTTACCCCATTTTGAGTCCCCTCCACCTTATATCAGAGAAGACATTCGGCATTTGTCTTTCTGGGATTGGCTAAATTCACTTAGCATAATCTACTCTAATGCCATCCATTTCCCTGCAAATGCCATGATCTTATTATTTTTAGTGCTGAGTAATATTCCATTGTGTATATATGCCACATTATTTTGTATCCATTCATCCATTGAAGGGCATCTAGGTTGGCTCCACAGTCTAGCTATTGTGGATTGTGCTGCTATAAACACTGATGTGGCTGTGTCCCTGGAGTATGCTGTTTTTAGGTCCTTTGGGTATAGACCGAGAAGAGGAATAACTGGGTCGAATGGTGGTTCCATTCCCAGCTTTCCAAGGAATTTCCATACTGCTTTCCAAAATGGCTGTACCAATCTGCAGTCCCACCAGCAATATATGAGTGTACCTCCCCCACCCCCGCAACTTTGCCAGCACTTATTGTTGTTTGACTTCATAATGGCTGCCATTATTACTGGAGTGAGATGGTATCCTAGAGTAGTTTCAATTTGCATTTTTCTGGTTGCTAGAGATGATGAGTATTTTTTGTGTATTTTTTGATTGATTGTATATCATCTTCTGAGAAGTGTTCTGTTCAGGTCCTTGGCCCATTTTTTGATTGGGTTATTTATTTAGGTATTTATTGGTGTTTAGCTTTTTGAGTTCTTTGTATACCCTAGAGATTAGACCTCTATCTGATGTGTGAGGGTAAAAATTTGTTCCCAGGATGTTCACTCCCTATTCACCTCACATATTGTTTCTCTTGCTGAGAAAATCTTTTTTGTTTGAATTCATCCCACTTGTTGATTCTTGGTTTTTAATTGTTGTGCTACAGGTGTCCTATTAAGGAAATAGGGGCCTAACCCCACGTGATGGAAATTAGAGCCAACTTTTTCTTCTATTAAATGCAGAGTCTCTGGTTTGATTTCTAGATCCTTGATCCATTTTGAGTTAATTTTTGTGCATGTTGAGAGATAGGGATTCAATTTTATTTTGTTGCATATGGATTTCCAGTTTTTCCAGCATCATTTATTGAAGATGCTATCCTTTCTCCATTGCATACTTTTAGCCCCTTTTTTTCTAATATAAGGTAGTTGTAATTTTTTGGGTTAGTCTCTGGGTCCTCAATTTTGTACCATTGGTCTACCAGCCAGTATTGGTGCCAGTACCATGCTGTTTTTGATACTATTGCTCTGTAGTATAGTTTAAGATCTGGTACAGCGATACCACCTGTTTCACTCTTCCTGCTTAGAATTGCTTTAGCTATTCTGGGTCTCTTATTTTTCCAGATGAATTTCATAATTGCCTTTTCTATTTCTGTGAGGAATGCCATTGGAATTTTGATTGGAATTGCATTGAATCTCTAAAGTGCTTTTGGTAATATGGATATTTAAATAATATTAATTCTGCCTATACATGAGCAAGGTATATCTTTCAATCTTCTCAGGTCTTCTTCTATTTCTCTCTTTAGGGTTCTATAGTTTTCATTGTATAAATATTTCACCTCTTTTGTTAAATTCATTCTCAAGTATTTTATTTTATTTTTTTGAGGATATTGTGAATGGGGTAGTTTTCCTCATTTCCATTTCAGAGGATTTGTCACTGATATACAGGAATGCTTTGATTTATGGGTGTTGATTTTATATCCTGCTACTTTGCTGAATTCATTTACTAGTTCTGGAAGTTTCTTGGTGGAGCCTTTTGGGTCTTCTAGGTATAGAATCATATCATCAGTAAATAATACGAGTTTAAGTTCTTCTTTTCCTACAGTTATTCCTTTAATTTCTTTTGTATGACTAATTTCTCTGGCCAGTGCTCCAATAACTATATTGAATAGAAGTGGTGAGAGAGGGCATCCCTATCTTGTTCCAGATTTTAGAGGAAATGCCTTCAATTTTTCTCCATGTATAATGATGTTGGCCTGTGGCTTAGCTTAGATAGCTTTTACAATGTTGAGGTAAGTTCCTGTTATCTCTAGTTTTTCTAGTGTTTTGAACACAAAAGGGTGCTGTATTTTGTTGAATTCTTTTTCTGTGTCTATCAAGATGATCATATGGTTCTTATCTTTAAGTCTATTGATATGATGAATTACATTTATTGATTTCTGTATGTTGAACCAACCTTGCATCCTGGGGATGAATCACACTTGATCATGGTGCACAATATTTTTGATATGTTTTTGTATCCAATTTGCCAGAATTTTATAGAGGATTTTTGCATCTATATTCATTAGAGATATTGGTCTAAAGTTTTCTTTGTTTAAAGTGTTTTTGACTAGAATTGGAGACAGGGTGATATTGGCCTCATAGAATGAATTTGGAAGTACTCCCAATGTTTATATTTCCTGAAATAGATTAAAAAGTATTGGTATTAGTTTTTTATTAATTGGACCTTTGTATTTAAGTCATGATAATGAAATTCACTCTTTTGTTGGATTGATATTTAAGGTTAGATGGGCAGATGAGCCCATGATCAAAACCAGAAATGATTTGCCCACTGTCAGTTTAAAAAGGAAAATGGCAAGATGGAGGCTAAACATGGAGTTAATAGGAATAAGAATAATGCTGAGGGAAAATGATGAAACTTAATGAGATACTGCACTTTAATCTTCAACTGACAAATTTACATAGTAAAGGGACTTTTTATCAATGTCAGCCAAACAAATTATGATCCTATGAAAAATCATTCAGCTAGGTTTTTTCCCCTCTCCTTCTTTTAACCTATATAATGGACATACATTTAAAATAATTTATTCAATGTATACATTATTTTTTACACTTAGAACTTTCTTTATTTCACACACATGACCAAACAAAAAATATCAATTACTTTAACACATCATCTCCCAGAATACATATCATCCTATAAGTACATGTAGTAAACATATAATATTATATTCAAAGTGAAAATTAAAATTAAACAAAGGGGTTTTGAAAGCTATATCTGCTTCTCCAAAATATTGCCACACTATAGAATTGTTTCTACTTTTCCTTCTCTTTGAGATCATACTCTTCAAAATATAGCAGAGACCTTAGTCTTATTTACCAATGAGAAATATTTTGAGCAAAAGTAGCCTGATGCCAATTTAATAGCTTTTTTTCTTAAGTACTGTTCTAGCAGGCTAAAAGTTCTTATATGTGCACATGTCCAATTTCAGTTACTATTAAAAAATACTTGATCCTGGGTGACATCAAGAAAAGAAATTCAATTTTGGTTCATAGTGCTGGAAGCCCAATGCCAAGAACTCACAACTGGTGATGGCTTTTTATCTGGCAGAACCCCAGGTGGATAAGGGTACCATATGGAGAGGCAGCAAGCATTTGAATGTGTGTATCCTCTGTTCTCTCTTCCTCCTCATCTGTAAAATGGGCTTAAGAAATCCAACTTCATAGAATTGTCATGAAAATAAAATGTCACTAGGAGTACAGATTGCTAGGCAAAGTGCATGCACTGCATTGAGAATTCTACAAAAGATATGTACAATTTTTATTTTTATATTTAGTATTATCATTATTCCATGAAGCAAGAAAAATCTCAGTAAAAGCCAATATGTAGGCAAGCTCTGGGCAAAAAATACCTCAGTGATTTCATATCAAAGGGTAATTGGAAGTGATCAGTTAAAAAGGAAAAAAAAAACAAGGTGATGGAAGCAAAGACAGAATATTAGCCTCTAAGGCAACTTCTGCAAGGTAGTATTGTTCAGTATACACACTGAGCAGGCATACAAGGTAACCCTTGTTTTATTTTAGAGGATAAAAGACTTTTATAAGGAAATAAAATTTTAGCCTCCATCATAAATCCTTAATATTAATTAAGCACTTAATGTTGTCAATGCCTTACATGAATATTTATATCTACTTATCAGTGTATACACATCTATTTACTCATGTGTGAAACACGGCACAGAGAGGTTAAATGACTTACTCAAAGTTACACACCTTTTAGCTGGTAGATACAGTATTCAAATTTCTGCAACCTGATCCTCAAACTGTCCCATTAGACTTCACTGTTACTGTCTCTAAACTGATGAATGAAGTTAGAATAAATAAATGCACAATCCTAGAATTATAAAAATGTTTAATAAGCAGAATATAGGAGGCAATAACAAGTCAAAAAAATCACTTTGGAAAATAGCAGCTTATCACATCACTGACTTTTTATAGGATTTTTAAAAATATATATATTTTAGTTGTAGGTGGACACAATACATTTGTTTATGTGATGCTGAGGATCAAACCCAGGGCCTCACTCATGCTAGTCAAGCACTCTACCACTGAGCCACAACCTCAGCCCTACAGGATTTATCAAAAAGAAAAATAACATATACAATTCAGAAAACATCCTGTGAGTTATAGATAAATATCTTATAAGTTTTTGTACCAGACTAAAATCCTTTTGATAGAGAGTAAGTCAGAAAAGTGTTACCTTTTATTTTTCCAAAAATTTTTCCACTTCCAATTAGTTTGGTCTATAAGTAGCAAAATAAGTTATTATCCTTTTAAGAGCATGTTAGGACTATAGGTTCTCATTTACCTAATTGCAGAGAAAATTATTTTAAAAGAAATTTTCCCCTCAGAAGCATTATAAGAGTAAACATTAAATATGCATAGAAGATACAGCTAAGATTTTTCCTGAAGGAAATAATAAATTTTTAAAGAAATATAACTGAAGACAATTGAAGTCAGTATATTTAACTATTAGAATTTTATTGTTTATTTTAATCACATAAAAAGAGATTTGAAATATGACATTTTTTCCTGTTTACACAGAAAGTCTGAAATTTATGAACAGACAGTTGTCACAGAAAGGTTTTGAGAGTGGCAGAGGAATAGCTTGGTTAAAAACATAAAAATAAAAGAAACCTGGAAATTACTCAGCAAGATGAACTTATACTATGCTTCCTTGTCATACTTAAAGACATTTCTTAACCAGAAAGAGGAAAAACAAAAGCCATATATATATATATATATATATATATATATATATCTTCCAATATTTGGCACTTAGAGCATAATAACAACCCTCCAATCTGTAAAATCGAAGTTTTCAAGAGGATACAAACACAAGAAAAAATAAAGGCAACTAACTGCTAAGGTGAGAGCATTGACGTTCGTACTGTAATTCTTTCAATTCCCATCCAAACTGCTTATAGGAATGACTGCATAGACTGTATCTTTTGCTGTAAAATACTGCTGCCAAATCTGTATAGAAAAAAAGAGAGTGAATTTGTAAAATAGCTAATCTTTTCAACCTATGCCAAGAAAAGGTGATAACTTTCATTGCTCACAATAATATACAATTTGAGAGCAATGAGGAAAAACACACTGTAGTGCTTTCATAACTAATACATAATTACAAAGAAGATTTAATGCCACACAGTCTTCTAAATAATTAAGATTTCACTCTTACTAACAAATTCTATCAGATAAATTGATTTTATGATGTTTGAAATCACTATATTCAAGATGTGCCTTGTGTGTGAGATCTTCTTTTTTTTTTTGGATCTTCTTTCTTTTCTCCTCAAACCCTTATCTCCCTGCCAAATGTGGGCCTGTCTCTGACAGACATAACATCAGTCATTCAGAGTTCAGGGTCTGGCATCAGGAGGACATGGATGTAGATCCTCGCTCCAACAATTTGCTAGCTATGCTACCTTGTGCAAGTCATGCAAACTCCCTAAATAACATCATTAAAATTGCAATAATATCAACCTCACAGGATTGTTGTGAAGACTAGATGGACAAGTACAAGTTTGTGCTTAGCACCAAGTAAGCACTAAAAGTAATGCTAACCTTTATTTGTTATTCTTGCTGTGTTAGAGGTAGCTTTTGAAATCCTGCTTCCTGAAAGTCTTTCATATAAGGAAGAGACAGAATCCGCTGGGTGACTATGGTATAAATCAGACAGAAGTCCTCCTTCTGCCTGGAATCAAAGAACAAAGACAGCAGAGTAGAACCTTATCATGCAAATACCAAATTGTAGGGAATAAAAATTTATTTAATAAAATTACAAAATTAGAAAAGAGGGAAAAGAGAAATATGCCTATATTCTTACTACCATAAAAGAATCACTGTTTTTATTTTTGATAAATCTGTTTCTAGTATGTCTTAAGAACATTTTTCTGTTATATTATAAATAGATACAGTACATATGCAATACTGTGTCTTGCTTTTTAAAAATCCCTTAACATATCACAAACATGCTCAGTACCCATATTTTACTACTATTATTTTTATTGTCTTCTGTACCTTTTTATGTAATTGACTCTCACTGTAAAACAATCTTCTCTATAACTGGCCCCCCAAGTCTTTTCTGTTCTCTGAAGCTAAGCCTATACACTTTTTCTTCCACACATTCTCCCTTGATTGCTTCAATCAGATGAAATGAAATAAGGCAGGAGGAGATAACAGACACATTCTAGGCTCAGCATGACATTTAAGACAGCATAGAATTCAGGAAAGGCATCATAACCAAAGTGACCTCTGAATGAGGAGGTCTTCAAGAATGGGTCATCCTACCCTAGAATTGCTCTGCTCTGTCAACATTCTCACTTAAATGTAAGGCCCCAGGATGATGGCTCACTGGTAGAATACTTATCTAGCATGTGGTAGGCCTTGGGTTTCATCTCTGGTACCACATACACACACACAAGTCCCAAATGAAGATACTAATTAAAGTGTAGTCTAGCTAACCAAAATATAGCACACAAAAGAACTCATTAGCTCCTAGAACTTAAGCAAACCACTCAACTAATGCAGCCTACGGTTTCTTTGTCTTTTTATAAAAAAAAAAAGCATGTCAAAACATTGTGTTATTTTAAGGAAAGCATAGTCTGATCATTTTAATATAATATAGTATTAGCAAAGTTTATGAATCAGCATTGAAATTTATGAGACTAATTCCAGCTTCATCAACTATAATGTGAGGATAGCAATACTCCCTTCAGAGAGTAGTCATGAGAATTTAATGAAATAAGGCATATGAAGAACTAGGCATAATACCTGACTACTACTTTTATTATTAATTTTATAATTAGTACATATACCCAAAATAAAATTCATGAAATGCCAAAAATAGCTTCTTAAAGTCTAATTAGAGAAGACTGAGACATGAAAATGTAAGTGGCAATGAAAACCAAGGCATACGGTAGCCAAATAGGCAGAATAGATGATGAGTACTTTGAAGAAAAGAGTTCAGGAAGCTTCTTGTGGAAGGTTCTGGAATAATGGAGGATTATAAATGCAAAAAAAAAAAGAAAAGAAAAGAAAGAAAAAAGAAAGCAAGCAAGCAATGAGAAGTTACTTAACATTTGCAAGCAGGTTCTCAACATAATATTTATTTTTATTCTTTTAAGAACATAACTATAGACCTCACTCTCTGCCAGGCATTATTCTAATGCTTTATAGAGCTTAATATGTTTAATTCTGAAAAAGCTTTCAAGAATGTACTGTTATCTCCACTTTATAGTAAAAAATCTAAGGCTCAAAAAATTAACTTTTCCATGTCAGACTGCTAGTAGGTGGTAAAGCTAGGATTTAAAACTGGCAGATTGGTTCTGTAGTCTATATTTGAACCAGTATACTATGCTTCCCTATCAGGCAAGCAAAATTTAAGAGGACTTAGCTGGTGAGGATATGATATGTAGAGGGAGAAAATGAGAACAGAATACCTACTAGAAAGATAATGCAGAAATCCTGTATAGGGTATTGATGGTTTTATATTAGATGTAGGTAACAGGAATGAAAAAAATGAAATACAAGTTTATTAGGTATGTAAGAGTAAGACCAAGAAAGACAAGTTTGCTCATGTTCATATAATTTATCACATTTTCCTCATATTTCCAGAAAATGTTTGCTCTTTCCAGAGCAGAACATGTTTTCATGGAATATGCCAATTCATTTTCATTCGTTACTTGTTTTACTTCTCCTGCTGTTGGGTCTTACATCATCTCAAAGTTGAAAGATTGAACTGAGAGTCTTAAATAGAAAATAAAAAGCAATTAACACCTACAATAATAATAATAATAAAAAAACCCATTCCCACAGCTTTATTGTGCCTCTAATCCTTGTAGGAGACAATATATCTTTTTTTTTTTTTTTTTTGCACATTGAAACAGATCTTCAATAAGCAGAGGAACAGTATAAGAAAAGCTATATGGGGAACTGGAGTTGTGGCTCAGTCATAGAATGATGGCTGGCATGTGTGAGGCCCTGGGTTTGATGATCAGCACCAAGTATAAATTAATAATTAAGATTTTTTTTTGCTGGTGCAGGAGACTGAACCCAGGGCCTTGTACAAGGGAGGCAAGTACTCTACCAGTTGAGCTATATCTCCAGCCCATGCATGATGAATGTGATTCTGCAACCTGTATACTCAGAAAAATGAGAAAATATATCCCATCATATAAAAATGTGTGATATGTCAAGATCATTGTACTGTCATGTGTAAGTAAGTAAAATAAATTAAAAAATGAATTAATAATTAATTGAATAATTTAAAAGGAAATCTGTATGCTCAGAGAGACATAGATTCCTCACCTAAAAGAGTCATTTATATATCTATTCTTTAGGAATATTCATTAGTTTTCTGTGTTCATGCTTCACAATATAACTATAAGCTCCTGAGTGTGTAAGGGCCCTTGAATGGGGGCTGTTCTGTGAGTTCCCCTTATGAAGTTGGAAACAGATGTTTCTGTGTTGGGACCATTCTTTGAGGGAAGAAAACTATGCTCATGACATGTCACAAGATGGAGTCCCTTCCTTCCATCAACTGTCACCCACTCCACAACTGCCACTCCTGGAATTCCCAGTACTCAGAACCCGGTGACCTCATCTTGAGAAAATAATGGGGCTGGGGCCTTCTGAGGACTCCCATTGGTGAAGTGAGGAGTGGGTGAGTTCATTCTTTCCAGAGCCACAGACCTGGTAACAAGCCTCGTACAGATGGATTCCTCAAGCCTCAAAATGATGGATTCCTCAAAGGAGGACCTGGGCCTTCCTGGTTGTAAGTGCCCCTCACATCCTTAGAGAGTAGGAGAATACCCTTTTTAGGCATGGGGTGGTGGCTGCCTACATAAAGTGATAAGCAGTTAAGAGATAGACTCCACCAGAAAAGGGAGGACTCCTTGAAGACACAGACAATGTTCTGCCCAAACAGAAAAGATACATGGGAGTCCTTGTCAAGTGGGGAGGTTTGACTTCCTCAAGGAACTTGCCCTTAGTGAGGCCTCTCAGTCTAAAGAATGGCATGGATCCCGGACTGGGAGCCAGAAGTTTGACAGAGTCCGCGTAAGTCATGGCCCCTGTAGACCTAGTGTTCCTCATCTGTCAAAGGCCAATGTGGCCTCTCAAACTTCCTGCCAAAATAGCTTGTACTCTATCAGAAGACAATGTGGCAAGTCTTGCAAGAGGAAGGGAAGGAATGAATGGATGACTGAGCCAAATCAAGGAGAGGAATGAGAAACAGTTCAGGTCTCAAGCTACAGTTATCAGTCAACTTGTCTCTTTTCTTTTTTTTATTGCCTCAGTGTGGGTCCCATGGTACTTTGTATGGCTGGGGATGTGCGCTCTGATAATTGGTGGATGCATGATGTTTCTGCACTGGAGGAAGAAGCTGCAGCGGGAGGAGCGTGCCCAGCAGTGGGTGGAGGTGATGAAAACTGCAACATTCACTTACAGCCCATTCCTGTACTGGGTCAACAAACAACGCAGATATGGCATGACCGCAGCCATCAAGACAGGCCCTCCCAGGGCTGTTGCCAATGCTGAGATTAAAGTCCACATTTCAGATATTATGTGGGAGCAGGAACTCCCATAAAGACAGATGTTATGCCTTCAGAGTTAGCAGCCCCAAAGCAGAGGACCCTTTTCTCCTGCAACTTGCTTTGGTGGCCGCACAGCATCCCTTAGTTAACCCAATGTCAAATCACCAGACCAAATCCCCATTCCAATTGTCCTTCTGGAGATACCCTCTGCCCCACCCCTCTGCAAGTCAAACCAACCTCACATGCTGGACTACTCTGCCATCTACCTCTTTCTCAAGTGTCCTGAAAGGCATACCCACTTCTAATCCCTTCAGACACTGTCCCATGGGGTGAACTATTTCAATGTGTCTCCTCTGGCTTCCCAGTTGTAACCACCGCTCACTGAAGGAGGGAGCTTCAGCTACCAGAGGTGGTAGTAAAGGGAACTAACCTAGAGCATAAGATAATAACATAGAGGTCAGAGCCCATAGATTTGTTACATTATTAAAGATTTTTGAAAAGTGAGAGTCTTTTGTGCTTCATTTGCCGGTAGGAGGGCAATGTCCTTCCCCTGTTTGATGGGGAACAAGTCTCATTAATACAATGAGAACTGGAGGCTGACTTAGAAGAAACACATTGAACCAGAACTTGTGGATGAGCTCAATTCCCTCCATCAAGTGTTGAATGTGTGCAAGACCCTTGGCTAGGTCCCCAAAGGCACTGCTGTTCTATAGGATGGGAAGTACAATTGCCACAAGAGCGACAGTTACAGAGGGCACATGGCTATGGCAGTCCCACAGTGCCTATTCCACTGGCCAAACAAGTTAGCATGAAGCCAATGAACCACATCATACTTTGGGCTGAATGGCTGGTATCTATTATATATTGATTTAAAAGATTTTTTATAAGATGGATACAATATCTTTATTTTTTTAATGTGGTGTGGAGGATCAAACCAGTGCCTCACATGGCCATGAAAGCACTCAACTACTGAGCTATATCCTCTGCCTGATATATTAATCTTAGGTGGTAGTGCTAAGTGGTAGTGTCTGAATATTATTTCTATTGTAAGCACAGTGGAAAATGACTATTCTAATTTTTCATTTATTGATAAAATAGACAGGTTCCAAGGGCATATGTCATTATATCCTTTGTTGGTATTATTGCTGCTGAGCCACTTCTCCCATTTATATCTGCCTGGCATTAAATTTCCGGGTCTTTCCACCATACCTCTTGGGACCCCTTCCCTAATCATGTCTTGTTAAAACATACTTGGTGACTGCTTTAGTGTGTATAGAGTGTCATCAGCTTGGACTACAGATTTGTTTAGAGGAAGGGCTAGTGAGTAGATCTTAAAATTATACAAAGAAATACATCCATAGAGTGCTTTTAAGATATCCATGGCTGTCCTAAAGTTGAGTCCCCTGTCACTCTACTATGTGGGAATATCAATAACATCTGTACTATATGGAAAAGGTCCTAAGTTAATTATAAGCTATTTGGCTCCAATTTAAAGATAAGAAAGTCTGATTATGTCACAGAAATTTTCTCCATTTACTTGGAAATCAGCAAATCCAGTCATCATATTTGATCTCGACTTTAAATGCAGATTGCCCACAGGGGTAGGGCCAGTTTTTGCCTATTTTGTGGAGTGGTGTGTGTGTGTGCATGTGTTTGTTTGGTGTTATTCTCAGAACTTAGTAATTTTTTTTTCTTTTTATTCATGTGTCTGGTTTGAAAGGATTCCATCTAGCAACTGCAAAGAAAGCACTAGCACTGGAGTTTAAGCCTTTTCCTTTCATTTCTTTAAATTTTTTTTATAATTTGTAAACAAGATCTTATATTGTATGTCAAAATATAATTCTGGACTAAGTGGACTTTCCTCATTCGTACAGGTGCAGAGGTTCACTCTTCCCTCATCTTGCTCCCTCTTGATTTTGTCCCCTTCAACCCTGAAGATGCCTGAAGCACAAGACCTACAGTCTTACTTTCTTCAGGCCCCATACACTGATTCTGAAGGTAGATTCTGGAACACTGCTTTGTGCCCATTTTTGGTTCACAATTGCTTTCAAAGAAAAAAAAAATCCATAAAAAAATCAAAGGAGATCTATTTTTTTCAGGAACAAGAAGTGGGGTGTGGCTAAAGATACAGTGAGAAGAAAAGGAAATATTTTATTCAGATAAATGATAAATGGCTCTATTACTGATGTGAAATAAAGCTAAAACTGAGTCATCAACCCTTGAATTCACTACCTAAACAGAACCCAAACTGCTTACATTTTACCAAAAGAGCTCCCCTAGAACAAAATAGGTTGGTAGTTCTTTTAGAAAAATATGAGGAAAAACATGAAGGTTAGGTTCATATAGCAAACAATACGCACAGTATAAACTATCCGGATACACAAATGTGTTCTGGTTTGGGTATGAAAGAACCCACATCTACATGTTATTGGTAAACAACCAATGAGTTGTGCATAAAACAAAATCTGTCAACAAAAATAAACATTAGGTTTATGAGCCCACAAGGAGACAAAATCCTCAAATTTGACCAGTAGGGCCAGCCAGGGTGGGCTGGAGGGGTCATGTCCAGCAATGCAAAGAAAGGAAACTTCAGGAGAATGCAAAACATCCAGCAGCAAGGGAAGTGTGTCCACTCCTCAGCTTTGTTGCCTTAGACCCATTCCTCAGTGCCAAGTATGCTGCAGTCATCTTGAAGCCAGGCACTCTATTACTTTGGGTCTTCTCTTTCTACAGTAAGTGTTGCCTGTCTGACTCATGGGGAGGCTCCTTAAGTAAACATTATGCCATATATATATATATATCTGGCATTATATATATATATATATATATATATATATATATATATATATATATTAGAATAAACGTATCAAGATGTATTGTTTTGGGAACCAAATGAGAGTAGCAGTAGGAGCTGTCGGACTGAATAGGTAAAAGGATTGCAAATGAAAGCCAAACTCAGATCATGGCCAAATCTTTGTCACAGAGCTGAGGATGTCACAGATGAGACTTGACTTTAGCTCAACACAAGGCACAGGCTAGGTAAGTGAGGACACCATACTGATATAAATTCCAAATTAGCACTAAGTGATAGGTTGGTGGGGTTTGTAAGCTGGTGAGTTTTCTGGACTGGAACAAAGGAAGTTGAGATACTGACCTCTGTCTGTGAGACAAGGTAGTTTCTCAGGCAGGATGATGACAAGGGATCACTATCCTGAGTGCAGAATGGGTACCTCTGGTAATTACTCAACCATTTCATTCCTCAGCATATATTCTGGGGGATGAAAACACATCTATGAATCTATGCATGCTAATATTCATAGCAGTATTATTCCTAATAGTACCAATGTGGAAACAATTCTAACACTAATCAACTCATGAATGGATAAATACAATGTCCTATACAATGGAATATTACTCAGCCAAACAAGATGTGAAATACTGTGACATGCTACAACATGAACAGACCAGGACAATAATACACTAAAAGAAGTATACACAATGCCACATATTATGATTCCATTCATATGAAACATCCCAAACCAGATAAAGAAGCTGGGGAATGAATGATTGTTCAAGGGGTACAAAGTTTCCTTCTGAGGAAATAAGAATTTTGTGGAATAAAGAGTTGTGATGGTTGCATTATCTGTGAATATACCAAAAAGCACTCAATTTTACATTTTAACATAATGTCTGTTATAATAATGTGAACTTTATTCCAATTTTAAAGAGAATCAGAAGACTATAGTCTTCAAAGATTGAATCTTTTTAATTTTTTGAGGTTGTAGATGAACAGCATTCCTTTATTTGTTTCATATTTATGTTGAGGATCAAACCCAGGGGCTCACAAATGCTAGTCCAATGCTCTTCCACTGAGCTACTGTCCCAGCCCCAAAGACTATCTTTGCAAAGCATTCTCTTTCCCTATCTCTTTCTGCACTACCCCACACCCCACCCACTCTGATATTCTTTCTGGTAATTAAGAAACAGAGAAATGCCAGCAGAAGATCTGTATCTTTATTATTCTTAAGGAACTATTTCAGCCAAAAAGATTGGAAAAGTTCTATCAAAAGTCAAACACTTAAAAGGACTTAATTTTGTCCTCAATTGAATAGATGAATTAATCACCAACACTGAGGAAGGCGGATTTAGAATATGTTTCCTTAAAAATATTTCTAGCCCATTTTTTGATCAGGTTGTTTATTTCTTTGGTGTTCAGTTTTTTGAGTTCTTTATGTATCTTGGAGATTAGTGCTGTATCTGATGTGAATGTGGCAAAAGTTTGCTCCCAAAATGAAACCTCTCTTTCCACTTCACTGATTGTTTCTTAGGCTGAGAAAAAAAAAATCTTTTTCAGCTTGAGTTTATCCAATTTATTAATTCTTGATTTTTATTTCTTGTACTTTGGGAGTATTGTTATGGAAAGTGGAACCTAATACAACATGATCAAGATTTGGGCTTACTTTTTCCTCCATTTTGCACAGGGTCTCTGGACAAATTCCTAGGTCCTTGATCCACTTTGAGTTGAGTTTTGTGCATGGTGAGAGAGAGGGATTGATTTTCCTTTTGCTGCATATGGATTTCCAGTTCTCTAAGCACCATTTGTTTAAGAGACTATCTTTTCTCCACTGTATGTTTTTGGTGACTTTTTCTAGAATGGGATAACTTTATCTATGTGGGTTTGTTTCTGTGTCTTCTATTCTATATCATTGTTCTATACATTCCATCAACAAATATATGAAAAAAATGTCCAACCTCTCCAGTAATTAGAGAAATGCAAATCAAAACTACTCTAAGATTTCATCTCATACCATTCAGAATAGCAGTTATTAAGAATAGAAAGAACAATAAGTCTTGGGAAGGATGTGGGTGGAAAGACACAGTCATACATTGCTGGTAGGACAGAAAATTGGTACACAAATCTTGAAAGCCATATGGAGATTACTTAGAAAATTGGAATAGAATCACCATTTGACCCAGCTATCTCATCCCAAAGGACTTAAAATGAATATACTATAGGAATTCAACCACATCAATGGTTATAGCAGCTCAATTCACAAGACCTAAACTGTGGATCCAACCTAGATACCCTTCAATAGATGAATGGATAAAGACACTATGGTATATATACACAATGGAATATTACTCAGCATTAGAAGAAAAAAAAATTATGGCATTGACAGATAAATGGATGGAACTGGAGAATATCATTCTACATGAAGTAAGCCAATCCCAAAAAAACAAAGGCAGAATGTTCTCTCTGATAAGTGGATGGTGAATCATAATGAGGGGGTATGGGGAGAATGGAGGAAATTTGAGCCAAGGGGAAGGAGAGTTACATGAGGGTAGAAAAGATGATGGGATGAGATGAACATCATTGCCCTAGGTACATGCATAACTGCACATGTGGTGCAACTCACATCATGTAAAACGAGAAAAATTAAAAGATTTGCTCCATTCGAATACCATGAATCCAAAAGCTTAATGCTGACAGTATAACTGATTAAAACTCATAAAAAATACATTAAAACAAAGAAAAATTCAAAATGTATAATTTTTGAGTCTAAAACAGATTTCTGCTAGACATGACCTAATTAAGGAGAGATAATTATTAGGTGCCTTCCGTATGCCCTCAATATGGGTTTCCAGTTGGTGACTCCATTGACATTTAAAGACAACAAATAGTACATTCTTTGGGTCATATATTCCCAACAGCTCATTCCTCAAAATTTAACGTTTCCAAGCTAGGGGGTTTGAGCATGTTCCTAGCATGAGCAAGACCTTAGGTTCGATCCCAGAATCACAAAAGGGAAAAATAAATAAATAATGTTCCTCAAAATGAAGCCATCTGGTTGGGGGCATAGAGCTACTCTACCCTTCACAGCACTATTTCCAATCTACTGTCTCATTTTTGCAACATATTTGTTACAAAAACTTAGAAAAAAAATAACAGGGAAAAATAAATGTAAACTAGTGTATATTCATCTTGTTGTGCTCTCTCTCCTTTTAATTTAAAATAATCTCTTAATTCTCCTCCCCAAAATGTTAGATACTGTCTCTAGTTAGGTACTTTAGGAAATAAAATAATGTATAATATCTTCCCTTATTTATTTTTAGAAGGTATATTGGTTCATTGGAAACAATTAATTTACTATTAAAGGTATATCGGTTTAGAATTACAGAATCTCAGAACTACAAACAATAGAAGAAATTATTTAAACAATCCTAAAATCTGGAGAAGTTGATCTGTCAACTCATGATCATATTTTTAGTTAATGAAAAATTGAAGAATATATTCTATGTCCAGGCCAGTGGTCTTGCATACTCTTATGCCTCATTACTTCAATGACTGGCAGTGTGTCTGGATCTTCCTTTGTGTAAGATGTCAGACCTTAGCCAATCTGAGACCACGCCTCTCATGCTTCCATAGCAGGAATTGAACCTAGGCCCTCACTCTACCACTGAGCTACTTTCTCAGCCCATCAAATTTTATATCTTTATAAATTTCCTGTCCCTGAGTAGATAATCTTAGAAGGGTACAAATATTTGACTTTAAATTAAGGTCAGACCAAGTACTTTCATCATATTTACCTCTCCTGGGAGATTTCATGACTGCTTTTATCATCCCCATCAGAAGCTGGAGGCTCTTTGTGTCTTGAGCTGGTCTAGATGTGAAGGCTGCCAGGGCACTGGCATGACGTCCAAGATACTGGAGGGCAACATTCTGTGGAAAGAATGCCTAGAAAAAGAGAAAAATGATGAGGGTTAGACAGTAGGGCTGACTGCAGTTCTACAGCAGAGCAAAGAGTTATGGAGAACTGAGGTTGATGTCTTTGGTCCAAAAGAATACAGGGGGTTGATAAACAAACTAGCTGATTTCTTCTAAGGTCATCAAATATGAGCATTCTCACATTTAAAGCTTTCAGATTTTTATTTCTGGAACACTTCTTAACTTCATCACATTTCTTGGTATTTTTCCCCATATAGCTTTTGTTGTTTTTTGGAGATCTTAAAAATGTTTTTATCCCACCTTTAATTTCATAATCTCTTCAAGAAGAGTTGTTTATATCTCCAAAGTATCTGAGAGATGAAGCCAACTTATTTTGAGTTTTCTCCCTTATACAATTAAAAGGAAAAATGTCAATTTGTGATTAGTTTGTAAAGAGAATTTTAATATTGACTTATATAACATGCTTACATATTTCAACATGGTGTTTTAGACACAGTGTTTAAGAGTTACATAAAGTGTGTGTGCTTCAAAACCAACTCAACACAAACTAGGCATTAGACCAGAGACTATGTGCCTAACAGAAGAAAGTGCAGGCCCAACCCTTCATCATTTTAGCTTAGAAACTAATGAACTTAACAAAATTTCTAAAGCACAAGAATTAAAATCAAGAATCAATAAATGGAATGGTATCATTCACAAAACTTCTTCACAGCAAAGGAAACAATCAAGAATGTCAAGAGAAAGTCTACAGAAGAACTTTGCCACCTACAGCTCAGATAGAGCATTAATCTCAAAGATATGTAAAAAACACTAAAAACCCCAAACAAAAACAAACAACAACAACAAAACCTCAATCATTAAATGGGCAAAGGAACTTAACAGGCACTTCACAGAAGAGATAAAAATGATCAAAAACTATATTAAAAAATTGTTCATTATCTCTAGCAATTAGAGAAATACAAATTAAAATTACAATGGATTCCATCTCTCTCCAAATGAATGGCAATTATAAAGAATAGAAGCAATGATAAAAATTGGCAAGGATGTGGGGAGAAAGGCACATTCATACATTACTGGTGGGACTGAAAATTGGTGAAACCTCTCTGGAAAGCAGTATGGAGAGTCCTCAGAAAACCTATAATGGAACCACTATTTGACCCAGTTATCTCATTCCTCAGCATATACTCAAAGGACTTAAAGTCAGTATACTACAGTGATGTATCTATATCAATGTCTATAGCAGATCAATTCACAATAGCCACACTATGAAGCTAACCTAGTTTCCCTTCAACAGATGAATGGATAAAGAAAATGTCATACAGATACACAAGGGAATAGTACTCAGTTATAAAAAGAATCATTTTATGACTTTTGTCACTAAATGGATGGATATGCAAACTGTTATTCTAAGTAAAGTAAGACAGTCCCTAAAAGCCAAATGTTGAATGTTTGCTCTGATATGTTGATGCTAGCACTCAATAATGGGGGGAGGGAAGAATAGAAGTTCATTGGATTAGACAAAAGGGAATGAAGGGATGTGAGGAGGGATGGAAATAGAAAAGAAAGAATGAATCAGATATAACTTTCTTATGTTCATATATCAATGCATGACTGGTGTTCCCTACATCATATACAACCATAAAAAATTGGATCCTAATTACAATAGGTAGTACTCCTTGCAAATATGTCAAAATACACTCTAGTACCATGTATAACTAAAAAGAACAAATTTTTAAAAATCACTTATGAGCATAAAAGAAAAAAGTGTTTGTCCTTTTTATCATTTAACTGGATTAGTTTTAAAACTAGTAATAATCATCTGTGATGATAGGAAAACATTCCCCTTTATAGCTAACTGAAGAAAGGAACAATGAATTAAGAAAATATTTAAACTGAGCATTTAAATATTTGAATTTTAGAATAGTTTTTAAGAAACTGCCATTTTTTTCAAGTACACAAGTGTATGGACAAAATGTTACAGTATGTAACCAGCAAAGGACCCTGTAGAAAATTAAATAATGCATGCAAATGACATATTATCAATGCATTCATTGCTTATAAGACAACATCTGTTCCTAAAGTAGTTGGCTTCCTATTTCATATAAATACTCTTACAATACTCTTTTAAATAATTTTTTAATTATAAATGGACACAATACCTTTATCTATTTATTTCTATGTTGTTCTGAGGACCAAACCCAGTATCTCACACATGCCAGGCAAGTGTTCTACCACTGAGCAACAAACTCAGCCCCCCTTACAATACTCTTTATGACACAAACTTGACTTTTTTCAGCCAAATATGCTTGATACATTTTAACTATCTGTACTCATGGGATCTAAATGAAGTTTAAAGCCATTAAAACTACAACTCAATAAGCTTAGCACATAATTTTATATCACACATACATACACGCAGAGAATGAGAAAGCAAGCACAAACACACAGAGAAAAAGAGCAAACACACCTTTCATGTTTGCAAAATTTATTTACTCATTCCATTCTTATAACAACACTTCAAGTAATTTAAGCAAGGCAACACTAATCAGGGCTCTCATTAAGAAGCAATCCATAAATGCAATGAATACTCAAATTATTACAGGCTATTCAGGCCTCTATTAGTTTAAACTACTAACAGCTTTTAAAACTCAAACTCTAGTAAGACAATAACCTTTAAAGGCACTTTAATTGATAATTCACAATATCAGTTTGTTTCACTGGGCTCAGCCTTTATTTTAATCTTTAATGTGTTTACAGACATTTTTCATTCACCCCTTTCATTTCACATTTTTTTCTTTTTTTATTTGTTTTAATTAATTACACATGACAGTACAATGATCTTGACATATCATACATTTGAATAAGATGGGTATAATTTATAATTTTTCTAAGTGTACAGGTTGCAGAATCACATTGGTCATACAGTCATGTATATATATACAGAAATAATAAAGTTTATTGTATTCTGCTGTCCTTCCTATCCCCCCTTCCCCTCCCCTCCCCTCCCATCACTTATTTCTACCCATTTTTGATGGTTTCTATGAATCCCCAAAGTAATACACACAATGTTCCAATTCAAAACTATAGTTTATGTAAGTTTAGAAGTGTTCTATTAAAACTTAATTAAAATATATATTTGTGTATATATACTTATTTATATATACACATACTTATATATAAACATACCAAATGCCTATCAACTGATTATTATTGAAATAACAAGACAAATGGTGTCTGTAGTGATTGATTTTGTGTAGGATGTTCTATTAGAAACACAAAAATCTTAAATTAGTCTCAATTTAGATAATTCCTTGCATTTTGTAAAACAAAGTTTCATCACATGTCCTAGTTCACTGAGATAGCAGCTGATTTCTTGGTCTGCCAAGTATCACCACTGAAAGGGAGATTTACCTACCCCTAAGGGGTTCAGGAAAGTTCACTGTCAAATCACACAAGTTCACACAAAAGCATGTTTTATTTTCTTAGGACACTAAGAAATTGGATGATAAGAGACAAGACAAGACCATGCCTCCCACAATCTTGGATTCCTTTTCTTCAGGAAAGATTTCTGAAGGTTTTTCTATGCTCTTCCTGGATTCCCCAATCCAGCTTCAGAAGAGCTCACCCATCAAAAGCTCAGCTGTATCCCCTTAAGGATCTGACAAGCCCCACTCCATACTTCATGGAGCTCTCCCAGCTATCCCCATGCTTTATAAGCACAAATGTTGAATAAAATTACTTGTCTGTATTTGAGTGAGAGATACACCACTGTGGAATTCCAGTTGTTGCTGATAAAACCTAGATTGTGGGTTATGGTGGCAGAATAAGAGAACTCAGTACATTAGCTGACACTGAATAAGTATTTGATTAAATGAGCTACTTTAATTATTAGTTAATGAGAAAAGAATCTTGATGAGAACACAATTATACACTAATAGAACATAAGTGGATTCCAATAAATAATCTAGTATTCAAAAACTATTATTCAATCCCTAACATTGATTCATTTATTTCTCCTCTTGCTCCAGCCAGGGAGAGAAATTACATAATTAACAACCAGAAAACTACAGTCAAGACTGCTCATTGTTATAAGGCTTCCAGATAAATCTAAACCACCTCATTAAAAGTTACTGGTGTTATCAAGTCTTGGGAGACAAAGCAGCCACCAGGATCCTCTGCCACCTTCTTCCAAAGTCAAGGTTAAGATATGCTGACATTGATAGCTGTTTATCAGAGCTTCAAGAGAATTGTCATGACATCCTCTAGCCAATCAGCTCCACTCCTACTGGTTTCTGTTACTAATGTGGCTCTTACCATCACAGCTTTCACAGGAAGTCACTTCATTGGGAAAAGGGCAAATTTTGATCACTTAAGACAGCAGATGCAGTATCTGTGCAGCATGCCACTGGAAGTTGGAGACTTTGAGGCAGGACTGAATACCTGGTGCCCAGTCAATCTCAAGTTATGTAGATCCATGCCCCAGTAGCCCACCACATACACACACACACACACACACACACACCACATGTGGGCACTGGTAATGTCACAGAGGGAAAAGGAAGAACAACATGGTTCAACTACTGAGAATAACTGTACCCTGGCAACAGCAGTTGTGAGTTGAAACTTCATCTTGAAAAGAGACACTTTCAGAAAGCAGGTGATACTCAAGAATAAGATGGGATGCCTAGACCTGCAAGTTGCTATGGTCATTAATTTATTTTTTTGTTCTTGTTCACCAAAAAGAAACCGCAGTGATTATTCTGCATGCCACTAGTGATCTTACAAATTAAAAAAAAGGCAACTGTATTATGAGAATAATTTTCCATTCCTTTCTTCCTCCCTTCAATTCCTAAAAATATACTATGCCAGGCACTGTAACACATGGTACCAAAAAAATAAAAAAAAATAAGGCAGGGACTCACATCCTCACTGTGTTCACAGTCTAGAGGGAAAAGTATATAAACCTATAAATATCTTCTCTTCCAATTACTGCCAGCTGCAGTAAATGCAGTAAATTCTAACTAAGAGTAGTGGCTGTTGTAATATTTCAGCAGAAACAAAAATGTAATGATGATTAAAATATTTACAGCCTGTTTTAAATGTTGTATTATTAGCATTTGGTTTTTATTAAGTGGATGTCCCCAGGGTTGAAGTGAAAACACTCAAAGATGAAACATTTATAATTGTAAACTAGGCACCTTACCAGTACTCTGGAAATAGTGCAGGGCCTTTTTTAATATTTATTTTTAGCTGTAGTTGGATATAACACATTTATTTATTTTTACATGGTGCTGTGGATCAAACCCAGGGTTTGCCACGCACTAGGAAGCACTCTACAGCTGAGCCACAACTTCAGCCCAGTGCAGGACCTTTAAGTCTTCACATCCAACACTCCATTCCAAAATGTCACTAAACCCAGTTATAACCTAAAAATTTACTTCCCCCTGGTCCAATGAAGGATAAGGCAAACTACTCTGCACACAGGAACATAGGCAGATGAAATATGTAACTATACATACAATGTGAGACCATACACACACACACAAACACACACACACATATACACACACATATAGTTAAGGGTGTGTATTCCTATGTTTAATATATAATCTACTACTTAGTGTCAGAATTTGCAAATTAGCTGCCTTTTGATTTGTATTTAGTCTGCATCTTCAGATATTATACTTAAATATTCCCAGCCTGTATTTTACAGCTTCAATTTTAACTTTTTTAATATCTTCCAAAGAATAATTATCTCTAACTAGAACATGGTGATATACCTGTAGCCAGTATAAATTTTCCACATTATCACCAGTTTTTCTGATAATGTTTGCAAATCACATGACTCTTTACTAAATTTTCTATTATCTTATTTTTAAAAATGAATAGAAATACTGATTCTAGTTTACGAAAATTTACAGGATTGCTTTGTAATTTAACACAAGTGGAGTCAAAAATGAAAATGATTACAGGCTGTCAAAACAAAAACCTTTGGCATCACTGTATGTACACAAACAACAATACTCAATTGTGATAGAAAAGAATAAAATTAGAGAGTAGGTGAAAAATGACTTGTATTTTTAGTTCTCTGGGATTAACACTCCTCACTTGCTAAAGCTATGTCATCCATTTGATATTTTTAGCATATCATAGTTGACTTTCATATACTCATTTAGGAATGCATTATGTGGTAAAATAAAATATTTATTACATGAAACAGATACCAATCATGACCAAACTGTAAATGTACAAATGCTAAATATTATGAAAATTATTATTTTTTTTAAATATTATCTATCTATCTTATCTCCTGTAGCCAGTAAGCACTTGAATGTTGCTTATGTGACTAAGAAACTAAATTTTAAGTTTTATTTTGATTACATAATTTAAAGAGCCACAGTGGCCAGTAGCTACTGTATTTGATATTGCAGTGGAGAGTTTGGTATTCCTATAAAAATAAGCCTATGAACACGTATCTAAATGGGAAGAAACTGAACAGGTGACAAGTGAAATAACTGCAGAGCATCTCATCTGGAGCCACACACATTAGTCCCAAGATAGCTGTAGTAAAATAGGAAGAACACTAAAGCTAAAGGGGACCCTGTCTTAGTCACTCCTTAGCTGCACAACTCTGATCAGGTCACTTGATCTCACCAAATCATATATTTCATTTCCACATACAGAAAGGATGCTAACATGACCTCAGTGGGTTGTGATGATGGCTGCTAACTGAGGTGAAATGGAAGACACAAAGGCAACACATCACAAGTACTCAGCTGAGCCTAGTATCTTGCTGACAGTGTCACTTGCAGTTGGGCATTTGCTATTTGGTCAGGTAGCCCATCTGCTTCCCAGTTTGCACATTACCAATCACATTTTCTAAAATAAACCAGGGGCTGATGAAATGAGGCACCAAAAATTAAAGATCAAACCAATCACCATAAATCACTGAGGACATAGTTCATGTACATATGTCATCATCTGTCTCAAAGAACTGTAAAGTAGATGATACATTTGAAGTAAAATTTTCATAAGGGTTTACACTCTGTTGATTGAAAAGTTTTCAGTGACCTAGTAAGTTCACTATTTGGAACAAACATTAAACTCAAGTTAAATAAGGTGCTTTGACCTGGGCAGAACAAAAAGAAAGGGCTAGTGGAAAGTGTAAAGCCAAAAATCTATCTGTAGGAATATGAAGCTCCCCTTCCTTTCAGAGACTTTATCCTGATACACTCACTATTAGAATTATTACAGAGTTTTCTGAGACCCAAACCTGACACAAATTTTAGCATCAAAAGGAACCCAATACTGCCATATTAGTATTATCAGTATAAATCATGCTGTTTTACCCCATAAATGTACTTATTTATTTCCCCAAGCCTTTCTAAGATGTAGTTTATTGATCAGCTACTCTGTGCAGACATAGAACTGGGTTCTTTTCTTAGTTTATCAATGGCCCTTATACCCTGCAAGACGTTCTGATGATGACCATTGCAAAGAGAAGGTTATGAAATGTGCCCCAAATCATACAGCTGTGAAGGGACACAATCCTTCTGGCAATTCTCTCTCCTTCCACTATTCCAAAGTACCTCTTTGATAAAAGAACTAATGGTGTGTATTTAACCTCTAACTCAGCTTTCTGTGTGGGAACATCTCATCTGGAGCCACACACATTAGTCCCAAGACAGCTGTAGTAAAAGAGGAAGAACACTAAAGCTGAAGGGGACTCTGTCCTAGTCACTCCTTAGATGCACAAGGAATTCTGTGTGGGAATTCTTATACTTGTAAAATTTAACCTATGGAGGCAGAAATGAAGGAAAATCAGATTTGACACAGAAAATTTATGAACAGGAATATTTAATCTCTATTCCAATAGCAACTACTGATTGTAGGACAAATTTGAATAAATTGGATGAAGGAAAAATTCATTTTATTAACCTGTCATATGAATGTATTATTTTTGAACCACAAAAGGCAATTGCACTTGTAACTCATTTCAATGTTAATTAGATTAAAGGCATGAGGCTATAAATCAAAGGGAAACAAAAGGTGCCATCAGCAAGCTTTTTGAGCAAGCCTTGCCTGCTTGCTGGCTAGCTACAATACAACTTTTGCTATGCTTCTTTTATCTTCTGATATTTTGAAGTGAATTTTCTAATGCTTCTATTTGCTGACATTTTCTTTAAAGTGAAATAAAATAAAACCTTGAGAATCAGCAGAGAACATATTCTTCCTGTGGCAATGTGTTTTGTGTCTTACCTGTTCAGCTGGGATTAATCATTCCTCCTTTTTCTATTTCTTAAAATTTGTTTACTGCTCTGTCATATGCTTAATGCACATGTAAGAGATTGAGGGATATTTTAGAAAACAGTGTTATTTATTTTGGAAACCAGAGTCAGAGCACCTAACAACCTAAACAGAATGTTCTATCCAAATCTTTAGTTGCAAATTGTTTTTCTCTACAGTGTTGGCTTTTGGTACACTCAGAATTAATTTCTAAAGAAAATCTTTTCTCAGTTCTCATTGTTTCATATCATATTAGCTTTTTCTTTTTCAAAAATTAATTTAAACAAATTATAAGTAAGGTGACACATTTATGAAAGGACTCAATCATATTTTGAAAAGAACTTAGAAATTTGATAAGAAATTAAAGATAAAATGCCAACCAGGAGTTAATAACTATGTAGGTGTCACTTTCTAGACTAGAGAGATCCCCAAAGTTATAATTCATGTCAGATTATAAAGTAGGTGTACATTATCTGGAGTTTCTCTTCTAAACTTTAAAGTTCCTGCAAACAAGTTTTTTTCTGCTTATTCATGACCTTCCTGACCATCCTGCACCACAGTGGAACATTCAGTTTCATGAAAAAGTGACAGAACAAAATGAAAAGCTAACACAAATTTTGAAAAGAAAACATAAAGAAATGCCCATCTCCACTTCTCTTGAACCCCAGTTCCTTCTGTCTTTTGTGTATTTTGGAAAGCTCAGTTTGAGAAATGCTGCATACACAAACAACTACCATAGCTTTATCAACTGCTTCCATTGTTGGCCAGCAGGAAGATTCCATGGGGAGGCCACATGTGGGAGAAGGACATGAACAGGGTGGCAGGAGCAACTGGAGAGACAGCAAGGCTGAAAGGAACATATGTATGCCTAAAAACACTTGCATGAAAAAATCCTTCAAATTTTTCCAAACAGTAAACTTCCCAACCTACCTCTTTTCCCTTCCCATGTTACATAACCTTTCTACATTGGCACCTGTGTGTAATATACCAAATACCAAAATGAAAACACAGGAAAAGGACTGCTTCCCAGTAATTGCCAGCACAAAAATATAACATAAAGTGAATACTTTATATCTTTTCCAGATGAAAAAGTTTCCATTTCTTAACAAGATAATGTATCTATATTTGTATCAAATTTTTTCCACCAAATACAATGAACTAAATCCTCACAGCATCTCTCTGAACAGTAAAGTAGTAATATGCTTCCTGTTTGATTTTTTTAGGGTTTTGTTTTTGGTTTTGTTTATTGTTTTTCTCTCTCTTCTGGTATCACTCAGCTTGGATCCAAAGGGAGGCACTACTTGAGCGCAAATAAAGAGCACCAAGAAAAGCCTTCTCCTTTTGGTCAGAGAAAGGGGGCTCCTATAGGACAGGAAGAGAGAAGAAAGCCCTGTGATTTTTTAAATCTTCTGTACATTCTGTCCCAGCCCACACCCTAGGTAGTCAGTCAGTGGCGGCTGCTGAACAGTCAGCTACAGTTCCAAGGAAGATGAGCTCCTCAGTGGTATATGCAGCTGTGGTTTCAAGAGTGCAGGCATAATGTGCACTCTTGTAATCCCAGTGACTCTGGCAGCTGAGGCAGGATGACTGTGAGTTCAAAGCCAGCCTCAGCAACAGCAAGGCACTAAGCAACTCAGTGAGACCCTGTGTCTAAATAAAATACAAAATAGGGCTGTGGCTGTGGCTCCATGGTTTAGTGCCCCTGAATTTAAACCCCAGTACAAAAAAAAGTGCAGGATGCATTTCAGTGCCTTTCCCACTCTCTGTTCCATTCACTGCTTGATGTAATTCCAGGATTAGAGGACAGTCCAGTGGAACTGGAGTCCTAGCTGTTGGTCAGAGTTTGAGAAGGGGGCAGCTAGAGAGCTGGAAAGTGTCAGGAGAGGACATAAAAATTAGAGTTTAAGAGAGTAATCCCATAAAGGGCTGTATAGAGCTGACCCTAAATAGCATATCTTAGGCATTAAGCACTAAGCTATATGAGAGACCAGCCCTCAGTCCTAGAAAGGCCAATGCATAGTGGGCATGAAGACCATGTCTGAGTACAGCAATGAGTTTCTGAAAACAGATTTTGGAACTAAAATCCACAAAGTAGGAACTCAATCTTGTAGGCTGTAACTGAGCAGGTTAGTTGTTAAAACAATAACTATATATATTTTTTTTTCTGAAAATTTAAACAGGATGTACAGACTCTTAAGAAAATATCAAATCATCCAAGATACAAACCACAATTACTTGGCTTATAAAAATATGGGAAATCTCAACTCATTAGGAAATCAGACAATTAACATAAACTCCAAGAAGACAGAGATGAACATGATCACAAGATTTTAAAGCAGCTATTATAATGGTGTTCCAATAACTAAAGGCAGATGCTCCTATGCAAACTGAAAGAAACACTGAAGAAATAAAGAAAAGATACCAATAAAAAATTTAACATCAAAACATAATAGGATGATCTGCCACATGACCAGCGCTGGCTTCATGAAATAAGGTTTGAGTCGTTAGTAAATGTTAGGGAGTTTTAAATTAAAGAGACAAGACTTTTATTACCTTTAATACCTGCTCTGGGATGGCTTCTCCTAGTTCCCGCCTCCAGCCACCTAATGCAGTAGTGAGGTTTATAGAAGAGACTAGCTTTTATTGGGGAACAAAAAATTCCAGGGAAAATCCAATCCAATGAAGGTTAAGGGGGGCAGCATCCCAAGGTCAGTGGTGATGATTGGGTCTTCAGGGCAGTGGCCAGGCATGCCTCTGCACAGAAAAGCCCTTGGACCTGAAGAAGGGTGGGAAATAGCTCTGTGTCTAAGCGCCTCTCACCGAGCCAGGGAGGTAACTCAAATCATGTGCGAGGATGGCCTCCCACAAGATGGTTCTGGGGTTGTGGCTCAGTGGTAGAGCACTTGCATAGCATATAAAGGCACTGGGTTTGATTTTCAACACCATATATAAATAAAGAAAAAATAAATGTTCACTAACAACTAAAAAAATAACAGATTAGATAAAATATTATGGAATAGGCTTAGTAGTAGAATTTACATGAAAGAGAAGTAAAAAAAGAAGGAGGATGGAGCAAACAAATTTAAATAAATTATGACTGAAATTTCACCACATTTTAATGACACCTAAAGATGCAAGGAACTCAGCAAATTCCAAACAGCTTAAACCCAGAGAAGTGCATGCCCAGTCACACTGCAATCCAACTAGTGAATCAAAAGATAAAGAAAATTATTTTGAAAGCAGCCACAGAAAGTCACATTTTCAAAGAAGGTAAAAAAAAAAACCCTTCAAACAATTGTATTTTTTGTTTCATATAAAAAGCACAGAGAGTAGAAAAGCATTTTGAATTGCTAAAAGATTGTCACCCAGGAACACTACATTCAGTGAAAACATCCTTTGGGAATCATGATGAAATAAAGACATTATGAGATGAAGAAAAATTAGGTATTAAAAGGAGACCTGCCTTAAAAGAAATGCTAAGAAAGTTCTTCAAACACAAGAGAAATACTACAGGAAAAGATGGCAATGAAGGAGGTCTAAATAAAATAAATAGATTGGAAAAGTACTTTCAAGGGCTGGTGTTGTGGCTCAGTGGTAGAGAAATTGCCTTGAATGTGTGAGGCCCTGGGTTTAATCCTCAGCACCAAATAAAAATAAATATATAAAAATAAAGGAAAAAACATCTAACTTTAAAAAGGAAAAAAAAAAGAGAACTTTCAAAAAGATAAACTATGTCCATTCACAGCCAATATGACTATCTACATAGACAATCCCAAAGATTCTGAAGAAAAAAGTTCCTAGAATTAATAAATGAATATAATAAGGTCAATAGATACAAGGTCAACAAATTAATATTTCATAGTACCAAGGAATAGCTAAACTAAAATTTAAAAAAAAACAACACTAGTTCCAAAGAATTAAAAAATTAGATGTAAATCCAACAAAATGTGTATAGGATATATACACTGAAAAACATAAAATGCTCATTAATAAAAAACAAACAATGAATGGGCTGGGGTTATAGTTCAGCAGAGAGTTCTCACGTCACATGTGCTAGGCCCTGGGTTTGATCCTCGGCACCACATATAAATAAATAAAGTTTAAATAAAGCCCCTCTCTTTAAACACACACACTCTCTCACACACACACACACAAAAAAAACAAAACATGAAGATACATAAATTGGGAAATAGCATGTTCATGAACTGAACAAAATGTAATTATGACATCAGTGCTCTCCAAATCAAAGTAATGCCAGTAGATTCAACACAATTCCAATGAAAATAAAACAAGATCTTTACACATACAACTAAGTATTAAGAAAGATATATGGAGTTAGGCATGGTGGAATACTCTTGTAATCTCAGTGACTTGGAAAGCTGAGGCAGGAGGATCACAAGTTCCACAGCAGCCTGGGAAACTCTGTGAGATCATGTCTCAAAAAATAACAAGGGCTGGGAATGTGGCTCATTGTAGAGCACCTCTGGGTTTGACCCTAAATACCACCAAAAATGGAAGTGAAAACACAATACATAAAATGGGAGAAAATACTTGTAAATAAGGCTCTAGCATCAAGAATATATCAAGTACTCTTACAACTCAACAACAAAAAGAGGAATACTAAGGATGAGAATACACTTCTTGCCAAAGAATATTTATTAATGTCAATAAACACATAAGATACTCAACATCAGTATCCATGAGAGAAACGCAAATCAAATTCACAAGGAGATACAGTTTCACACCCACAAAGATGGAAATGACTTAAATTTTTGTAAATAAAAAAATGACCAAAATGTTGGCAAGGGTGTGGAGAAATTGAAAACTTCATACATTACTGTGGGAATATAAAATGGTTTAGTCATGTACATCAGTATAGACTGGTGGAAGAGCATGCGTGTGGAATGGTATTTTTGATACCCAGGGCAAAAATAAATAAGTAAATAAACAAAGAATTATCTATGAACCAGCAATTCTTGCTCCAAATATATCCATAAAATATTGAATATAGCAAATCTAATACTTTCACATGTATGTTCATAGCAACATTATTCACAACATTCAAATGGTGGAAATATTACAAATATCCACCAGTGGATGAATGAATAAATAAAATGTAGGACTGGAAATTCTGTAACTATAAGCCAAAATAAATCTTTTGTCCTTTTAAGTTTAGAATTTTGCCACAGTAACAGAAAGCAGACTAATGCAGATGGCATTTGCACAATATTGTGAATGTACCAAATGCCACTGTATGTTAAAAGGGTTAATTTTGTGTTATAAGAATGTCATCATGTTAAAAAATAGGACAAAACACAATGCATAAAAACATTTGGTAAATTCGACTTTCCCAAAATTGAAACTTTTGTCTCTGTGAAAGACATTGTTAAGAAAGTGAAGCATCAAGCTACAGATTAGAAGATATTTGCAAAGCATGTACTTAAAAGAGGATACATATCCATTATATATAAAGAAGTCTAAAAACTTAACAGTTAGAAAGATCTTTTTCTTTGTAATTGGGCAAGAAATTAGAATGGACATTTCAAAAGTGATGACACTTGGATGGCAAGTAAGTACATGAAACATTGTTCAACATTATTAGCAATTAAGAAAATGCATGACTGAGGTTATGGCTCTATGGTAGAGCACTCACTTAGCACCAGTGAGGCACAGGGTTCAATCCTCAACTCCACATACCATTAATAAAATTTAAAAATATAAAATGTAAATAGAAGACAATGTAATGTTATCACTATGTGTCTATTAGAATAGTAAACAAACAAAAGAAGAAACAATGATAATATCAATTACTGGTGAGAATACAGAGCAAATAGAACTCATTTATTTCTAGTGGAATGCAATTTTTTAGAAAGAAATTTGGTGCTTCTTATTATGTGAAATATAGACTTATCTATGTTCTAACACTCCCACTATTACATATTTGTCATAGAAAAAACTTATGTTCATGCAAAATCTCTACATAAATGTTTACACCAGCTCTAGTCATATTTTTCTCCTTCAAATTTCCTTCAGTGGGTGAGTGGATAAACATGCTTTATCCATACAATGGAATAGTATTCAGCCACAAGAAGGAACAAGCTATTGATGCCTGCAAACACTCAAAGGCATGATGGTGTGGTGTCAAAAGGAGACATGTTGTATTACTCCATTTATATGACATTTTACAAAGTTAAAATATAGTACTTAGGGCAGGGGTTGTACCTCAGTGGTAGAGTGCTTGCCTTGCATGTGTTTGGCACTGGGTTTTATCCTCAGCACCAATAAAAAATAAACAAAAAAGGTATTGTGTCCATCTACCATTAAAAAACATTTTAAAAATATATGCAGTACTCAGAGTTTTCTGGGGTTTAAAGGAGGTGAAAAGCTAACTATAAAGAAAGTTCTGGGATTCTTCTGTATCTTAATTCTAGTGGTAGCTGAATGTACAAAGAAATGTGTTAAAATTCAAAGACCTATACACACACAAGTCAATTTGGCAAAATGTCAGTAGTGACAGTTGTCCAACTTTGTGAATATAAATAATGCCACTGAATGATATGTGTGAAAGTGGTAAAGTCTGTGTTATACATATTTTTTCACGGCATTGGCCTGTGAACTTGTTATTTTTACCAAATGAGTCAGTTGACAGGTGAATGCTTGTTACAATGGAAGACTAAGAGCAAAGACAATCACCTCCTCCCTCCTCACATGTATCCATTGAAGGAAGCACTGCAGCTCTACGACAGAGCACTGCTAAGAGCTTTATGAACTGATTTCTTAGCAAGTTTGCTTTAAATTTTTATTTTTCAAATCTGATATTGTTATGAGCATTTAAACCACTTACAATTTTCTCCAAACTGGGTCAAATACAACCCAGATAAAGCCAAGGGATAAACCTATAAAGAACCATTCAGGTCTGTGAGGGTTTTTTGTTTGTTTATTTGATTTTTAATTAAAGGTGTTTATAAAAATAAAATAGAGTTTGGGCATTCAGTGAAAAGACTACATAAAAAAACACAATAGGCTTTGTATAAAATAAATTTTAAAAATATGGTGGAGAGTCATGGTTTATATGAACATGATTTTCATATAAATGTTTGTTATTCAAAGTAAAGAAATTATATTATGAGAGTATTAATTATTAATAATGGCCACACACACACACACACACACACACACACCTTGTTATTCACAGATTCTATATTTGTGAATTGGTCTAAATACTAAAATGTATTTTTAGATCCAAAATCAATTATGGAGAATTTGAGTATTGGTTTTAAATTAGAGATTTGAAATGTGTTTTATCCCTTTGTATTTCATGGAGTAATTTGAGGAGTTTTGGCCTCAGTTCTTCTTTAATTTTTTTTTTTGTAGAACTCAGCTGGGAGTACATTCAGGCCTGGGTTTTCCTTTTTTGGAAAGTTTTTCATTACTGCCTCTACCTCATTACATTATTGGTCTGTTTGGGTTTTTTTCCTCTTGATTCAGTTTTGGCAGATACTACTTATCTATAAATGCATCCATTTCTTCTAGGTTTTCAAATTATTGAAATACAAGTTTCAAAATAGTCACTAATAATCTGCAGGATTTCTATGATATCTATGGTGATTTCACCTTATTTATCACTAATTTTATAAAAATGGCTTTTCTCTCTTTTCCTCTTGGTTATATTAGCATGGGAGCTTACTAATCTTGCTTATCTTTTCAAAGAAACAACTGTTTCATTGATATTTAGTGTTGTTATATTTTGTTCTCAAGTCCATTAATTTTGTCTCTGGTCTTATTTTCTTCCTTCCTTCTTTCAGTGTTTGCTCCTCCACCATAGCCTGGTTTTTACACCATTTCCTATTTACACTGTGCATGATGTGGGCTTCCTCAGTAGAGTGAGCTGAAGTCATATTGCAGGAAGCAGGGGCCTCTTATGAGTAAGCTACTGCATCATTGCTCCTTGATTCTGGTATGAGTCCATGTGAGGACAGCATGGATCAGGTGAAGAGATTCTCAGATCCTGAGGAATGCTTTGGTCCTCAGGAAAAATTTCCCAACTATTTCCAAGTTGATCTTAGGTGATGGTGTGCTCATAGTGAATGGTCCAACTGTAGTGGGAGACACCTGGCTCTGAGTTCAGGACCTGGCACTCCCTGGCCCCACCCATGCCCACCTTCCTGTGGTGGAACAGCTGAAATGCATCAAGCCTTTTATCTTGGAGGAAAGTTTCCAGGATATCAAGGAAGCACCAGCACAAGTCAGTTTTCAAGAGCCTGTACTTGGAAAGAAAGGAAAAGCATGGGTTTTTAAAGGTGGCTCCTACATAGAGAATAATCCACAAAACTACAATTGTCTTATATTAGACAATGGTGCCAATAACATGCATTGGAGAAAAGATAACCTCTTCAACAAATGGTGCTGGGCAAACTGGAAATCCATATGCAACAAAATGAAATTAAACCCCTATCTCTCACCATGCACAAAAGTCAAAATGGATTAAGGATTTGGGAATAAAACCAGAGACTCTGTGTCTAATAGAAGAAAAAATTAGGCCATAATCTCCATCATGGGGAATTAGACCCAAACTTCCTTAATAGGACTCTCTTGTCACAAGAATTAAAATCAAGAATCAATAAATGGGATAGACTCAAATTAAAAAGTTTCTTCTTGGCAAAAGAAATGAGGTGAATAGAGTGCCTACATCTTGGGAGATGTACATAACTAAAGTTTAGACATTCCCCTACAAAAAATTATATACAGTCTCTGCTCACTAGTGTATAATTCTCTACTGAGTTTTACTATATCCCATAGTATTATTTTGTTGGTAAGTCTTCTAATGGTTTATCTAGGTTTTATCTTCTTAAGAAGTAATCACTAAATTACTCACTTTTACAAAGTTTCCTTGTGCCCTTTTGGGACTCTTCCGGCCCCATCCCCAGGCAATCACAGATTCACCTTAATGCCAGTACGGGTATGAGCTCTGATTCTTGTGACTCTTGTTGGAAATTGCACTTTTCTGTTGTCTCAGTTATAGAATTAAATTAGCTCTCATGTGCTTGCCAGCTTCATGTTTACTCTAATTAAAATGTTTACTCTAATTTAAAGTATATATGCATTCATATACTTTATCTCAGAGAACTTATCCCATATACCATAATTAATCATTGTAAAGCCATCCATTGGCTTCTTAACAGAAGTTCTCACAATCCAAGATGGTAGTTCCTTTCCAGACACAGATCTGCAGGCAAATGAGAGACTCATATGTATATCTCAGGATATCAAAGATTTCCTGTGGGAGCACTAAAAGAAAGTTTGAGAGGAGCAGAACCCTCATAATAACAGCAATTTCTAGAATTCAAATGTCATTTTGCCTAATAATAAAATGTAGTTTAATCTGTGACCTTTGTATCTATGAACACTGAATAAACCTCTGAGGAATGTTTAAGTCTCCCTCCCCATTCTACTGAGACACTTGAAGGTCAACCTTAGACTAATAGAGCCCCTGCAGACAGCACATAAAACTCACTTAGTAAATTAATATTAATGGAATGAATTTTTGTTATATTCCAAATGACTATCAGGAGAAGGTCATGGTTGTTTATCTTTTAATAATCTTTAGTTGTCCTTTTGTTAAAGACTGTTCAGGTTACACAAGATACATCTGCAGACATTTACACTATCCTTTCTCACAGAATAGTGACAGTTTCCACCATATCCTGATGATATCACAGTTTGTTGAATTGTGATTAGAATGAGCTGTTTGAGTGACAGACAATTCTACAGACTCAGCATGAATTTGAATCTTACATAAAGAATATTCAAATCATATGCATCATTATGCACCTGTGGAACCAGCTACTCAGGAGGCTAAGGCAAGGGGATCATTTCAGCTAAGAGTTCAAGACCATCCTCTGAAATATAGTGAGATCCCATATACAAAAGAGAAGAAAAAAAGAACAACAATATTGGATTATTTTCTGATGCACAGTCTATTTTAGAACATACAACGAGATGGTGGGAGGGTTAGGGTTAGGCAACAAGGAATGCTTATAGTTTTGGAAAATTTATGGGAGGAAAACTTAATATTAAATATGTTCTCTTCCTGGTCATTGTCATATTTACTCAGAAATGTCAGTGGTACCATCCAGTGTTCCTCCAGCACATATTAGGTTGGAGAGGGTATTTATTCTCAGAACATTCTCTTTAGTTTAGAGAATCATCCATTATTGTCAGTTTTTCTTTTCTTTAGTGTGTGTCACAGGGTTACTGGGGATTAAACCTGGGAGTGCTTTACCACCAAGGTGCCTTTTAAAATTGTTAATTTTTTTAAATTTTGAGATAAGGTCTCACTGTGTTGCTTCAGGCTGGCCTTGAACTTGTGATCCTTTTGCCTCAGCCTCCCAACTAGCTGAGATTATAGGCCTGCACCACCACACCCATCTTATGATTGTCACTTTGAAGAACCACACATTATACTGTAAACATTGAGTAAGAGATGATTAGTAATTTCAAGATATTTTATCCTATCAATAAATTCACTGATTTACTAGCTCATACCATCACATTGCTGTGAACTGCTTTATTGGCTTGGTCACCACTGTACACAGTGGTGTACAGAGTTCTGCCACATGAAGGCACAGCTGGGAGTCAGCCTCCTGGTTCTTAAGGACCTCAGCCTGATGAGCTGGCAACACCTGTGGAGTGAGGGACTGCCAGGGTGCCTGCCATAGGAGAAAGGCAAGGGCAGAGGAAGTGACAGAGAAGCTTTATGGAGGAAGTGACTACTGAGCTGAGAGTTGAAGGATAAGGGAGCACTTCAGAGGACAGGGGATGGGGGTAAGCTTGCCATGTTGTGTAAATAAAATGCTATGTTAGATACAACTTACTTAAAAAGAAGACATCAGGTCAGAAACATTAATGGGAATTAAGAAGCACTCTTCTACACCCAGAATATAGTTCTGAGGAAGGTGAAGCCACAATACAAAGTCTCAATACCTTTATAAAGATCTGCTCTTCAGGCAGCAGAGAGGATGGGTCATGGGCTTCCAGGGAAGCCAGGACACTTCCTCTTGACACCTTTCCAGGTCCTTTGAAAACAGAATTAATAATGCCTGCCTAAGGAGTCCTGAGGGAACATCCTGGGAACAGCTAAGGAAAAAAGCCAGTGTTCACGACAAGAACAGAATGAAATGGGGCTTCTCTGTGAGGAAGAGTCTGCACAGAGCCTCAGGGCACCAGGGGTCAGAAGAGGATGTTGCTGCCTGCCTTAGAGCTGTCCTTCTGGCCCTCCCAGCCCCTGTTTACTCTAATTTAAAAGACAAAATTTTAAAAAAATACAATAAAATACAAAACAAAAACTAGAGTTTCTGGAATAACTATGGGTCAGAAGTTGAAGGAACCTCACCACCTCCTTCCCCCTTCCCCAATTTCATCAAAACAATTTCTATTCCTTTCCATTAGATTCAATGACTCATAGGGAAACAAATGATAGTTTAAATAAATACTGCATCTGGCAAAGCCATCCAACAGTTTGTCTTACTATCACTTTTCTTTTCTTTTTTTCTTTCTCTCTCTCTCTTTTTTTTAGAGTGTGGGTGGGGATGAGAGGGTGGTACTAGGAATTAAACCCAGGAGAGCTCAACCATTGAGCCACATACCCAGCCCTTTTTATTTTTTATTTTGAGATAGGGTCTCTCTAACTTGTTTAGAGCCTCACTAAGTTTCTGAGGCTGGCTTTTAGTTTGTGGTCCTCCTGCCTCAGCACCCCTAGTTGTTGGGATCAATGAGTATGCTCCATCACGCCTGGTTTACCATTGTTTTTCACTTTAAAAATTGTGAAGTATGTAAAAGGCTCACTGTTAAGTGTGGCAATTCCTATGAAAAATAGATTGAATTAAGTGTGTCACCTAATCTTCCCTTTAAAGAAAGTGTATTGTTCAGGATTTTCCATAGAAACTGAAGAAGAATGTATGTGTGTATACATATACAGGGATTTATCTTCAGGAATTAGCTCACACAATTATGGGGGCTAGAAAATCTAAACACCACACAGCAGATGGGTGAGCTAGAGACCCAGGGAAATTTGAGTCTAGAATTTCTTCCTCTTTGGGAGACCTTGTTTTTTTTAAGGTGTTCAACAGATTAAATAAGGCCTATCCATATCATAGAGGATAATCTGCTTTATTTAATTAAGCTCTTAGGATTTATTAATCTCATCTAAAAAGTACCCTGGTAGTAATAGCCAGACACCTTTTTTTTATTGGTTGTTCAAAACATTACAAAGCTCTTGACTTATCATATTTCATACATAAGATTCAAGTGGGTTATGAACTCCCATTTTTACCTCAAATACAGATTGCAGAATTACATCAGTTACACATCCACATTTTTACATAATGCCATATTAGTAACTGTTGTATTCTGCTACCTTTCCTATCCTCTACTATCCCCCCTCCCCTCCCCTCCCCTCCCATCTTCTCTCTCTACCCCATCTACTGTAATTCATTTCTCTCCTTGTTTATTTTTCCCATTCCCTTCACAACCTCTTATATGTAATTTTGTATAACAATGATGGTATCCTTCCATTTCCATGCAATTTCCCTTTTCTCTCCCTTTCCGTCCCACCTCATGTCTCTGTTTAATGTTAATCTTTTCCTCCTGCTCTTCCTCCCTGCTCTGTTCTTAGTTGCTCTCATTATATCAAAGAAGACATTTGGCATTTTTTTTAGGGATTGGCTAGCTTCACTTAGCATAATCTGCTCTAATGTCATCCATTTCCCTGCAAATTCCATGATTTTGTCATTTTTTTAGTGCAGAGTAACACTCCATTGTGTATAAATGCCACATTTTTTTTATCCATTCATCTATTGAAGGGCATCTGGGTTGGTTCCACAGTCTAGCTATTGTGAATTGTGCTGCTATGAACATGGATGTGGCAGTATCTCTGTAGTGCGCTCTTTTAAGGTCTTCAGGGAATAGTCCGAGAAGGGCAATAGCTGGGTCAAATGGTGGTTCCATTCCCAGCTTTCCCAGGAATCTCCATACTGCTTTCCAAATTGGCCGCACCAATTTGCAGTCCCACCAGCAATGTACAAGAGTACCCTTTTCCCCACTTCCTCGCCAGCACTTGTTGTTGTTTGACTTCATAATGGCTGCCAATCTTACTGGAGTGAGATGGTATCTTAGGTTTTGATTTGCATTTCTCTGACTGCTAGAGATGGTGAGCATTTTTTCATGTACTTGTTGATTGATTGTATGTCCTCCTCTGAGAAGTGTCTGTTCAGGTCCTTGGCCCATTTGTTGATTGGGTTATTTGTTATCTTATTGTTTAATTTTTTTGAGTTCTTTGTATACTGTGGATATTAGGGCTCTATCTGAAGGGTGAGGAGTAAAAATTTGTTCCCATGATGTAGGCTCCCTATTTACCTCTCTTGTTGATTCTCTTGCTGAGAAAAAACTTTTTAGTTTAAGTAAGTCCCATTTGTTGATTCTTGTTATTAACTCTTGTGCTATGGGTGTCCTATTAAGAAATTTGGAGCCCGACCCCACAATATGTAAATCGGAGCCAACTTTTTCTTCTTTCAGACACAGAGTCTCTGATTTGATATCAAGCTCCTTGATCCATTTTGAGTTAACTTTTGTGCATGGTGCGAGAAGGGGATTCAGTTTCATTTTGTTGCATATGTTTTTCCAGTTTTCCCAGCACCATTTGTTGAAGATGCCATCCTTCCTCCATTGCATGCTTTTAGCCCCTTTATCAAATATAAGATAGTTGTAACTTTGTGGATTAATCTCTGAGTCCTCTATTCTGTACCATTGGTCCACCCACCTGTTTTGGTACCAGTACCATGCTGTTTTTGTTACTATTGCTCTGTAGTATAGTTTGAAATCTGGTATCGCTATGCCGCCTGATTCAGACTTCCTGCTTAGAGTTGCTTTTGCTATCCTGGGTCTTTTATTTTTCCATATGAATTTCATGATTGCTTTATCTATTTCTACAAGAAATGCCATTGGGATTTTGATTGGCATTGCATTAAACTTATAGAGAACTTTTGGTAATATAGCCATTTTGATGATGTTAGTTCTGCCTATCCATGAACAGGGTATATTTTTCCATCTTCTAAGATCTTCTTCTGTTTCTCTCTTTAGGGTTCTGTAGTTTTCATTGTATAAATCTTTCACCTCTTTTGTTAGGTTGATTCCCAAGTATTTTTTTTTTTTTTGAGGATATTGTGAATCGGGTGTTTTTCCTCATTTCCATTTCAGAAGTTTTGTCACTGATATACAGAAATGCCTTTGATTTATGCATGTTGATTTTATATCCTGCCACTTTACTGAATTCATTTATTAGTTCTAGTAGTTTCTTTGTAGACTCTTTTGGGTCTTCTAGGTATAGAATCATGACTTCCGCAAATAGTGATAATTTAAGTTCTTCTTTTCCTATTTTTATGCCTTTAATTTCTTTCGTCTAATTGCTCTGGCCAGTGTTTCGAGAACTGTATTGAATAGAAGTGGTGATAGAGGGCATCCCTGTCTTGTTCCAGATTTTAGAGGGAATGCCTTCAATTTTTCTCCATTTACAATGATGCTAGCCTGAGGCTTAGCATAGATAGCTTTTACAATGTTGAGGTAAGTTCCTGTTATCCCTAGTTTTTCTAATGTTTTGAACATAAAGGGATGCTGTACTTTGTTGAATGCTTTTGCTGTGTCTATCGAGATGATCATATGGTACTTATCTTTTAGTCTATTCATGTGGTGAATAACATTTATTGATTTCCTTATATTGAACCATCCTTGCATCCCAGACACCTTTGATCAAAGATCTGAATATTGTACTCTAGCCAGATTGACACATAAAATTACTCCTCATAGAACATGACACAGGATGATGAACTACAGCATAATTTTGATGTTCCCATACCCATGCAAGTAGAGTCCCTGTGCTCCATCTTGCCCTCTTCAGGTAGCTGTAGGCCAACCTTCTGCCAGAGAGTGTGGGGGATGGAGATCCTGTTCATGGACAGAGAGGCCTGGCTCACAGCCTTCCCTTCCCTAGCATTTTTACTCTTGAACTTCATGTTCCTTCATGTCCAGTGAGCACAGTGCTCTGTAAACCAGTCTTGCTGGATTATTGTGTGAGATGGAAATAAAGTATGGGGGGGGCGATATTTGTTTTCTCCTAAGTTCAGTCATTGCCCTATCAGGAAGGGCTAAATGCTCTGATACAGAGAGGGGAAGAAAGGGTCCCATGTCTTTGGGGGGGCTTTCCTTGGGGGAAAGGAAAAACTAAGGATGAGTCTGGCTTCCATGGGAAAGCATCAGCAATTCTCCCAACCCTAAGCTCCTAATTGAGTATCTCTATCTTCTTAAATTACTATGTGTTCTTTTCCAAAAATTCAACTTAAAAAGTCTAAGTTCCCCTGTTTCGTCACAACCTACCCCAATCTACTTCCTTTTTAAAGGAAAAATTATTAACTCCTTGGTACAAATCATTTCACATTATCTATTAATGGCTTTTTAATTTTTGCTACAAAAATGAAATTTGTTTTAATAATTTTTCTGCTACTGCATCAGAATACCACATGCTGAGTAAATTATAAACAACAGAAATTTATTTGGCTTCTGATTCTGGCAGGTGGAAAGTCCAAGAACATGGCACCTCCAGGTGCAGGGCTTTGTACGGTGGCATCCCATGATGGAAGGGCAGTTGAGCACACACAAGACAGACGGGTAGGGGCTGAGCTCATTCTTTTTATCAGGAACCATCTCCTGAGATAACTAAACCACTTCTTTAATAACCATTAATCCATTCACAAGGGTAGAGCGTTTGTGATCTGATCATCTCTTAAAGACACCACCTCCCAACACGGTTGTACCCAGGAGTAATTTTCCAGCATGTGAACTTGAGGGGATGTATTCAGAGGATGGAAGGTTTTGTCTATGGTTTTCTGATTTTATTGCTATTGTTCACTTAGCCACATACCATATGTGCCTTTTCATATCTAAAGCTTGACTTTTTGTGTGTGGGAGTTTTAAATTTTGCTGTTCTCTATTAAAATAGAAAAAAGAGAGAAAGAAGATTTCTTACAAATAAAAGATGAGCCTTGCTAGGAAATCAGTTTTCTGAGAGGGAATTTCCCCATTATCTAACCCCCTTTTCCCTTGAAAGGGCCTTGGCCTAGTCAGTGCTACCAAGAGTTCTTGTCTTTGGTCTCTGAGACCCAACTTGCACCTAGAAGTTCCCAGTTACTAACTCCATCACTGGAGTGTCTTTTCTTTCTTTTGGCCTCTGTAGTCAAGTTTGCCTTTCAGGCTAAGCCAAAAGCATTGGCCCTTTGTGACTTCATAAGCAAAGAAATGGTAGCATCAACTTTCAGAGAAAATAGAAATCAGAGGGTACAGATCCTTAGTTTACTGTTTATCCACAAAACCTTCCAAACAGCCATTCAAGGAGTGTGGGAGCAATTATATGAAGGTATCTACTTTTGGAGCATCATTTTTAAAGACTGGTATTATCTCTGAAGGAACTTTTTCTTTGAATAGACCAGGAACTCTCATCTTTATCACCAGTTAGAAATTTCCTTTCTGTTTATTATGAGGAAAGCTATCAGTCAGCAAAGACTTGGCTAGATCCCTGCAAAAATCCCTTGTTATATTCCACATTGCAAACCCCAAGGCCATGCCATGATGCATTCATGCTGGAAAGATCAAAAGTTTCATGTCACCAGGGCTGGTGGTTATATCTCATCTTCCTGACTCCAAGCAGAGGAAAGTGGTATGTTCGGTGCACACTGAACACCTGTCATCAGCCAGCATACTATAGACCAGGAAAATACTGACTCTTCCCAGGAAAGCCTTTGTCTGCATTTGGAACAGAAGTACCAGAGGACAGAGGCTACTCAGTCATGGAAAGAAACCCAGGTGGATCAAAGTATCCTGTGTTTACACTGGGAAGAAGGACCCCCTATTTTCCCCATCCAACCCTGTCACCAAAACAATGGTGAGCAATGAGCCCTGCTTTTGTCTTTAGGGTTTTACAGCTTTTGTTCACATGGGAAACAAACAGTGGTATATATATGATGAGTACCAAAAAAGGTATAAAGCAATGATTTTTAATAAGTCCAGTGATTGGTTTCTATCGGTTCCTACTCTGCCTTCTTTATTCTGAAGGAGCTCATCTATCAATGTCCACCCTAAAACTTTCTCATCTCCTCTCTTCTCCAAGCCTCAATCACAGACCATTTACTTATATTTTTAGTTGGTTGTTTATTATTTCCCTTAACCCATAAAATTTTTTTAGCTGGCTTATTAAAATGCACAAAATAAAGAATGGAGTAAGTGTCCAAGATAATACATTAAAAAGATAAGGAAAATAATTGATAAAAAATAAAGAAGAGTATGTGACAATGTCCATCATAGGATGTAGTTCACTTACTGGAATAGGCCACAAATTTGGATCAAAGAGCTATAAGCCAAAGAATTGAAGATAAAGTCAGAAGGGGCAAGAAAGGTAGACATCTGCCTTGGTAATGCCCAGACCAGGGAAGGTGGCTGATCACCATTTACCCGGCAAAGGCCTGAGTTTGATGCTCAGCTAATATTTTTCCATTGGATCCTGACAATCATATGTCACAGGAGATTGGGTAGAAATAGTTGATGGGAGGTGAAGGGAGGGGAGGGGGGAATTGAAAGGGCAGCACAATACAATAGACACTAGTATGGTGTTATGTATAAACATGGCTGTATAACCAATGTAATCCTCCAATATGTACACGTGGAAAAATAAGATTATGTACCCCATTTGAATCAAATGTATGATATGTCAAGAACATTGTAATGTTTTGAGCAACTGATAAAAATTTTAAAAAAGATGTTATCCTCTAATGAATTCCACAAAGGGCACCAAAGTCCTTGGGGTCTGGCACAGTAGAAGATCAACAGGAAGAATCCTTCTCATTCTGCCTCTTCTCTCTTATAACAGCCCATGGGGAAAAAGGTTGCAACTTAGACTGAAGATGGGGACACCAGAGCCACCACAGCTACCGGCCTAGCATGATCAGTAGCCAACATGTGATTGTTTTTTTATGTATTTAATACCTTAGAAACTTACCACAAAGTTAGGATCCTTAAACCATAAAGGTTTACCAGCTTTTTCCACTGGTCTTATGCTAAACTCAGAGGACACCATTTTATTTTCATTCATGGCTTCCATGCTGACACTGTTAAAACATAGTAAGAATTGTTTGAAGTCAGTTTCTTCTAGCAGGATTCCCCCTTCTGCTCTCAACAAGGGGAGACATACAAGGGAAAACTGCATCTAGCACTCTAGCAGGTGATCTGCCCAAAGGGGACCCTGCCTAATGGGAAACAGGAGAGAGAGCAGAACCTGCAGCTGCCATGTTTCCTAGTTCCTCTTAGTGCCAAGCTCAGGGATGGCTATCCTACCCAAGCTGACTCATTTAATCCTGACAACAGCTACAAAGGAAGTGATATCATTCCCAATTTGAAAAAAAGGTAAACCTAGGCTCAGAAGGATGGATTCAAGGCCACACAGCACTCTACCTTTGGATTCAAACCCAGATCAAGCCAATTCTAAAAACCTCACCATTTCTATGATTCCACACAGTCCCAATTCCTGCTTATCTTATCAGCTGTGTCTTAAAATATTAAGGCAAAATCTTAGCACCTAAAGGGTCTAATCATCAGAGAACCTACGCAGGAGCCAGCATGCATAAGGGCACAACAGGACATGGGCATTCTGAGGAAGGAAAATGAGGAGGAAGCTGGAGTGTCACAGGTCTGATATGCTTTAAAACAAGAAATCTTTAAGCTGATAACAACAAATTAGAAATAGCCAAAATAAGGTTATATCTGATTTCAAAGGCAATTTCCAAACTTTCCAGACTACAATACAACTTTTTAGAAACCAAGATTAAATTCAAATATAGTAAAATGCACAGGTCTTAAGTGTAGGTTTCATGGTTTGCTAAATGTTTATACTGTGTAATTCAACCTGCTATCAAGATATGGAACACTTCCATCATCCCACAAAGTTCTCTCCTGTCTCTTCCTTGTCAATACCTTTCAGCCCCAGGGCAACCACTACTCTGATTTCTACCCCAGTACTTACACCTCTTCTAGAACTTCATATAAATGGAATCTGCAGCACGTACTTCTTTAGCTTAGCATAAAGTTTTTGAGACCTATACTAGTTGACATAGGGATCAGCAGTTCGTTTCAATGTATTTGCCTACTACTATTCAGCAGAAGAGAATATGATACAGACATACTAAAAAGTGTATATTCATTTTCCTGTTGATGAACATTTGATTTATTGTCAGTGCCAAGTTACTCCAAATAAAGCTGCTGTAATATTTTCCTTTTTCTTGGGTAAATACTTTGGAATGGAGTAGTTATACTTTTGGGTAAGTGCATGTTTAACTTCGTGAGAAGTTACATCTCTGGATGTGTGTGTATATGCATGCTTCACTGTCCTCTCAATGGGATCAATGAGAGGAAAGAGGAGTGGGGAAAACAAGAAGCATTCACTCTATCCCAACAGTTCTCTGACCATTCTTTCCTCAAATACCTTCCCAGATTCCTCTTTGGGGTTTTTGGGTGGGCTGGGGCTCCAGCCAAGGAATCTGGAACCTGTACTCCCTCCCCTCTGTCTGAATGGCTCCTCCCTTCATCCTCACTCAATCCAGTCTTACGTGTCATTATACAAAACCTTTTGTTTTAGGAAATTCACACTGAAATCACTCTATTTAGAGGTTGTAGTTCAGGAACAAAGGAGAAAGTCCAGGCCACTGATTGGAAAAGACATGATGGGAATAGGTCTAAGGAAACCTGCCAGTTTTAGAAGGAAAGAGATCATTCTCCCAAGGAATCCAATTCTTCATAAGGGTGCTCCATCAGACTACTCAGCAGGAAACAGGCCAATGCCCCTGCACTGTCAGGATGCCAGGCCTATTGGGTGGTCTAAATTTAAGAAAAAAGAGAAAATCAAAAATTCTAAGAACTAGAGACAGACAGATAGACAAGCCTAAGAAGGGATCATATCAGAAGGGATACCCAAGACAGGTAGGGGCAACTTAGAGTCTAGTCCAGGGAAAATGGGCAGAATTGAAAGTTTTCCTGGGGCCAGGTACACCTCAAATTTCAACTTTATTAATAATTTGAGATTTCCATAAAGAATATGACTACTGATATAATACTGTTTCCATCTGAGAAGAATAAACAAATTGACCTGCTAAATAAGCAAAGAGGAAATTCAAAAGAAAAAAACTGGGCCCCAAGACCTTGGACAGTGTTTACAGAACCATCCACAAGAGCATGCTCAGCTCCCAGAGCCCCAGCCTCAGGGAGTGCAACTGATTTTTTATTCCACTCCAGAAAGGCTCCAAGACTGCACCTCTCCCTTTCTGTTTATTTCCCCACCCCATTCCCAACAAGGAAGCTCAAAGGTGTTGAGTGTCAGTGAAGGGGAAGGAATTCAGATTCTTTGACATCAGCTTTTTGTCTCAAGGCAGACCAGGGGGAACAGTGTGGGATTAGGGTAGGTGACTTCCCCAGAAGCCACTATTAAAAGCAGGCACTCAGCAAGTCACTGTATGCTAGATAGTCTGAAAGTCCTGCCAGGGAAGAGGTCATACCATCAGATAAGTGCATTGTTGATAGTAAGAGAAGGATGACTTCTAAAAGACAGGCCGGAAGTCCAAGTTCCAAGCCCCAAGCTAGAGAATCAAGAAGGAAATGAAGATGATGTACATGGATTGTTTTTCAAACAGACTCTTCCTCCTGAAGGGCCTAATAAATTCTCTGCTCTTCCCTTCAGCAGTCCTGAATCCCCTGAGAAGTCAAGCTGAAGAAGCGGCTGAGAAAGGAAACCACCTGAACAGAACTGATACATACAATTCCAGAGTGAATCTTGCCTCTGAAAATAGTGGGGGGCTTTCTTGAATCTCTAACCAGATAAATCTCTACAGGGGTTCAGACTGGTTTTCTGCTTTCTTTCCTCCTTACCCTTACTACCACCCCCATGTTACTCTACCTTCACCTTCCTTCCTCTGTACCTCAGCCAAGGTCATGAGAGGGAGATACCTTAGCAAAGGGAAGACCAAGTCTCTGGGGCTCAGATGTTTAAAAGAAGATTTACAATGATGTATAGTTTCCATATTATGAAAGCACTATTAACATGAAGAGTTTTTTATGAGATAAACAGTCCAGAGACACAAACACCCTAAGTAGAGGAGAGGAAGTAACACCTAACATTAAGGGTTGTCCTCTCTTTGCAGCACTAAAAGAGCTGATATAAGCACAAGAGAAGAGAAACCTGGACTGCTATTAAAGAAGCACATGTCTGTCACTAAGACACTGAAGTCAGCAAAGCCTAGGGTCTCAGCCCAACTATGCCCAACTACAGAGCTCAAACACATTGGTTATTCTCTCCAGAGAGCAGCCTGCATGACTCAGACACAGATTTCAGGATAACTTGGGCTTTCTGTCTGTGGTTACAAAAAAAGAAGGAGACAACTGTCTTTTTGTCTTATCATTGAAAAAGCAAGTACCAGATACATCTAGTATCCCAGATTTTTTAAAAAGGATAATTCTAGTCTAAAACTGAAGAGTTACTATAGCAAAAATGCAATATAAAACCTCAATATTCAATAAAGTCAAATAAATAAGAGAAATTAATTCCTTAGGACACAATGAAGTCAGATAATCTTAAAAGTCTATCAGACTGACTGAGATGACTATCAATAGAGAGAAATGTTCACAAATAATCCTAAGTGAAAAATAGGATACAGAATGTAATACATCAAATAAAATACAAAAACTATATCTAATATAGAAAGAGTAACATGATTTAAGATTACCATACTTTTTAAAAGTTGGAATAGAATAATTTTTTAAATGAATAAATCAAGTCAGTCTAGCATTCTTCTCAAGAAGCAAAGCAGCCTCAACTTAAGATGCTTTGTTAACTGCTTATTAACCATTATAAATCAAAAGTTGACCAACTAACACTCAATCTGTAGGTCAATTAGATTTCTCAGAAAAATTCAACAAGTAGAATAGGTGTTTGAGAAGATTTAAATGTCCTATAAGAAGGGCAAAATAATTTCTCTGCCTCATTGAATATGTTATGCCAGAAATCTAATTCCATCTTCCAACATAGAGTGATAAAGAAAGGCAATTAAAAAAGAATGTGAACTCTGGACAGCCCACTTGAGTTTGAACCCTGACTCTTACCACTTATTAGGTATGTGGAAGTGGGCAAGTTATTTACTTGTTATTTATTTGCCCTTAATCTTTTGATATGTAAAATGAGAAAAACAACCCACATAAAGTTAGTTAGAGAATTAAATGACATTGCTTAGAAAATGCTTAGAACAGGGTCTAGCACATAGTAAATGCTGAAACATTAATTACTATTATTTATCACTATTTCTTTTATTTTTAACACAATATCTATTCCCTGTACCACCAGTCCAGTAATCCTTTTCAAAGTATAATTAACCAGAATGAATGGAAGACTATACTCTTGTAACATTATTAATCAGTAACCACATTAGTTACATTGAGAATATAAATCCAAACACAGCGTTGTAATTCTAAGACAATACACAAAATTTAACAAGTATAAATATAAACACTTAATAGTAATTTGTGCTGAACTGAATAAAGATCCACCTTGATGGCATAATAAAACAAAATTGTTTTTGTACTATTAAACTATTTACTAAGTTTGAGTAGAGGGAAGTATCTATAAATGCTTTGCTCAAAATACTATTAGATCAAAAATATTCTCTTTAAATCCTGAGATTTGCAACTATGCACTCAATTTTACTTAAGAAACCATATGCACATTTCTGGAAAGTAAAACTTGCCTTATGAACCCATGATATTAAAAAGAATCCATGAATCCACAATGTTGAATTTTTTCAACAATCTCTAAAAACATTGTAATAATCTCTAAAGTAAAAATCCTTTGTAAAATTTTAAATCTCATGGAAGTTTTACACATTTTTCTTTTAAGAAAACAAATAGTTAAAATTATTGATATAGGGAAATTTAGGTGCTGAAAGATCTGTAAAACCTCTTTTAACTCAAGAAAGTCATTTATATAAAAACACTCACCTCCCCACTAATGAAACCTTGGGGAGCCTGAGTTAATTTTAATATATACAAAGCTCTGAGCCAGAAATGCCTTCCCCATTTAAACCCATCACCCCACAGTCAATCTCAAGTCCCTTTGCCTCCCCACCTCTCCTATACTACTATCATGAGTTATCATCTTCCTCTGTCCTGCCATATATGTGAAGTTATATATAATCAACTTGGGCTCAAGGTTAGAAATTATTATATTTCCCCATGTAGATGATAGGTAGAATTGTAGCATGGTTTCAGGTATACAAGCACAAGCACCTTCTCCCAGTTATTCAAGTTACTATTGTGAAGAAACCCTTATCTAGTTACTATGGTGAATGAGATTTGCAGATGCATTTAAGGTCCGAAATTAGCTGACCTTAAACAAAGGCAATTATCTAAGTAGGCTTGTGCTAATCACATAAATTCTTTAAATCAAAATCCAGAGATAAGACAAGTCGGAGATATTTGAAGCTTGAGAAGGAATGGATAAAGGTGGATTCTCCATAGCCAGTTGGGAGATGAAGGAAGCCATGTGCCCAGGAATAGAGGCAACAGCTGACTGCCAGCAAGGAGATAGGGACTCAAAGACCTACTGCCCCAAAATAATTGAATTCTGCCAACAATCTGAATGAGGCTGAATGCCCCCAGGACCTTTAGATAAGAAAGCCCAACAAACATTTGTATTTCAGCTTTGTAATACCCAAAGCAGAGAACAACCAGTCATGTTATACAAGAACTTCTGATCTATAGAACCATGAGCTAATGAATGTGTTACCAAAGAAAGCTTAAATAAATCCTCTAGCTTCACTTGCTATTTATTGACTTGAAATTACTAATCTTGGAGATCACAGAGATAGTAATAAATTATTAGTCTTCCACTAGCTTTGTTGTAGATAATACCTCTGACATGTGGACTATGATGATAACTGTTGCCTACATTTCTCTTTAGGGAACTAAAGACCACTTTTGCTGAAAGCACTAACTATTCACTTGGTCCTGCAGATGTCCCATGGGTGACTGAATGTTGGCATCTCTATCTTTATATTACGTGTATCTCCTTTGTTGTATTAACTTTTGGGTCAGATTCTATTCAGCTCCACAAGTAAACCTGTTGAACATTTGAGAAATGTTTTGTCCCGAACTATAATATAGGATTAATATTACAAGACCTATTTTCCTAGTTTCTCCCCACTTAAAACTAAAGACACCTGCCAGCTGCCATGCCCAGACACATCAGATCATGGAATTAGTGAAAAAAGGTAGCATTCAAGTTCCTGGATGATCACTACCTAGTCCCAGAAAAGACATAAATATTCCTTCCTTTTATTAGTCTCTCTCTCACCATTCCTATCCTAGACCTGTAATCTTCAACCACCTGCTAGAGTCCAGAAGCTTATTTGTGGGCAAAGCTCCCTCTTCCCATTTTTTTTTTGCCACTGCATAAAGCTTTTCTTTTCTCCCCAACACTCCACTCTCAGACAGCAGTTTTTCTGTGGATTGACTTTCTCAGCTGATGATTTATTTAAGATACTTGTGGTAATTCATAACAGCAACAACAGAAAACTAATACAATATATATCTGTCATTCTCTTGGTCTGAGAAGTTTTTGGGAGGTAGGGAACAGGATATAATACTTTGAAATATCTTAAGCATACTTCTGGGGACATAACAGAAACACAATACTATTAAACACTTGCTGACGACTGAAGTGAACTGAAATATAACAGAAAGGCTGAGCAAGCAACACAGATGAGGATCACCTCTAAAAAACGTCCAGGCAGTTCTCAAGAAAGTACTGTGCTAATGGCTGCGGATCAGGGCAAAAATTTTAGACTTTTTGCCAGAGACAGAAGCCAAGTTGTTTTCCTTCCTATTTCCAGCATCCTGAAGTCATTTAGTCATTCTCTGACGATTACTATGGTGGGAGTTGATCAGTGTTACTTTTGGGGTCAAACAATCATTCCTCCCAAAATGAAATGACTACATTTCTTGACCCTGGCATAACTGAATATCAAAATAATAGGCATATTGGGAGAAAGTATTCATGATAGATCTCAGAAAAGACTTCGATAAAGAATATGCACAAGTGGAGCACACCTGAATCAGAGCCAAATTAACTCAAAGGTCCACCAGTAGTTAATGTTTGTACAAGATGACAGATGTACTTAAGTCTCATAAAGACTTTTCCACACACACACACTAAAAAAGTCTCAAGACTTTTCCAAAAAGGAACCTAGAGGGACACAAAAGAATATTCTGTGTGATTTCATTTATATTATGTTTGAAAACACAAAGGATGTTTTAAGAGGCCAGCCTGTCTCTGCTCTGGTATCATAATGCAGAAATTAAATTTCCTAAATGAGAGAAATCATATGTTATCAATGCCTCTCTATATTCCTCCATGTAGGACAAGGCGCTCTGCATCTTAAGACACTCAGCGAATGTCTGTAGGATGCACCAAGGGGAGACCCGCTACCTTTCAAAGACACTCAAGTTCTAAGTCATGAACCTCACTGGAAGTGCTACCTCTATAGGAATGGGCAGTCCTTGTTCTAAATTTGTAATAACCCCTCATCTCCTCTTCTCGCCTCACAATACAAGGTGGGTGGTAAGTCTAGCCAAAGCCGAAGTATAACTAAGAGGGAGGAAAAATACTCATTTACACCACCAACCAGTATCTACTTCAGCCAGCACGACCATAGCCCAGCACTGTGCATGCGCACAACGCCTAGCCCGCCATGCTCATGCGCTCTCTCATTGTAGGCCATGCACATGAGCTGTCTCATTGTTGGCCCGCGCACGCGCCAAGTAGACCTTTTTCTTTTTACTGACACCATAGCCCCCTCCGCTGCTGCCTTTGTAGGAGGGGCTAGCTGGCCTCTTCTTGTTGTTTTGGGTTATCTAGGGGGTGGAAGTGACTGTCACAATTGGAATTTGTGCCGCCAACCTACCCAGTCATTCTCCTGCTACCCCCTCCTGCTTTCCAGAGGCTGGCTCTGGAACTTCCTGCTAGTCCTTACTTCCATCTCGATGCTAGAAAACCTTGTCTGGACTCCTACAGCTTTCCCTGTCTTCTCTGGGTGGATTATAAAAGGCGGAGCTTGGAGTGGGAAGGTGTCAGCCAGGTGGTGCCCTGGGAGTTGGTTCACGTGCCTGGAAATCCCCAATGAACATCTTATCTTTTAAAATAACTATGCCTTTAGAATTAATGATCATGTTGCCTTTCCTCACACTAAGTCAGATTAGTCACTTTTGATGTTTGTAAGAACGAAGGTAATTTAAGGTTGAGGGTGTAGCCAGTGGTAGAGTGCTTGCCTAGTAGGCAAGAGGCCCTTAGTTCAGTCCCCAGTACCACAAAAATAAAAAGACAATATAGTCCATTATCAATGGACTAGACAGATTGCCAAACTGTTAGCTTTTCCTTGGTCTCTGCCTTTCCATGCTGAAAAAGTATTTCAATAGTACTCAAATGAACTTGAAAGATAGAGTGTTTCTTAACCTTTTAAAGGTCAGAGACCTGTTTGAGCATACTACCCTTCCTTCTATTTCTTTACTCCTCCTACCAAATGGAATTTTACATACAGAGTTTAGGGAGGTCACAGAGCTGCTAAACCCTATTTATTAACCTCTGTGCCCCAGCTCGTTGTTCTTTGTTTTGTTCTGCCCCATACTTCTTTAGAACCTTTATGGCGTCAAACTACATGATTTATAACTGGGTGGTTATAACTTTTGGGTCCAACTAGAATGTCATCTCTGAGAGAGGGCAAGTTATGTGTTACTTATCTGTTCACAGTTACAGTAACTTACAAGTTATTGGTGCATTGTAATTATGTTTTAATGAAGTAAATAATAAATGAATGAACTTCATGCAGTGACTAGTTGGAAACTGATATTTGAAAGGAGAATGCTATAGAATGACTTTCAGGTAAAAGAGCAGTCAAGGAAACAATTTTGTTACTGATATTTTTCTCTTTTGGAGAAGAAAATAACCTACCAGTGTCGCAATGTTCTCTGCCATATGGAATCTCCACCCCTATCCTCCCCTAAATATAGTTTTTTTCTTTTTTCGTCATCTCAAGGACTGATACCTTCAACCAGCCAGTCACCTAAGCAAACTTCTGGTATCCTACCCACCTCCCATTTCAATCACACCTGTAGCTCAGCTCATCTCTCTTCTTCACTGCTCTTACCCTGGGGAACCCATCTCTTATGTCTGGATCCTTGCAAGAGTCTCCCAGTGGGATTTGGGTCTCTATCTTTTCTTTATCCATCCCCAACCCAGACCATCCTCCCTGCTGACTGACAGAATGGGCTTTCCAAGTCACAAATATAACTGTACCATTTATTTTATTATATTCCTTGGGTTGCTTTTACCTTGAAAATAAAAAACAAATAAATTTAGGGTTTCTATATAAGGTCCTAAATAACTTGGGCACTACCCTCATTTCTAACACTTAATGCCTTTTGCTCCAGTCAAGTAACTAAATCTTTTTCCTAGACTGTACATTGTTCTCTTAACTCATACTTTTGTTTTCATTATTTCCTCTCCTAGGAATGCTTAACTGCTTGCCTCACTACCATCTGTTTTGTCTCAGTTCTAATTCTGCTTCCAATGAGACACTTTCTGCCATCTAAAGCATCTTCCTTCTCCTCTCCTTCCCATCTCTGTTTTGTCCATGTGTCTGAGGACACTGAGCACAGGGTGCTTTGCTAGGCTCCTTTATGTAATGTTAATTTAATTCAAATAATAATTTCCTTCTTTTAAGGAGACAGCCAAGTGGATGCACAATTATTTCGCTTCTTGTTACTAAAGTCAATCCTGCTTTTAAAAGATTGCTTTCTTTTTGAAATTCTCCCCTTCATATCTGAAACACTACCATCCATTCCCCAACCACTGGTTATCTCTTTGATAGCCCTCTTCTTTTACCATATGGTTTCTAATGCTATTACAGGCTTTTCAAAATGTATATTGCATTGTCTCGTCCTCACACATTTTAAAAGTTTCTCAGATGTTCTCATGAGAAGCCCTCTTTGGAACTAGGATCTTCCTGCTAAGTCTTTACACATGAGAGTTTCCTGATGTCCAAGAAACCCTATCCTTCTTATTCTGAATTCTCTTCAGACACTTACTAACTCATGGTGCCTAAATTACTATCTAATAGAGACTACTTTCCATGTGTAGCTCCTTCTTGATTCATTCTCCAAAGATACAATTCCAGATATAAAATTTCCCATTTCAATCACATATTTTATATATATATATATATATATATATATATATATATATATATACACACAAATATTTACAGGCATTTTGTACCCAGCATGAAAAAACAGAATTCATCATCCTTTCTTCTCTCCTTCAGTGTTTCCTATGTCAGTAAATTTCACAATAATCTTTTTAATGGTTCAAACTAAAAAGCTGGGAGTCATGCTTGATTCCTCTTTTTCATATCCCCTACACACAATAACCTTGTTCTGGCCACCATCATCTGTCTCTCCTGGACTTGCACATTGCCTTATGAGTTGTTTTCCTGCTTCCACTGTTGATCCAGGTGATCTCTTTGAAGGTACTGCAGTTTTCAGATAATGTCCCCTTGCTTGAAACACTGCAGTGACTTAATACAGACCCTAGAATGAATCCCAATTTACACAACATGGTTTTAAAGGCCTTCAGAGGCTTGCCATCTCTCCAGCCTTACCTTCACTCCAAGTCTCAGTTTTCACTTTTGTCAATTCCAACAAATAGCTGTGCACCTTCATCACTTAGGGGCTAGACACTCATTGCTCCAGCATGGAAACTCCTTTTCTCCAAACACCATCCTCCTATAGTCTTATTAATTTCCATGTACCCTTTCTGTCTTGATTGATATGCAATGTTTATATCCTTTTAAAATCCCTTTGGTTCAGTTCCATGTTCCCATCATTCACAGTTATCCAGTATTCCTTTATTGCCTTTTATATATTAATTACTGAGGATGAAGATGATGGACTGTTCTTAGTTCCTGCTTTCAGGAGCCTTTGATCTAGTATGGAAAGAGAGGCATTTATTTGTCTTCATCACTGGATATAAACTCTCTGTGGACAGTTTCCAGAGTCATCAAGGATTGAGTGGAAGAGCACCAAGAGATGGTAGCAGGAAATAGCATGAGAGAAATGCTGGAGGACATCCATGCAAGGTAGGAAAGGCTTTGAGCTGGCAAGAAACCTGATCCATATCTACCTTGGTAACTCCAGTCACTGCCCAGTGTTCACACAAAAGGGAACTTCATACATCTTGAGGCATTTGTAATTTATGTGTTTCCATATGCATAGATATAGATTAATTAACATTGATGACCCATATTCTGCTAGCTAGTGTATTGAAACAGGACCTAAGCCTCCTCCAAATTCCTTCCCAAGTTATGCCTGAGAACTTGCAAGGCATGTCTCACTTCTGCAGTAGTGTGACCCCTTCTGTATACTTTTCTTCAGCAAGCACCTGAGTCCTTCACCAGTGCTATGCTTCCTTTGCCAAAGTTTCCTAGAGCCTCCTTAGGATGTAGGAGACATTACTAAGGTGTATTTGTTACGCAGTCTCAGCCAAAGTCTTGATCTCAGTTAAGACTTAAGGATTATACATGAATAATCTACTTGTTAAGCTACCCAGTATCATCTAAGACATAGAGTGCCTTGTTTGTTGTTTCTCAAGAATCTCAGGAAACAGGGTGGATATTTTGGATCATGGGGCTGCTGGATAGAAAGCACATTGTGCCTCTTCTCTGGAATAATATGAAAACTGCTTACCACATGAAAAATGGCTGTTCCTGTTGATATGGGACTTCTTGATTATGGGGGGGGGGATCTTGAAGCTCTGTCAAGACCCTCTAAACTCCTAACTCAGACCCATTGCAAGAAATAGCACATTGTGCATTACATATTCTAAGCTATGGGATAAGCAACACAAGATAAACCCACTGCAACAAGAAGCTAGTTGAGCCCCTCAGAAGTCAGTCACAATCTTCTCAGGGGTGTCAGTGTGGTGCTTGTTTTGGGGATACCTCTCTGAAGAATCTTTTTAAAATAGTCTATGTTTTCTCCATCACAGACCAAAGTATATGTGAGGTAAATATCTGTGGATCACAGACTTACTTAGGCAGAGGTAGTCTTCATTGTTTTCAGAGCCCTTCAGGTCCTCTGTGACAGTATGCTGAGTTCCTCTTTAGTTAAACAATCTGTATTTAGAAAGAGAGAGATCAGGAGAGTGAGGGCTATGGACAGGTCTTTGATCATTTAGTTACGTGTTTATTTCTCACCTAACAGATGCATGGAAATATTTAAAGGCAGGAAAGAGGGACTGAAAATAGGCCTGGCCTTAACATTTGCTTGGTCTAGGGCAAGATTATAAGTGGGGGCCTTGATACTTGAATGCCTCAATATTTAAATGTACAAATCAAGCTAATAAACTATAAACTAAAATGTGGTCTACTCTTCTAGCTTGTCAAACATACCTTCATAGGTCAGAAAGCTAGAGTTTGAATAGAAATGTTCAAATTCATTGGAGTTCTATTCTGGATATTATAGTGTAGTCAGAGCTATTTTTGCCCCAGTCCCCCTCTCTTTCAATCCTTGCTTCTCAGGGATTGACAAGGGGACTTGTGTTCACACACATGGAAATCCAACCCACATGTTCAAGCTTCATCCATCTTCTCCTCCAGCCTCACAAACAGCCTCCTTCTGACCACCTTTCATGTCTTTGGGCAGGCACCTCAAACCCAGAACAAGGGTTTTAGAGTCCCTGAAGGGGATACAGAACCATTTGGGCAGGAGATTCTGAGGTTCTCAGTACCTAGAGCACATTCTCAAAGCAGGACCCTGGGCCCATGTGACACTCTTCCCTGTCTCCAGACTCCTTGCTCAGTGCAGAAGGGCACAACCAGAGGGGAGCCCTCTTGCCCAAGCCAGAGTATATATGGCCTATAGCCTGTGCTGGAGAGAAGGCCCTGATAAGGAGCTTGAGTGAGGGTCAAGGAATTCCATCTTTCTTTTCACCTGAGCTGGGAGAGGGAAATGCAGACCCAGAAAAAGATGCATTTTTAATTGAGAGAGCAGGGAGTTGATGTGGTCTGTAACTTGTAGTCCTGACTTTTGCAGGGACAGGGAAGGGGAGGATGCAGCATCCCTTGCTAGGTGGAGGGAAGGTGGCAGAAACTTCGGAGGGGTCAGAGGCAAGATTTGGAAAAACCACCCTCTAATACTATCATGAGAGAAGGCTGAGAAGAGACCTATGAAAACTTTTTGACAGTGACAAGTGTATGTTCACATGGGCATGTTGGGAACAGCTCAACTCCAGAGTGCCCTTTACAGCAACTGCAATGCAAATGGCCACTTCTGGAGTCAAGCAGTGTGCCTCTTGCACAGACATACCTGGCACACCCAGGCTCATGCAATCTTCTCTCTGAATTTTGATCTCAACAGGTTATATTGTTTTGCAAAATCTGAATGAGGGAAAATAATTTATGGGCCCCTTTGCTTAATGGAATTACTTCCTAAATCCATGTGTGTAAAGTAAACACCAATTTAGCACGACATATTAGCCCAAAAATGCTGACAAAGGACTTCCCAAATAGTGTGGTACTTACTTTTCATTGTGAGGGGCAGGATCATGCTCTCAAGGTGGCATTTTTCCCACCCTTGGAACCCATACCTGAGAATCCCACTCTGGGCACTGATCCTTTTCTCTTCTCTTACCCAAGGTCCCACCCATTACTTAAAATGAACTATTATTTTGACATTCTTTGTGCATACAGTAGAGAAAGAAAACAATTCTAATTACTATAATTTTTCATATCTGAAATTTTCTCCCTTTTTTGCTCTCCTAAAACCTCAAATTTTCTAATCCCCAGGCTGTGAAAATACTTGCCTTCTTAAATTGTCAGCCTGCTTCCATTTTCCCTCAGTTTTATTTCCATAACTCTGCTTCTATGTTGTTTGCTTTTGTTTGTTTTTATTCACACATGACAGTTTGTTTCTGTCAACTACACAGGTATGTTGATACAGTTATAGAGAAGGCCAGTTGGCATCAGTTGGTTACGGAACTAAACAGAGATGATATGGAGGCTGGGATGTTCCTTTTTGAAGCTCATGAAAAATTCTCCAAAGATTCTGAGAGACTGAGGCCTCTTCTAGGGTAACCCTTGCTCAATACTCACAAGATGTTACTGTTCTTGCTCCAAAGTAGGTGAGCCAACCAGTCCAGCTCCCAGAATGTGTTCCAACCCTGAGGACAAGGGGCAGAGCCAGCAAAGGGTGTGACTGAGGGAGGGGGATCCATTCTGGGCAAAGAACGGTGGGAAGACTGGCTGTCAGCAGATTTCTTCCCAGGCACAGCCCTGGAGAGAACCCAGAAGTTGGTGAGACAAAGAATTTCCCATACCCTGCCTTGTCCAAGGAAGCCAGACATTGTTTGGAAAGCAAGAAATGGAACACACTTTTAGAATGGAACACAGATTTTTAGAATTTTTTGTAATCTGTAAAGACTCAAACTACACAGGATACCCTGTGTTCTATCCCTTTATCTTTCCTTTTTAACTCTCACATTGGGGCACTAGAAAATTCAAGGGCCACCATCCCTGTGTGGTGTCCAGCTGTTCCTCTCTCCATCCCAGTTCTTTCAGGGCTCTTGAAGAGCCGAATTCCACCCCTAGACTGTCTCAACTCCTGCCTTGACTCTTTTGATCCCAATTCCTGGACTTGTGTGGCTAGTGATTCTGGCCTTTTGCCTTACTCCACATCTACTTTCACAACTCCCTGGCCCGGATGTAGAGCTCTTTCTGAAATGTTCTGCTTGGTTCCCCACCTGCTTGCACTAAGGATCTGAACTTTTTGCAAAGATTGGAGATTGTCAGCATGAACTAAAAGTTTTTGGACTATGCTGTAATACAAAGAAGTTCTTGTGAGCAGTTGTATAAAGGGTTTTCCTCATAGGAAATGATCCAGAACCAATATAACTGCTTTTATTCGAGAATTGTAAGTCTTGTAACTCTTTTTGGCTTCAGTTTCCTTGGAAATAATCAATTTTGTTTATCTGTGTTGTCAGAGATTTGTGGGGGATAGGAGGTGATGCTGGAAATTAAATCCAAAGGTGATTTACCACTGAGCTATGTCTCCAGTCCTTCTTGTTTTTTTTTTTTTTAAAATTTTAGGACAGGGACTCACTAAATTGTGGAAACTGGCCTCAAACTTGAGATCCTCCTGCCTCAGCCTCCTGAGTTATGGAGATTACAGGCATATACCATCATACCCAGTTAGAAAATTTCTTTTTTTAAAAAAAATAAACACTTTTTATTAAAGCATAACTCATATACAGAAAAGCACACATATCATAAGTGAACAACCAGATGAATTTTACAAAATAAACATAATTGATGAACCAGAAAGGGATAGAATGTTTTAGTACCTCTATGCCCATTGCCATTCCCAAAAGACAACCACAGAACAAAGTACTACTGTTCTGGTTTCTAACATGAGAGATTACTTCTGATCACTATAGAGCTGCAATTATACACACATCATACAAATGCTTGCATGTCTACCTTCTCTGATGAGATCCATGTGTGTGGCATGTGGCAGTACTTTATGTCATTGCTGTACAATTTTCCATTACTTTGATATCCTACAATATTCCTATTTTTCTGCTGGACATTGAGGTACTTTCAGCATCTTTGTTTCTTTTGAACCAAGCTGCTCTGAACATTGTGCACACATATATTCTAGTGTGCATAGTGACACATGTCTTTTGGGTTATACTAAGAATGGAATTTCTTGGTGTCAAAGTGTAGCCTAATAGATACTGTCCAACAGTTTTAATAAGTGGTTGTAGCTTCAGCAAATGAGAGTTACAATTATTCCACATGATCAGAACATGTTCATTGAAATTTATGATGAATTACTATTTTTGCCACATAAATGCACCTAGAAAGGAAAGAGGCAGTGGAGTATTATAGAAATCACTCAAGTGAAACTTCAGGTGAAGCATGCTATTGTTCTGGACCATGAAGTCCTCATCTCTAAATCAGTGATGATTTATAAGATTATGTTTGTCTGTAAAAGTCACTTTGTGATTTTCCTGGTTCCTCATGCTTCTTTCATCTCATATTTCTGGCATATCCCTGTGCCACCCCAGGATCAGATCTTGGTAGACATTAAACAATAGATATGTTCATGTGTGCCAAGGTAGCACTGTTTCAAGTGCAGTGATGAAATTGGTCCAAGAACACTGATCAGCTGAAGGACTTAGGAAGAGAGGGTGGGAGGTAAACAAGAGGAATTTGCAATAAGCATTCTTGGCCTTGGAGTGGTGTTATTTTGTTCCAAACAGCAAAGCAGAATTGGAGCATGGTCAGAGTTTGAAAAAAGCCTGTGACAGAGGTATGCTTCAGTCACTATGGATGAATGACTACTCACACCTACTCCTCCATGCCTGGGCTAGACATGTGGGACCTGCCAGTCACCTTCCTGAAGTGTTCTCCCAAAAGAAAGTTTGAGCTATGCCATTGGGTGGGGGTAGCTTGTGGCCTTTCTGCAAGGGAGACTTGGAGAATGTGGATCTGACATTTTCAGCTTCTGTAAAAGGTAGGGTCTCTGAGCCCCAAAAGGGGTTTAGATAAGACCATAAGACCATTAGGACTGTGGCTAGTCATGATAATAAAAGTAAAGCAATTACCAGTTGTTTAGCCTTCTTCAGTTAAAAAAAAAATCATAGCTAAAGAGTATCTGAACATTTTCCTCATTTTAATTATTTTATTTTATTTTTACTTTTACTTGCATTTATTTTATGCTGAACCTATTCTCATGCCATACATTCTTGTTTCTTTAGTTTATTTTTGGGATATCTTTTTCTACTATGCAACCTCCTCTTCTGGTTTAGAAACAATTTGTTCCTTCTATGAGAATCATCTCAGTGTGGCAGGGGGAAATCATATATGGGTTAATCCAATCATGAGCTCTGTAAGTGCCATGGTGCATCTTGGGTGTTTTGTTCACCTGGATCTGTCCAAGCATGTGCAACAAAAATTCAGGACTCTTTTAGGGCCACCATCCCTGTGTCTAGCCCCACTGTTTAGCCTGGGCACACCTCCCAATTCCACCATTGTAACACAGAATGGCACACATTACCTCTTTAAAGTGACATCTTTCAGGTACTTAGTGGCATGCATGCTCTTGATGGTCTGTGCAGTTTCAGTGTCCTTAAATTAAACACGAAGATTTTCACAGATCACCTCAGGCCACTTATGGGAAGAGACCATTTTAGTTATTTTTAAAACTTTTGCTGTTGTTGTTGTTAATGAACATTTATTTTTATTTATTTTTATGCAATCCTGAGAATTGAATCCAGTGCATCACACATGCCAGGCAAGCACTCTACCCTGAGCCACAACCCCTGTCTCCCATTTTAATTATTTTATTTCTCATTGTTTTCTATAGTTACAACTCCCAAGAGCCACACCTTAGACCTATTCCACTCTCAAAATGTACAACTGTCAAAAGTCCAGAAGTGACACAGCTTCCCAAAGCTGTGCAAGGTATGCCAGAGTACTTGCCAAACCAAATGGTTGCCCAACAAGCCACTTTAGTTTTTCAGTATTTGAAGCAACCACCCAACAGGGCATGTTTTGTTCCCATACCTTGAACATAATGCCTTGTGATTCCTCAAAGATCTGAATGATTGCACTCTGCTTCAAGCAAATACCTGATCCAGTACTCAATTCTGAGAGCAGAGAAATTCTGCTTCCTCTCATCTTCCCAGAAGCACAGCTGCTTATTAGTAAACCCAGGTGATCCTCCTTAGTCTCTGGCCCTCCTGGCCTCCTGGAGCTGGCCAGACCAGCTGGCTTTTGTATGGCTGAGCCCTCCTCATGGAGCCAGTTGTGGACAGATCATTTAACAGCCACATCTGCTCTGCCTTTCTCCATCTTCTTCTCTCTTCCATGTGGTACTTCCTCCTGAAAAATTGCCTCATTCTTTCATGAAAACTCTTTGTTTACCTCCCTTATTCCCTGCTAGAGGGGCAGGCCATCCATCTATTCAGTCTGAGAGGACTCTGCAGAGAATGTGACTTAAATTACCTTCTGAGTAGAAGCCCCACTGCCCCTGCAAAGTCCTGAGGCGCTACTGTGGCACTGCACCTTGTGCCTTCTAAAAAAGTAGATGTTCCCCAAGGAGGTCAAGTGTTGAGTCACCAAGCAATGGGAGGCCCACTGTGGGTTATTTTCCCCTGAACCTAGAAGGGGCTTTAGGATTCAGGAGAGCATCTAAAGTTCAGCATTGAGAGCAGAGCAGTAAGGAGGGAACTCATGAGCACACCTCATCCAGGGTGTTTGTGTCCCCTGCTCCTTCCTCCAGCTAACCACCATGCTTCACCTTTACCACACCTGAGAGGAGGAGGTGCAACTCAAGCTGGAATCCCACTCAGTGTGCTCAGAGGCTTGGTCCAGCTACCACCTAGTAAATATTGGAACATATCTCCAGCCTAATCTCTTGAGCACCTAGTTGACCTAGATCCTCAAATCCCAACCGGCACATCTCTCTGCTGAATCTTCCAAGGGTTATATTGCTTCTGTCACCATTCAACATGCATGGACCAAAACCAAGTTCTGGAATAGCTCTTTATAGTTTATTAGCATTTTCATGTGTATATTTACTCCACTTAATCTCCACAAAAGATCTGCCTGTTAGTTGCTATTATGCTTATCCCAACACTTGAGAAACTGAGGTTATAAGAGATTAAGGGATGTTTCAAAGCAACACAGCTACACAGTGGCCAAGGTAACTTGCATAACCAATGTATCTGATGTCCAGTCATATGCAGGAGAATATCAGAGGCATTCCTAGAGAACCCAGCCCTGTTTCTTGGTGTCAGCACTGAGCCAATCAAATTTTTTATTTTTTTTCTTCTTGCTTATTGCACTGGTCAGAATCTTCAGTGCAATGTAGAATAGAATATAAGCAATGAGAACAGATGTTCTTATCACAATCCTTAGCCTCCAAAGCCACTGGGATTACAGGTGTGTGCCACTGTGACTGGCTCGCACTCTTGATCTTACAGGGAAAACATTCATCTTTGACCATTAAGCAGGTATTAGATGCGGGATTTTTTAATGTCCTACTGTAGTTTGGATTCAGAGTGTCCCCCAAAGATCCATGTGTTAAACACTTGTAAGATTGTAGAAGAAAGTTACATTATTGGGGACATGTCCTTATGGGGAATTTAGGGACCCTCAGACCTTCCCTCATCTTGCTCTCATTCTCTCCATATTTATGTTTATGCAAATATATAAATACATATATAATATAATTATATATGAATACATACATATATAATTATATATGAATACATACATGTATAATTATAATTATATATGAATATATACATATAATATAATTGTATATGAATATATATATATATATATATATATATATATATATATATATATACACACACTCTTTTTTGTGTGTTTTTTTTTCCTTCGTATGTTCCCCTCCATGATGTGCTGCCTCTCTACAGGCCCCAAAGCAACAAGACAGTCACCATGTCACCATGAACTGAAACCTGCAAAACTATAAATCAAATTAAATCTTTTCTTCTTACAATTTTATCCCATGTATTATGTCACAGTAATGAAAAGCTAACTAACACATGCCCTTTATCACAGAAGTTCCCTTTTAGTCCCTGTTTATAGAGAGTTCATAATCAGGAATGGAGATTGGATTTCATCAAATGTCTGTCCTGCATCTATTAAGGACATCATATACCTTTTCCTGTCCATTAATATGGCAAATTAATGGGGTGCAGTGGCACACACCCATAATCCCAGGAATTTAGGAGGCTGAGGCAGGAGGATTGTGAGTTCAAAGCCAGCCTCAGCAAACACAAGGCAGTAAGCAACTCAATGAAACCCTATCTCTAAATAAAAAATGGGGATGTGGCTCAGTGGTTGAGTACCTGTGAGTTCAATTCACAGTACACACCCCCCCACCCTGCCAAAAAAAAAAAAAAGAAGGCAAGTTAAATTAATTTTTAAATGTTAAACCAACCCTGAATTCCTGGACCAAATCTCACTTGGGTATAATGTGTTATTCTTTTAATATTGAATTTGATTTTCTACAACTTTATTAAGAACTTTTTGCAGTTATATCCATGAGACATATTGGTCTTTAGTTTCTTTTCTTGTCATGTGTTTGCCAAGTTTTGGTATTGGGGTAAATAATTGAGTTTAGACATATTTCCTTTTCTTCAATTATCCAGAGACTTTGCAATTATTTCTTCTCTAAGGATTTGGTTGAATTCATGATTAAAGCTATTTGTGGTTTTATTTCACAAGGATCCTTGGTGTTACTTAGAATAAATAAATAAAAATAATAATAAAAATAATCCAGAAAATGTCAAAAACTTACAATCCTAACTGCTATTTTTAATTTCAACTTTTTTACCAATAGGAAACAGTGTCATTTTTTTTTAATTGTCCCTGCCAGCCCCAGGAAGAATGAAGCTGGTGTCTGGATGATGTTCTAGTGGCAATTTGTGAGCTGAATTCACAGAGAGCTTCTTTCTCATCTGACCCAAATATTTCAGCAACCAGTGACTTCTGAGAATGAGTACTATTTCAGATGCTGTAGGGATGTTCTTTCTCAGGCCCCTCACCTAGGACCTTCAGCTCATTTTGTTCCCACACCTCCCTCTACACTCATAGTCTCCAGTTCTCAAGCAGAATGTTCTCTCTTCTGTATGCTTCAGATCATCTCCCTCCTTCCAGACCCATCTGGCATTCTTCTTGACTTCCTGAGAACGTGTCAACACCACACAGACCTTTCTTGGAATTTCGGTCACTGTGACAACCAGACCTACACAGCTAAGCCCTTTTTTAAACCTACCTTATGGTATTTTCTCATTGGTTCCTATATATTTTTTCAACTACATTGTAAGCTGCTTGTCTTATACTGCCTCAGAGCACCTAATGGGAGGTCTACTGTTTTAGGCTTGTCATTGTAGCACATCACATAAGAATTCCAATTTCATGAAGCTGCTTATCCAAAAATAGACCAACTATAAAGCAAATACTAGGAAGAATGTCTCTTTGTATATATATTTTTTTCTCATAAGTGATTGCACATATTGTATGTCATGTCTGTGTATCTCTTAAACATTGATTGGCTTTCTTATTGGCAAAATGACTTCTGATTCTAAAAGTATATGTCACAAAAAGTTAGTATTTTATAATATCTAAAACATTTTGCCTCCAAAATTTCAGTATGTTCTACCATGAGGTAAGAGAGAAAATTTCATGTTTATACTGTATGAGGTCCCGCTTTCCAGGTATGGCACATGCTTCCTCTGGCCATGTGCTTGGTCTCACTGCTCCCTCCCTGAGCCCCTACTACCCCATTCTTCTCCCTGTCAAAGGCCTCATATTGTTTCCTTAGTCTGGAACCCCACAAGTGTCCGTTTCAAAAAGATAAATAGATAGACAGATAATCTCTCCAAATGAACCCAATCCACTCTCCTGACTGGGTAGAATTAATCATGCTTGAAATATAGCTATCCACAGTTGCTAAAAATATATGTATTTTACAGCCAAACTCATAATGTTACTAAAAATTACCACTTTGTTTTCCAGTTCCCCAATTTTCTCATCCTTGTTTCTGGAATGCCTCTTTGTATCTTCTCATGGCATTCTCTTGGCCTTGGTGTCCTGGCTGTTTGATTTCCCTTTTCCTCCTGCCTTCCTTGGTTGCCTTTCTAGTATTTTTATTGTTCTCATGACTTGAGCTGGCCTTCCATTGGGTCACATCAGGTCTTGGTAATGAGGAATCCACAAAGACAGCAATTCTCCTGGATTGAGAGAGAGCGTGCGATGGAAACTCTCAGTTACAGAGCCCAACCATAATGAGAGTATTGGGATAAACATCACAGTTTCCTTTTCTTGCCCAGAGAAAGCCAGCTCATTCATGTGCTCCCATGTATAGTTTTATTCTTTCCTTACTTAATCTCTGGAGGCCAGCTGTTAGCTTAAGTCTGAGTTACATATAGCAAGTGCCTTGAAATTCCTGATTCTGTATGTAAGAGGGACTCAGCTCACACACACACACACACACACACACACACACACACATACACACACAAGCCCTAGTAGAACACAGATCATATGCAAATTTATTGACATTCTATTCCTGTGGATTGTATATGATTATATTTTAGATCCTATTAATAGAGTAAAACGTACTCTGAGGTAAAAAGTCCAATGGTGCATTTTTTAAAAAGAAGTTTGAAGCTCTTTAGTTTACCACACACTCAGGTTAAGATTTAGTTATTTAGGTGTCACCCTACTATGTGTTCATACCTGAGAAGCTCATTCAATTCTCTATCTAGAAGTGCATGTCTAAAATTGGAAACTCATTCCCCTGAAAAATGTTCTTCCATATCTGTGCTCTGCTCTTCTTGCTCCACCTTCTGCTTTCAGCCTAATGGCTGACCATATGAACAGGTCAAGGGCTCTCACCAGAGAGCCCATGGGGAATAGCTACATGGGATGGGCAAGGGAAAATAGGGTCTAGGTATTTATTCCCCCTGCTTCCTCTGTGCAAGGTCACATTGAGTGGGCTATATTCCTGAACTAAAGATCATAGAGGCCTCCACATCTCTATATGGTTTCCTCCTAGATTCCCATGGGAACCCTGAGGAGTTGCACTATTCCTTGTAGTCTCCCACTACCCAGGCCACACTGTTATTTCATTAAACCTACCATGAGTTTTCCTAACTTGAGAGTGTCATTAATTTCCTGCCAAAAGACTTTGAAGTATTGAAATCTTCATACAGAATTGATGACAGGTTAAAATTCCACATTACATTGGGCTATAGATGCCTTATAACCTTATACCAATGAAGACCAACTAAACTGAGAGCAGGGGCAAAAAAAATCCTTTGATTTCAGTTGAGGAAATTGCATCTCACATATATCACCTGTTTTATGCAAAGTTCACATAACAACCAAAATTCAGTGTCCTGTAACTATAACTCTATTATTAGGACAGATTAAAGTATTAAGACTATAGAATTACTAGAAAATGAGTAAATACTGTTAATGTTTTCCTTTGTTTCATTTTTGTAGTGCTGGGAAAAGAACCCAGGGGCTACAAATGCCAGGCACGTGCTCTACCATTGAGCCACATTCCCAGCACAAAATACTATCAATGTTATTTTGAAACAAGTTTTGAATCACACCTGAAATTTAGAATCATGAACAACCTTAAACTCTTGCCCATCTTCATAAAGAGTAGGGGGAGATCATGTTTTTGAGTCACTGGCATGAGCAACTTTACTATTAGATTCAGCCAGTTGGTAAGTATAGTGAGACCAAAGTTCAGCCTGAGGATTGAACATGCAGAAACGCCTAGATGTTCTGCCCTGAGCATATCCTGCATGCTTAGGCTCTATGCCCAACATATCACATGCATTTTCATTTTCATTCACAGGTCAGTCCTATGATGAGGCCTATAGTACCCATATCTCAGATGGGGACTGTCTTTCCCTCACTGGCTCCCATACCTCAGTGGTGCTATGGGTCCCTGGGTTCTGTGATGTCTATGTATACCACAAACACAAACATCCCCTCACTTGGAAGGAAGTGTTGCAGGACTTCTTGTGTAAACCTCTTTCTAAGATGTTCATAGGCTTTGCTATGGTCACCTCATCTGACCAAGGTCATCAAGTTTTGAACATAGGACTGTCCTATGGTATTGGGAGTGACACATTTCCTGCCCACATCACGATATGTCTTTCAGAGACCAGAATTTCCCATCTGGACAGTCTCACAAGGGAAAATGGTCCCTATCAAAATGTATGATGCTTTTTCTTACCTCTAACAGGGTGGCATTTCACAGTCCAGGGACAAAACAGGAAGCTGGATGTTAATATCTGTCATACATATACAGAGGCTTTGGGGTAGCTCATGTCATTGACAACCATAGGGCCCCATAGCAATTTTCTATGCCTAGATGAGCTTCTTATCCTTCCCAGCTACCCTTCTAACCACAACTTGTCCAAACACTGCCAGACCAGGGTATGAAAAATGTTAATCTTTCCCCATAGCCAGGAATGTACCTGCATAAACTTGAGAAGTTTCAACATAAATGTTCATTGACTTTACAGGTCACCCCCTGCCTTTAGTTATTTTCTTATAATTTGACCCTGAATTTTATAACAATGAATATTGGGAAACCCTGCATACCATTATGGCAGTTGGTCTTGTGTAAGCATTATTACTAGGAACCAGGCAATTTCAGATGATATTCTAGTGAAGGAAGAGCAAAATTAGAGGATTCAGCAAATACACCATTCCCTTGTCCCACCAGGTGAAAGCCTTTAGGAGACTGCAGTGCTTTCTGCCCTTTCTTTTCCTGTCTTGAATTCATGGCCTGCCACATGGAGCAACTTGGTCAAGCCTCTTGAGCAGGGAAGACAAGGGTGCCCAATCTGACATGCCTGGGATGCTCTGTTGTATGCAGTACACTCAGGCTCAGCTAGGCCTGGGCCCTCCAGGAAGTCTGAGAGCAAGACCTCAGCCCAGGAGGAACATTCACTGAGCAAAGAGAAGGAATCCTGTTCTCAGAGGCCACAGGGAAAGAGAAAATCTTCCTTTTGTTGGTATGGCTTCAGTCTTCATCATGAGCCATGATGCCCTTCAGCCCTAACCCAGGTGGCATTTTTGTGCCATGAGTTTGAAAAGCATTTATTTCTTGATTACCCTCCTCTTCTCCAGATATGATATCAAAATTTACACACATAATAGGAATGCATACATGCACAAAGAACATACTCATACATGAAAAGTATGAAAGTACACACAAGCACTTGTACTTTCATACTCTCATATATACATACATCGATAGGTAATCTCATACCCTGGTATACACACAAACACACACCCAGCAGCCATGTGTGGCGGCTCTCTTTTGTCCAGGCAGAATGACATCAGTTCTGACTCAATCCTTTTAATTCACTAGTTCCATTTGATGAGAAATTGGAGTGCAGGGAATAGCAGCCATTGGACTAGTTCACCCAATCACATTGAGGTGCTAGTTTAATCTCTAGATGAAGAAGCAGAATAGCCATGAGTTAGGGCATGTATGCTTGTGGTCTGGTGAGCATGTTCCTGAGGAGTATGCATCTTCTTTCCTTCCTTCCTTGTAGATTTATCCAGGGCAGAGATACTTTCAGGCTTTTTATTTTTGTTTTTATTTTTTGTCATCAATTATTTTTTGTCTTAAGTCTCCATCACAGAAAGGTGGTGGGGTTTTTTTGTTTATTTGTTTTAATAGATGGCTAAAAGAATTAATGCATAAACAAGCTCAAAAAGGAAAGGCAACAACTGGATAAAAATGAAGATGACTACAAAACTAGAAGTTTGAGAAGATGGATGATAGGTGATATGAGAAATAAGATAACTTGGCAAATTGTTAATTTTACATTCTGATTTTTTCCTCTTACTAATTCAAATATGCAAAATTACTTGATTTTTTTTCAGCACAAAATGGACTAAGACTTTCTTTTTTTAAAGTAATTAATTGTTGGCTCCCAGCCCCAAATCTTTCTGGTTTGTAAAGAAATTAAACCCTACTTACTGGGATGTCCTTCCTCTGCCTAGGTTACATAGTTCTAGGCTATGTGTGTGTGGTAGGGGAGAACAAGTCTTATCCTCTGTCCCCAAGTGGCCTCTTCAGGTGTCATGTTCTTTGGCCACATGTATACCAAGGATGCCTCAGAGACTCGGAATGTGAGTCAAAGCAGCCTGAGGCCTGACTTTCCAAGTATGTCATGGTCTCCTGACTATGAATAGAAATGAGAAGGGCCAGACTCCAGGGAGTGCTTTGTCAACAATAACCTGCAATGACATTCAATTTTTTTTAAAACCTCAGCTTTTTAAAACTATTTTTATTATTTGTTGATGAAATTTTTTATTTTATATATTTGTATGTGGTGCTGAGAACCAAACACAATGCCTCACACATGCTAGGCAAGTGCTCTGCCAGGAGCCCCAACCCCAGCCCCATCATTCAATTTTTTTACAGCACCATGATCCATGATAAAGAAGACATCTGTCTCTATAACCAAATCTAGCTATGGCCTCTAGGTGCCAGCGTCTCCTCTCTGGGTTGCACCCATCTCCCTTGAAGCTGTTGAGCATCTCATCTCAGATTTCTCTGGTTTTAGGACCTCACAGTGCAGTGTGTGTGTGTGCGTGTGTGTGTGTGTGTGTGTGTGTGTGTCCATCTTTCCTGCATCTCTTCTTCATACTCACATCCTATAAAACATCCCCAATAAACCCACAGGAAAGTGTTACACTGGCCCTTCACCTTCAGTTCCATGTTTAGGTAATAGTTGGAGCCTGAAATCCTAGAGGGAGAGCTCACTAAAGGAGAGAAGTTGTCAGTGACTGGAGAGGGATATTGCCTCTCCTTACTGCTGCAACACAATGTAGAGTGAACTGGGAGGGACAGCCAAGAGACTGTCCCTACCATCTTGCACAACCACACAGTTCTGCTCAAAGAGGGGAGTGATATTTTAAATGAAATACCACTGGAGTCTTATAGCCCTAAAAATAAAAGTTAGCCTGAGACATCAAAGAGTCAAGAATGGGAAATTCAGCAAAAAAATGTTTGAAGTCAAAGAAGAAGGTAAAATAAAGCCATTTTCCCCATTTGCACCTAACTGGTTCAGCTGACTCAGTAAAACAGATTTCTCCAACCCCCACTGTCTAGGCAAGAAAAACCTTTCTCACTTTGTGTTTACTCCAGACTCCCTGATCTGACCCAAGAGCACAGACTTTGGGAAGGTAATGCCTTAGGGACATGAAAACAAGGTTAATTACCAGCTCGGTGAGAAATAAGAAAAAATATATGGAAATTGATCTCACAGCATATTAGCCCAGACATATCAGTCAAAAAAAAAGCCAGAGATTAGAGCAATAAAGAGGAGGAATTCTAGACTTCTTTTTTGTTTTCCCCTCAGTACTAGGGATGGAACCCAGGGATTTTGCATACTAGACAAGTGCTTTGCCACTGAGCTATATATACTTATCCCTTAAGTTGGTACATTCGTGTGTGTGTGTGTGGGGGGGGTACTGAGTTCAGTCCAGTACCTCATACATGCTAGTTAAGTGCTCTACCACTGAGCTACATCTCTAATTCTTTTTATTTTGTTTTTGAGACAGAGTCTTGCTAAGCTGCCCAGGCTAGCCTGAAACTTGTGATTGTTCTTACTTAGTCTCCTGAGTAGCTGATATTACAGGTAAGCATAACTGTGCCAGGCTTCCTAGACTTCCTAAAACCCTCAGAATGACTCCAGTCATTGTCATTGTCTATGGAGGATTCTATGGAGACTGGTTACCTATATAATTCTAAGATATACTTAGAGTATTCTTGCTGCATAACTCTCTTTGGGACTTTGTGATTCAACATTCTGCTAATTTTAAATATGTATGCCTAGCTCATAAACAAGTTGTGCTCTAAAAGAATCCAGAATTCAGATTCACATACAAAAAATACTAAAACTAGGGCTGGGGATATGGCTCAAGTGGTAGCGCGCTCGCCTGGCATGCGTGCGGCCGGGGTTCGATCCTCAGCACCACATACAAACAAAGATGTTGTGTCCGCCGATAACTAAAAAATAAATATTAAAAAAATTCTCTCTCTCCCTCTCTCTCTCTCTCTCTCTCAAAAAAAAATACTAAAACTAATCCATAAGATATGGGTTGTCACATGATTAAAAACAATGCTGATGCTGGCCTAATATGGTAATGAACACACACACACACACACACACACACTCACACCTGTGTGAGTGTGTGTGTCTGTATAAACCAAGTAAGAGTTAGAATTTACTATAAATCCAGATATTTTAACATTCTTTCTGAATACTTAAAAATTGTTGTTTCATGCATTTTGAATGCACAAAGAAAAGAAAACAAGATGGAATGTGGAAAATTGTGACAGAATTCCTGGCAAGTCAGCTCATCCACATGCCTCTGCTCTAGAACCATCCTAAGCCTCCTCCACCACCTCTGTCCACTGACCATCTCTTGGTTTCACCCCGCCATTAGCACATTCCCTGTCTTCCTGTTCCACCCCCAGTGTGAATGACAGGTTCACATAAGGTGTTAAGGTGTAGGAGAAGGAAGGGTTGACATTTCCACTTTTAAATTTGCTAAATTTTATTTTAATTCCAAAGAAAGAAAATTTCAGGTGCTGTTGCCAGATTCCCACACAGCCTAATCTATAATAAGCTAAGGTGGCACTATATTTGTACAGAGAGTCCTCATAGGTGATTCTAAAACCAGTCTCTTTCTCTACCAGTCTCTTTCATCTAGCATGGATTTCCCCCACTTAGGGCACATGCCCAGGAGTAGTTACATAATTTGTGGTTTCCAGTACAAGATGTGGTCCCTTTTCAAAAATACTAATAATCTCAATGCAGCAGACCCTCAATTTACATAAGCTTTTCTCTTGCTTCTTAGGATTCCTTTTCTAAAATCTTTCTACTCTGTATTACAAAAACCAAGAACCCTTTAAACATATTGCCAATTCAATACTACAATAACCCTAGAAGTTGAGTACTGTATGCTTGTAACCAAGGTATATTAGAATTAAAAAACAGCAGCAAAATAAAACAACAATAATAAAGAACAATCCTCCACTAAAAAATGCCTCTTGTGTTTGACCACTCACGTGGTAGCCTAGGTGTGACATCTGTACAAAATCAGATCTTCCCTCTGGCACAATCATCCTCCTTCTCCAATCTGCAACTATTGCAGAGTATTTTTTCTTTCTTTATTTATATATAACAGTGAAGTATTCTTAAAGTACTTCTTGACCCTGGATCAAAATATGTGCATTCCTCCCTACTGTCTACAGCATTAAGCCCAACTGCCAATTTGGCTGTTAACTACTCCATTGTTCTATGTTCCTGCTAACCTGCTAAGTGAGCTCTCTTCTATGATCAAAGCTGTGCATTCACTACCCCTTAAACATGTTGAATGCATTTTCACATCTGCAGTGCACTCTCAAGCTGGAATATTCTTCTACCTCTATCCAATATTTGTTCCATCTCTCCTACTCAATTCAAGTCTGGCTTCCTCTATGTAGTTGTCCTGCATGAATCTTATGCTGTTTCATATTGTTATTTATATCTTTTATGTATCACCCTTGTTGTTCCAATAATAGTTAGCAATATGACCACAGTATCATTATATATATATATATATATATATATATATATATATATATATATATATATATACACACACACACACACACACACACACATATCTCCATCCTTTTGCCACTTTGGACCCCAAAGTTAGTCTCTGTCTTTTCTCCTTGAATCTAAGCTTGAATCTGAATAAGACTTGTTTTTTTTTTGGCCAATAGAATATTAGAAAACTCTGAGAATACCATATAAGGAACCTGGGTTAGCCAGTGAAGGATGAGAGAAACTTCAAAGAGAAGTGATAGGTCACTTCTGTTGGCCAACCAAAGATGAGCTGTTCTGGTCTGAGCAGCTGGCCAATTGCCACATGTGAGGATGAACCTGAATGTTCTAAATCAACCAGTGGACTGGAACACAAAAGTTGGCCTGGACCATAAAAGCTATCCTAACCAACCCAGTGAATTTTGAACAAAATAATATTTGTTTTTACTTACAAATTTTAATTTTATTTACAAATTTTTACTTACAAATACTTTTGAAGATGGTTTGTTTTGTAAAGATACAGGATTCTAAACTTCAGGTGTTCCTATGACTGACTCTCACCTGAATTCTCAGAATCCAGCTTTGCACATGGGATGAGGTCCTCAATAAATGCTTGCTTTTGATGACAACAATTGAAATACAGAATGCTTAAAGAAGAATAAAATTGTGGCTGGGGTTGTAGCTCAGTGGTAGAGTGCTCACCTACCATGCATGAGGCACTGGGTTCAATCCTCAGCACCAAATAAATGCAAAATAAAGATATTGTTTCCACATAAAACCAAAAAATAAATATTAAAAAAGGAAGAATTAAATTATGATATTTGCAGGTAAATGGATGAAACTAGAGAAAACCAAGCTAAATGAAATAAGCCAATCCCCCAAAACCAAAAGCCAAATATTTTCCCTGATAAGCATATATTCATTCATGGGGTATTGGGGGGAACAAAGTAACTTTGATTTGTGTAGAGGGGAGTGAGGGGAAGGATGGGGCTATAGAGATGGAAAGGACAGTAGAATGAGATACTATATATATATATATATATATATATATATATATATATATATATATGATTATATTATTAGAGTGACTCTGCACCATGCACAGCCAGAGGAATGAAAATTGTGCTCCATTTGTATATATGTCAAAATGCATTCTGCAGATATGTATAACAAAGTAAAAAAAAAAGAAATACAGAATGCTGAAACTGGGGTCTGAAGGAGGGCAGGCTTAGCCTTCTGAGGGGAAGGAATTCTGGGAGTGCCTGGGAGATGTTATCTTATGCTTAAAACCTGGACAGAGCCATCTGGGTGATATCTGAGTACATGCTAACCTACCTGAACTCTGAGAGTGTCTATCATTAAATTCCCTTATTTTACACAACAATCTAGTTGTACACTAACATGGCCAACATTCAGCTTTTGGAGTGGAATTTCTTCCTTGGGGATAAATATAAAGTCTGGGTCAGATCATGCATATAGTTTATCATTTCTTTATCCATTCATCAAATGTTTATTGAACCCCTCCTGTGCCTGGTATTTTACTGGGGGGGGGACCTGGAGTAAGGAAATGAGTAAGCCTTGATCCTAGTCTTCCAGAGGTTTTAGACTCACAGAAAGGACAAGTATCAGAACATACCTGAGCATTCTGGCTCAAGTTCAGCAGGAATAGAGGTTAGCTAGGGAGCTCCTTGGTGCTGAGACACATGTCCTAGGGCTAATTTTCCTGAAAAAGAAAATTGATTATATTACTCTTTGTCCTTTTCCACTTGTAGAAATTTATAGATATTTCCCCAAGGCTATAAATTCATATTTTCTTAATAAGATTGAGTTTTTTATTAAGAAATTTAAGAGTTATAATCATCTAACTCTTTCAGAGGAAAAAAAACCATGCATCCAGTTTCTGGGTACCACATATTCTGACAATGTCAATACTTCAAACTAGATGATTGAAGAACAAATGGCAGCGACCCATGGCATCCTCCAAAGCCTCAGTGACATTCTGCCTAATTTCCATGGTTCCTCTAATGGATGATAATAATGACCGTCACTGATCTGAGTGCAGTGGCACACAACTGTAATCTCAGTGGCTCCGGAGGCTGAGCAAGAGGATTGCAAGTTCCATGCCGGCAACTTATTGAGAGCCTGTCTCTAAATAAAAAATAAAAAGGGCTGGAAATGTAGCACAGAGATAGAGTACCCCTAAGTTCCATCCCCAGGACAGCCAAAAAATAAAAATAAATAAAAATAAATGAAGTTATGTAACTTGCCCACAGTCTCATAGCTAGTAAGTAGCAGATATGGGCATGAAGCCCAGTTTTTTGTTTTTAGACTCATATGGCTTGCACCACTTTGAAACTAGTCTGTGGACAGCACTGTTAGGAGACTCTGCTGCTTCCTTCCCTTTCTCCCACCTAGTACAGAACTTCAGTGTCCCTGTAGCCCAGCAGTTCTTTGGGTAGTAAGTGGTATTCTGCAACTTTAGGGTCTTAGATGATTAAATGTGGTTTGCTCTGTTGTAGATGGGGTTTGCCCCCCAAGGGTTTGTGTGTTGGAAACTTGTTCCCTATTTGGTGATTAAGAGGTGGGACCCAGTGGATAGTCATAAGGGGTGTTGCCTTCAGAAAGAATTAATGTAGTTCTCCTGGGATCCTGGTAGGTTCTCATGACAAGGTTTTGTAAAACATCAAGCCAGGCCCCTCTCCATTCTTTTTCCCACTCTGGCTTCCTGTCTTGCCATGTGATCGCTCCTCTTCCACACACTCTTACCATTGTGGTGGGCAGATTCACTCAAGGTAGAATCAATGGGGTTTCCACAATATTAGACTTTCAACCTCCAATACTGTGAGCTAGATAACCCCACAGCTTTGGGTATTTTTGTGATAGAAATGGAAAGTGGACTAATATACAATTTGTACACATATCTATTTCTTGCTTACCTTATCCTTTCTAAACTTCAAAATGAGTAAGAGAGAGTTTGACCTTCTTTCTCCAGGCAGCTTCTGAAGAAAAAACTTCATAGAACCATCAGCCAGCACTTTGCTGACACCAACCCAACCCAAGGTTGCAAGTGACTTGAGAATCTGAGAATTCACTGAAGCCCATATCCCACTACCTGGCAGCATGACTGGCATACCACAGCATCCCTGAGTGAGTGAATTAATCCACAAGATTGGGAAGAAACTCACCTGTCAGTCCTGTGTCTTTCTGTTCTACTTCTTGTTATAGAATATATATATATATATATATATAGCCTGAAGCAAGCTCTTCCTACATAGATGGGGTTCTAGCCTCTTTCTTCCTTTATTGTTCTTTTCTTGAACTCTTTCCTCTTTCTTGACTCCCTCCCATCCCTACACTTCTCTCACTCCTTTCTCTCCCTCCTTCCTTCACACAAGATTTTCTTTCCAACCCTGTAGTAAACTCCTAATTCAGATAGGTCTTCCTGTGTTACTATGGCAGCTTGCTGTGACTAAAGCTTTCATCAGATTTGCTTTTGTTCTTCCATATTTTTCCTTACCAGTTTGAGCAAAACTCCAGCCTCAGATTCCCAAACATTTTCAAAAGTTTTTTTTTCTTGTTGGTAGTGGTGATGGTTGGTTGATGGGCTTTGTTGTTGTTGATTTGAGCAGGTTGGCTTTGAACTCCTGGGATTAAAAGATCCTTGTGCCTCAGCCTCTCAAGTAGCTGGGACTACAGGTATGTGCTACTGTGCGACAGTGTTTATGTTTCATCACTTGAGTTAATTCCAAATATATCAGTACATGTGTCTCCATGTTGTGTATCTGGCTTCCTTAGTGAGGAGTGGGCTATTTGAATTCATACTTAAGCAGAGACATTGATATGAGTTGACAGAGAGGAAGGAGTAGTTTAGGCAGGACCACAATGTCTCCCAGGGAAGGCAGGGGCAGATTGGAAACCAGCCCTGAGGAAAATGTTCATGCCTCATGCATCAGGCATGCTTCTGAAAACTCAAGCCATGGTAACACACAGTGTCCTACAAGGCTGTGTCCAGAGACCCTCTGATGGAAGCCACATAATCACTGATCAAAACAAAGTTGGCCATATTAGTATCCAAGTACACTTCAGAGAAAGAAAAAGTACCAGGAATAAAGAGAAACTTGCATGATAAGAAAACGAGTACTTCTCCAAAAAGACATATCAATCGTCAATGTGTATGCATCAAATAACAAAGCTCTAAAGTACATAAAACAAAATGGACAAAATTGAAATGATTTTTTAAAGTCCAGAAATAGACTAGAGATTTTAATATTTTTTCTCAGTTATTGATAAAACAAGTAGACAAAAATCCAGCAAAATTTTAATACTGAACATCATCATGAAACAACTGTATCTAACTGACATTAAAAAGCAGAACACCTGAAAGCAAAACAATGCTCTTTCTCAGACATATATTGTTATGGTTTGGGTGTGAGGTGTGCCCCAAAAGCTCATGTGTGAAACAGTGCAAGAAGGCTCAGAGGAGAAATTATTGGGTTGTAAGTGATTTAATCCCCTGATAGGGGTTACTGAAGTGGTAGGGTGTGGCTGAAGGAGTAAGAATTGGGGCATGGCATTCAGTATATATTTTGTATCTGGAGAGTCGAATCTCTCCCTCTTTCCTGATCACCATATGAGCTGCTTCCCTCTGCCCTACTCTTCTGCCATGATGGTCAGCCTCACTTTGATCCCCATGGAATGGAGCCTGATATCTGTGGATTAAGACCTCTGAAACTATGAGCCCTCAAATAAACTCTCCCTCCTCTACAATTGTTCTGGTTGGGTCCTTAATCACATCAGTGAAAAAGCTGACTGAAACATACATAGATGGCTCATCAAGATACAGTATATCCAATTATTCAACAGACATTTACAAATATAAATTAATTTAAATCATATAAAGATTTGTCTTTATCATTTGTTCCCATTCCATAGATTGTCTTTTCATTCTACTGATTGTTTCCTTTGCTATTTTAACATTCATCTTAATTAATTTTTTTGGATCAAGGTTTTTGGACCAGAGACATATTTCTTTGTGTACTCACAGAAAGAGCAACAGAGAGGAAAGCATTGCAGCACTGCTCTCCAATATCCAGCATCTCCACAGAATACTCTGTGAAAATCAGAAAAAAAAAACCTTCAAAGCAGTGGGGCCACAGAGAAATATGGATTTCTTTTGTTTATAAAGGGCTAACACCATTTCTGCTTCTCCCCTTCTAAGTGATCTTGGAGATCAGGTAGAAGGATTCTTACCCTAGTCCTTTTATAGGAAAATAAATCTCTGAGGGAAAAGATAAGCACAGTATATTTAGTTTTTCAACTCGGGGATGTCTCCAAGGCTCTGAGCCTCCTACTGCCAGAGTTAGGTTAGTCTTTTTGGAATGCTCTCACTAGTTGATCATGCATAAATTTCCCTCCAACCTTGCTCATGGGTCATGAAACAAATATCAGTAAAATTTATTTATAAAGCTCCAACTCTGCAGAATCATATTTTCTCTACAATTTCTGAAGAACTCTATAATAATTAGACCAATAAATGTGTAATATCACTTAAACCCACTAATCAATCTTAGAGAGAGAGAGAGAGAGAGAGAGAGAGCGAGCGCCAGGCATTATATGAATTGTGGTGTGATGTAATAGGAAACTCACAAAGCCAAATTTGAAATATTCTTGTAAAATAATTATCCTGAGTCTAATCAAGCCTCTACTCCCAAACATCAGTTTATTTTTAAATAATACCACAGGATTGTACTTTCACAAATTTGGAAAATTCTACAACATAAATGACTTGATTTCTACAATCAATAAATAAATAGCAAGAAAAAAGGAAGTAAAAGAAATTTAGAAATTAAGGAGACTCAAAAGATGTCAACCAATGGGAGTATGTAGAGCTTGTTTGGATCCTGATCAAAAGTCTCAACTCAGAGTTGGGGGATAAGGCAGGTTAGAGATGTAGCTAAATGGTAGAGTGCTTGTCCAGCATGCCCCAGGCCCTGCCACCACCACAACAAAAAAGATATTTATGGACAACAGGAAAATTGACACATTGACTGAATATTAGATGATCTAAATGAATTAATTTTTTAAGTATGATAATGGTACTGTGACTCTTTAAAAAGTAGAGTTTTTGCTGGGTGTGGTGCTGCATGCCTATAATTCCAGCAGCTCCAGAGGCTGAGACAGGAAGATTGTGAGCTCAAAGTCAGCCTCAGCAATAGCAAGGCCCTAAGAAATTCAGTGAGACCCTGTCTCTAAATCAAATACAAAATAGGGCTGGGGATGTGGTGCAGTGGTTGAGTACCCCTGATTTTAATTTCCAGTACTCACCCCCCCAAAAAAAAAGTAGAGTTCTTATCTTTTAGATACACCTCTAAGTATTTACAGAGGAAAATGATACAATAATTGGAAATTATTTTAACATAACAGGTAGCAATCCAGGGGGAATGGGGAAGTACAAAAGAAACAAAGTTGACCATGTGTTGATTATCATTGAAGTTGAAACATAGAGTTACCAGCATCCAAGGCCAGAGGCCCTGCTGAGGTTCCTACAAACTGGATTATGTTACTTGCCCCCATCAGAAATAAGAGAAAAATAACATTAAAAGTAAAAATGAATTTAATCACAATTTGGCCCAAACTGGAAAGGTAGCTAATCTGTCTCCACCAGTCCTACAGGAATGTTACAAAATATAGGAATAAAAGCTAGAAAATATACATGGCTGTGTTAGCCAGAGAAACATGGCAATTCCAGTTTCATTGGTACCCATCAGAACCAAGGGGCAAGGCCAGGGGCAGCTTTTTAGTTTACATTCTTAGCATGAAGAAGGTGGGATGGAGTGATGCTAATTATCAGGAAATTGAGGAGAAAGCCAAAAATATAATTTTGGGCTTTTGATTTCAAAGGGGCTGTTATATTATGGGACTTTGAGTTTCATTATATGATTTTCTCTACTTTTATATATGTTTGAAAATATCCAAAATGACCACTCTTTTGTTTGTTTTTTGTTTTGATTAAGCTCCAAGAAGTAAGGACCTTATACCTTCCTTCAGTCTGTATTAGTTTCCTAGGGTTGCTGTAACAAAATATCACAGATTGTTTGTCTTAACAACAGAATTTTCTTTTCCCACAATTCTGGAAGTTAAGGTCTAGAAGATCATGGAATTGGTAGAGTTGGTTCCTTCTAAGACCATGAGGGAGAATTTATTCCCATTTTCTCCTTGGCCTATAGATGGCCATCTTCTTCCTGTGACTTCACATCATCGTTCCTCCATCCAAATTCTTGTTTTCCTGTTACAATACAGGATTAGAGTCCACCCTAACAACCTTGATTTAATTCAGTCACCTCTGCAAAGACGCTATCTCCAAGCATAGTCACTTTCTGAGGAATTAGGATTAAGACTACAATGAGGTGAATTTGGCAGGACAGAATTCAATCTGTTATGACACTGCTCTGTCCCTAGTGCCCAGTACAGTGCCTGGAAAATAGAGGGACCTTAAAAAAGTGTGGAGTGTGGAGTGAATGAATATTGAATGATAGGAAGCAACATCTGGACAGCCAGACTGTGTTGTCAGAGCCTCCCTCTCTCCTAGTGTTTTCTCCCTACTGTACTTTGAAGAATGGGATTCTTTCCCTTGAGTCTGCAGGCCTGAGTTAGTGGCAGTAGGGGGATGGCTATCAGGGAAGCAAGGCAGAGACCACCAGCAGAAGGCTGGGTTTTCTGGCTCTCCATGTTGTGACCAGCTCTTTTATGTGTTCTGATTTATGGGGACATGGTCTTATCTTAAGCAAGATAACCAGAAATTGCCAAGTATGTTCATTGCCCCAGGCAAGGTTCAATGGGTCCTGTTAGGCACCTGCTTTTCCCAGACTTTACTTTCCCCAACCACAAAAGCAACTTAAACTAATGAGTACTCAAACCTACCCCTGAAGATGAGGAGGAACAGAAGTTATCATTAACATATCAGAGCTCTGCTGATATGCAAGAAATCCTCTAGGATGGCTTTATGAAATATTAACCTAAAAGAAACAAAAACAATCTATAATTTCACATAGTTGATCCTGCCAGGTGAGTGATTTTCACTCCCATTATGAATAAACCCAAACTCTGACACTGAAGGTAGTGACAGGTACTTATCTAAGATGGTCGAACTAAGGAGCCATCAATCTCAGCCCCGCTCCCTTCCTTCCATATCCCCAGTGTCCTTCTCATTCTTTCCTCTGCTTTTAAGGTAAGACCACACACTCCACTTCCTATGCACCCTGCCCAGTTCTCCTTCCTCTCTGATCCAGGTACTTTGGTTCCTTCATCAGGCTGCATCCACCACAAAGCCTCTGGCACATACAGTTCCCTGTCTGGAATGGATTTCCCTCTCCTCAGCTACTTCACACCTCCACCTAAAAGGCCTAATCAGCTTTCATGTATCTTCTTCTACTTCACACCCTCAGAAAAGCCTTCCCTGACCCCCTGGTCATATGCAGTTCTTCCTGTGTTCCTCTTTTGTGTGTTCTTTCTTTGTTTCTTTTTGTGGTAGTGGTGATAGAACCTAGGGCCTCCTGCTTGCTAGGCAAGTGCTCTACCACTTAACTACACTTCCATCCCTGTGTTTGAAGCTCTTATGGTGCCAAGTGACTCCTGTAATTATTGTCACACTTATTTTTGAGAATCTTCCAGGGTCTGTCTCTTCCAGGAGAATATCAGCCTTGGGAGGGCAGGGGCTAAGAATGCCTGGTTCACTGCAGTACTTAACCAAGCCCATGTCAGACACAAAACTTACAATAAAAAATACATTTTAAAAAGTCTCCAGGATTTGAATCCAGTTCTGGCTGAGCCTGAAGGAACTTCTTGACTGGTTTCATTGGTCCTGGGTCCTGATGGTTTCCCAGGTCAGCACTAAACAGATTTTCCAGCCCCATACACTGTGTGCCAGCCCCTTAGTGGCTGCAGAGGCTTAGCCCAAGCTTGCACGCTACCCAGCTTATCTAGGGAAGCTGATTAAGACACATATTCCAGAAAGAAGTGTGAGGCTGTGACATTTAGTGACATATCATCCTTTCTGTAGGGGATACACATATGAAGACTTCAGACTAACATTCTCTTCCCTTTCTCAATGAATAAAGTTTACCAATGTGCAAGTGTCCCTACTCTGTTCATGGAATAACTTGAAGCTTGGGCTCCAACTGTCTTCTTAGAAACTTGGGAGTTTTGATTTAGAAAAAGTGTGTTACATGCATGCACTTGTGTGGGTAAATACATAAGCACATTGACTCTAAACAGCAGTATATTTATCTGATCATCACAATTCTTACACTTACAAAAACTTATTTTCTATATAATTAAAAGGGAATATATTTTATATCCAGCGGAGGATAGGTTGGGGATGAATGACAAATGAGTTATGCTGAAATTTAAAGGATTTACCATTTCAGGTATACTGTATAATGCTCACTGTTTTTCCTTATAAGTTTTAAGGTTAGATTGTAGGCCTGGCCTGTGCTCTAGTGCTTCCTAGATCATGAGGTGAGCAGCTTGCTCTGCCATGTGCTTACATCATGGTGTGGTTCCCTTTCTAGAGGAGCAAAACAAATCCTTAGTCCTTGGGCTAGAACATCCAGAATCATAAGAAAAATAAACATTTTGTTTTTATATATCAGTTATCTCAGGTATTTCATGAAAGTGATGGGAAGCTGACTAATAGAATGATTGATCTATTATTTTAAAATTTGGTGAAGTTTCTATTCTGCCAGGAAAGTCTTCCCTCTTACGACTTCTGCCATAAAAGCAAAATTAGCACATGTGTTATCTGCTGTCCACTGCAATCAACAAGAAATGGCTCAGAAATTGCAAGAGGCTTATGTCTTATGAAAGTTAAATTTTTGTCCATTCTGATTTTTGCTTCAGAATCTTCAGCCTGTACTTCTGGCTGAGGATATCTTGAAGCTGTTGATGCTACTGGTATTTGTCGGAGGCAAATCAATACCAACTACAATTTCTTTCAGTGTCTATGAAATAAACACCATCCTCTCATTGTCAACTCCTTTCTGGATTAACTGCTCCACAGGAAAATTTTGAGCTCTCCCCTTTTTAATATCCAACTTTAGAAACTTCTATATGTTCACTCCTCTAGTAAGGCCAAGGTGTGAAATTGACAGGCAGCACTGGTTGAGGCTGATGATCACTGTCACTCTTGGACACTTGGTTCACTCATCCCACAGACTTTTTTGTAGCATCTTTGTGGCAGGGGCTGTGACTCTTCAGTGAAATCTCTTCCTTCAGGAGTTGTCTCAGAGGGCTTTGTGTCTGAGAGGCTAGAGTCAGGACTAGAGGAGAAACCCTCAGGTTAAGCCAGACTGGCTACATATTTCTGCATCTGCAGGTCAATGGAAAGGACTGTTGGACATTCGGGCCCAGAGGATTTCTGGACTGGACTTGGTGCCAGGAAGTAACAGCAGCAGCACCACCAGCAGCTGCAGCAGAAGTAGCAGCTGCCGCCAATATGAGGCCTGGCTGGTGCAGAGGGTGCACCGCCCCCCTGGAAACTACCTTGCTCTCTTGCTTCTTCCCTCTGTCACCCATGTTCAGGGACTCCCCCGCTGCTGCCCTCACTAGAAAGCAAGGGACCCACCCACTTTCCCTTAGCCTTCATTCTGCGTGGGTAGCAGCAATCACCTTGATTTACTTTCTAGGAATGGAGAGGCACCCCGCCTGAGTGCTTGAGATGTTGTCCAGCTCAAAGTTGCCATAACCAACCCAGCTGCGAGCTGCTTTGAATGCTCCACTGCCCTCAAATGTCTGCAGCAGCTGCTCCCAGGGGCTACTGGGAACCTAGGTCAGTTAGCTTGCTGACTGGGCCAACTCTCAGCAGAGCCTGGACCTGCAGGAGCAGGAAGGGAGGACAATGCCGCCAGGGCTGGGGCTTCCTGTGGCGATCCTCGAGTCCTGCCAGGGCTCGCCAGCCCTCCAGCCCTCCAGCCCTCCCAGGTTCGCTGGACCTGGGGATCCCCGAGTGCTCACGCACAGAGACAGGTGTCCAGGTGCTAGGCCTGCCTGGTGTGGCCAACCGCAGACTGCGCCGCCTAGCAGGACAGCAGAGTACTGCTGGAAGGCAATTGACAGCTGCTGGATCCAGGGCCCTGGAAGAGGCAGGAGTGCCCAGAGGGCACATCGGACAGGCCATCAGCAGAAGCAAACTCCACTTCCACGGCCTCAAGAAGTTGGGGTCGCATGTGTTGAAAAGAACATGCCCTCATGGGGTTCGGTGCCAAGTCTCCCCTCCTAACATGGCCGCTGAGCTGCTGCTTGTGTTGGATCTTCCCAGGATGCTCCCAGGACTGGGGGCTCCTCTGCTGGCCAGCGCTCGGTGATGTCATTGTGCCATCAGTCCGCCTGTCCTCCGCATTCACCGATATCTGGAGAGCGTCCAGGGTGGCATGGCAGCCACTAAGCAGGACCCTTGGCACCCAAGGCCCAGAAAGACCCACAGGGGACACAAAAAAGGGCATTCTCCTGCCAGAGCCTAGAACCCTTTAGACCTTTGACTTGGAAGTGGATGGATGCTCAGGGCTGCTTCCACTCTTGAGTGCCAGACTTTCCCCTTCCCTGCAGATCGTGAACAATGGCTATTTTTTCATTCTAACTTCTACTTTTACACTCCCATGTCTTTTCTGGAGTGGAATCTAAATAATGAAACCACATCACTTGTTGAGTTGGTGCAGGACATTGGGGTCAATATCATATCCAGAGACTTTTCTTTGTGTTATATTTCTCCTGATTCTAACTAAAGAAGGATTCAACCATCAAATCAAAAGTCATGAATGTCAAATTATGAGGTGCTTTGGGTAAGAGTTGTCACAAAATTTTTCCTGTTGAATTGTTATAGGATAAAGATGCATAATTCAGATTTTTGTTTTACTATGGGCAACTTAGTGGACATCTGCTACTCCATTAAAATTAATTATATGCTGAAATACTTTATGAGAATTTATTAAGAACTTGACAATGCTAATTAAAGTTGACTTCTATCCAAGATGTTACTAAGTTACAAAATCTTCACTGTGCAAACCTACATGCAGACTATTGGCTTGCTTAAATGAATTATAGAACATCCATTTTAAAATGGCTAATCAATGCATCTTCACAGACATCATTATAAATTGCTGTTATTCTTGATTTCTCATATTTAATATTCAAACATGTGCAATTTAACTTCAACATAATAAATTTTGTTTAATTGTTTAGTTAATCCCATAATGCATGGTAATGCACAATTAATTTAATTGGAGTATGTATAATTACAGTATTCTGAAAAGATTTGAAGCCATATGACATATACTTTTAGACTTTAAACATAATTGTCCCACCTACCTTATTTGATAGTTTTTCATTATTTATTCTGCTTGAGAAAATATGCTATTGAAGGCAAATTTCATCATCAGTACAATTTGAATAATATACTTTTAAATTTTATATAACCTTTATTAAAGCATACTATGTAGGATGAAAATTTAAGAGTCGGAAAAGCAGAATTATATAATAAGCCTCATGATTTTAAGATTAGAAATGACATTAAAATCTGACCTCTCTGTTAGAGCCAGAAATACCTGTGTCCTGGAGACATCATATGATTGACAGGGTTAGTGATGAGGGATCATGGATACTGCCTGTTGGATGCAAATGCTGCTCAGCAGAGCCAGAGGTGGTAGAGTACACCTGCTTGCACACCACTACTCTTTGTTCTCAGTCCTTCTAAATAACCGTCTTTAGTGCTCATAATTACTTGTTGGTTATAATGTGTAGATTTGTCTTATCTCTGGAAGTAAGAAGCATTGTCAGCAGTTGGAGACAGACTGGCAGAGGCTGGCATCTGCTGTCAGAGTTCGAATCTTGCGGCTTGAAACCCAGTGATGCAAGGGAAGGATCCTTTTGAACCAGTTCTTTGGATCTTCTTTCCCATCCCTTCCTCTTTCCCTCTATATGATCACAGCACCTCCTGCAGGCCCAAGGTAGGCTAGGGTGAGGGAAGGTTCTGGGGAACCCAAAGGGAAAGGGCATGTGAGTAAGAGACCAAGAGGGGGAAGAAAGAGAAGAAATTTGATTTACAAAGTTCAATAATAAATCATAATTGAAAGCTTATGTATACATATATATATTTTGTTTGTTTGTTTTTGTTGTTGTTCAGAGAAAGACAAAAGAGATCAACACATTCAGAGCTCTTGGGGAGTATTTTGGTTAGCAATGCAAACATTTTTGTAATTTTGTTAATGTGTAAAGACTTTTCACCTACCCTTCATTGAATGTTTCCTGTGGTTTGTGGATTACCAAGTTCATTTAGCAGACAAAACTAGACAGATTGCCTCTCATAATATAGTGACAACAGAAGAGGGGAAGGCCAGTATGCATTGTGGGCAGTGCCAGACAAGAAAACAACATGAGGTCCAAACACTGAGTTAATCTTTATTACAAATGTGTGCAGGCAAAACAAAAATACATATGTTTTCTCCTTTACGACTTTTGAGCCTTTCTTAACTACCTAGGATTCACCAAAGCTTAGAGTTTGCACAAGATTTTGTGGCCACTTGTTTTAATATCTTACATGCACAGAAGTACCCTTGATTTTGACATGACTTTTCTCAGACTATTTCAATTTTCAGAATGCCAATTTAAGCACAATTGTTTCAGGCCTTATTTTTTTTTCAATTTATGAAATTTGCTATGGTTTTCCCCAGGATGCAAAAAATTCTACCCGCCCCCAAAATTATAATGATGCACTTTGGTGGGGGGGAGGAACCAGCACAGGAAAGAAGTATGGTTTCTGGAATAAGTACTTAAGGAAGGGATATGTAAGTTGGAGTCCTTTATCTTAAACGAAGCCATGAAACAAAGGATATTCTTTGTCTGTTCTCAGAGCTCAGGTTCTCATCAGAATATATCCCAACAAAGTTCATTTTGTCCTCCATTTTTTTTTGAGTACCTGAAGCTCATTTCAATTTAGAGGTTAGGTTGTTAGCTGCTTCCATGTTTCTGCTATGTTGGAAATTCTCTTGGGTGATGTTTTCTTGATTGACGGTTCTCATATTTCATTGTTGAAAAAAATAAGGATGGCTGATTTTTCTCATGAACACAAGGCCTACATCATACAGTGAAGCTATCTTTATTCTCTCTCTGTGGCTGTATCAGACAGTGGCTGGGGCCAGGTCTTCTCAAAGTCTCCTTTGCTCCCAAGTCTCATCCTGGACTAAAAAGGATTACAGTGACTGGAAGCTTGGTGTCTTTTTCTCTCTCTGGTGTCCCTATTTGACCTTTCCACATGGTGAACTCAGAGAAGGGTTTTTGCAGGGCTGAAATTGGAGAAAGCCCAAAGAAGCTGGCAGAATCTCAGCCTTCTCAAATCAACATCAGACATCACTCAGCATTGCTTCCACACCAGGGCAGTCACACAGGCCACCCAGGGACCAAGAATGGGACAGAGACCATTTATCAATGAGAGGGATGTTAAATATGGGTATGGACTTTGAAACCATCAGAGTCAGAACTCCAGTCACAAAACATGTATATTCTTCCTGCTTGAAAATGATATTCACTCTCCCAAACCTCCAGAGTCTCATTGTCATCTGAGTGAGTTCTGGATGCAGATGAGGATTCTTGGTAAGGTTCTTCATCATTTGAAGACCTGGGGGCAAAAGGGACTGGCTCCTTGCCCCTATCTTGCCCACTTACAACCATGGGGCAGAAATAGGGCAACCACCACAGAGACTCTTACAGGAAAGGGTTGAAGTGGGAAAACCACGACTGTCCCTGGTCTGCATCTCCTGAAAACCCATCAAACACCCACTATGTAGATACAGGCCCACTGCCTGGAAATGCTCCTTCATGGTTTCTAGTTTAATCATCTGGAGCTCTGAATAATTCTTCTTTGTCCAATGGGAATTATGGGTTTTTGACTGAGCAGTTTTCTCAGTCTGATTGCCCTGTGTAACTACCAAAAATTAGTGGCTTAAAACATCACCAGTTTATTGTATCCATGGTTCCCAAGTCCAGGCCCAGCATAACTGTGTTTTCTTCTTTGGGTCTCATTGAGCTGCAGCCAAGGTGTTGGTCAGAGTAAGGATCTCAACCCAGGTTAGGATCATTTTCCAAGTCCCTGGCTGTTGGTGTAATTTATTGCTGTCTTCTCCTGCCATCTCTCTGCTGCTGGAGGCTGCCTGCAGGTCTTTCTCTGTGGAAAAAGGATAGTTCAGTCTCTGTCTTCTATCACCACATAGAGAGCAATTTTAAAAAGCCCAACTGATTACATAAGGCCCACCTGGCCAGTGTCTCCACATTAATGTCAGTTGATTGAGGACAATAATCTCATCTGTGAAATACCTTCAAAGGGGCAGCAACATTACTGTTGAATCATAGAGCTGAAGATAGGTGCAAGTTTTCTAGGGGCTGACGATCTGAGAGCATCTTAGAATTTTTCCTCTCATATCACATCTAGCAGTTTGGGATCCAAAAACCTTTGATCTCTTGTGTATTATTTTGGCTCACTTTAACTCAAACAGTGGTGTTTTTATATAGCAATTACATTAAAGATTCATGGATCTCCCACAAGTTCTAAGTGTATTGCACACAGCAGATGCCCAACCACAAATGTCTCTGAGATAATATTCTCCCTACTCTGGGTTCCTGAATCATCATGGTAGGAGGGCCAGGCCCTTTAAACTTCTTAGAGGACCTATTTTTTTAAATATTTTTTTTAGTTGTTGATGGACCTTTATTTATTCATTTATTTATATGTGGTGCTCAGAATTGAACCTAGTGCCTCACACATGTGAGGCAAGTGCTCTACCACTGAGCTATAACCCTAGCCATAGAGGACCTATTTCTAACAGGTACAATCTGAGAGGCCCCAATTTTAGATTATCAATTCTCTTTCTCTTAAAGGATCAGTAGGCACCTACTTCCTTCTTTTCAAGGTCTTAATGAATGATCTTACAAACCTACATTGACCTTCAATTTGAGGTTCTTTCTTCATTTTGGCTTTGGTTGCCATTTGCCTGTATTAAGAATTGTTCATAATTTTGAGCACATGTTTTCCTATTTGCATAATTTAATTTCTTCTTTCTTTCTCTTTTCTTTTTTTTTGCTAATACTCTGGGTAGGGTTTCAAGGACATTTGTTGAATAGAAATGGTGAGAGAGGGCATCTCTGTTTTATTCCAGTTCTTAGAGGAAATGCTTTCAGTTTTCCCCCATTTACAATGATATTGACATAGGGTTTAACATATCTACTTTTTATAATGTTGAAGTATTTTCCTACAATAAGTATTTTTTCTTACAATATGTATATTTCCTACAATAAGTATTTTACTTGTGCCTTGGATGCTATGTTTTGTCAAATGTGATTCTGCATTTATTGAGACATTATTAGAATCCAAAATCTCCACCCCAAAATTTTGAGAACTCATAAATTAATTCAGAAACTTATCAGGATATAAAAATAATACCCATAAATCAATTGCATCCCTATACACCAATGATGAATCAACTGAAAGAGAAATTAGGAAAACTGTCTCATTCACAATACCTTCAAAAAACAAAAAAAGAAACTTGGAAATCAATCAAACAAAAGGGGTAAAAGATCTCACCAATGAAAAGTACAAAACACTAATAAAGAAGTTGAAGAAGACCATAGAAGATAGAAAGATCTCCTATGTTCTTGGGTAAGCAGAATTAATATTGTCAAAATGGCCAAACTACCCAAAATGCTATACAGATTCTGTTTAAACCCAATCAGAATCCCAATAACATTCCTCATCAAAATAGAAAAAGCAGTCATGAAATTCATCTGGAAAAGTAAGAGACCCAGAATAGCCAAAACAATCCTTAGCAACAAGAGTGGATCTGGTGGAATTACTATTCCAGACCTTAAACTATACCACAGAGCAATAGTAACAAAAACAGCATGGTATTGGCACCAAAATAGACCTATAGACCAATGGTACAGAAAAGAGGACACAGAAACTAACCCAAATAATGTAATTATTTGGGTTAAAGAGTTGGTACATCCAGAGTTGAAACCTCAGGGCAGCAATAATTTGGAGCAACTCTTTACCACAAGCACATCAGATAGATCACTAATCTTTAGGATACATAAAGCACACAAAAACCTTAACACTGAAAAATAAAATAACCCAATCAATAAATGGGCAAAAGAACTGAAAAGACACTTCTCAGAAGAGGATATATATAATCAATCAATAATATATTAAAAAGTGTTCAACATTTGTAGCAATTAGAGAAATGCAAATCAAAACTACTCTAAGACATATATCTCACTGCAGTCAGAATGGCAGCTATCAAGAATACAAAGAAAAATAAGTGTTGGCAAAGATGTGGGGGAAAAGGCACACTCTTACATTGCTGATGGGACTGCAAATTGGTGCAGCCAGTCTGGAAAGCAGTATGGAGATTCCTTGGAAAACTTGGAATGGAACAACATTTGACCCAGCTGTCCCACTCCTCTATCTATACCCAAAGGACTTAAAATCAGCATACTATAGAAACACAGCCACATTAATGTTTATAGCAGCTCAATTAACAATAACTAAACTGTGGAACCAATACAGATGCCCTTCAATAGATGAATGGATGAAGATACAGTGGTGTATATACACAATGAAATATTACTCAGCATGAAAAGAGAATAAAAGTATGACAATTGCAGGTAAATGGATGGAGTTGGAGAATATTATGCTAAGCAAAGTAAGCCAATTCTGAAAAAAAAAAACAAAACAAAAACCCAAAGGCCAAATATGCTCTATGTTAAGTGGATGCTGATCCATAATGGGAGTTGGGGGTTGAGAATGGAGGTACTTTGATTGGGCAAAGGTGGAGGAAGAGAAAGGAAGACGAGATGCAGGTAGGAAAGATGGTGTAATGGGATAGACAACATTACCATAGGTATATGTATGAATGCACATGTAGTGGGATGTTAGGGTCTGTAAACAAGTCAGGATGGCGCCTGGCATTTTGCCAGAGGGAGTGGTTTGTGAAGTAACGACAGTGAGCCATTAAGTGTGGAGATTCCTTATTGGTTGACTGCTGTATCTAGTTTATGTTAATTAAGATAAGTTGTGTGTAATGTATATATATCCACTCCTGTCCTACAATAAATGGCTCCCACTCCTGCTGTATCAATGTACACAAGTTGTTTGTCACCCCCCGGTTATTTTGCTGCAGCCGGACTGCAGCAGTGGGACTCTACATAATGTGCAACTGGAGAAGCATTAAGTTGTGCTCCACTTGTGTACAATGAATCAAAAATCTTTCTGCTGTCATGTATAACTGAATAGAATTAATAAAAATCAGCTAAAAAAAACCCTCTCTTCTTTATAAATTTTCTAGTCTGTGGTCTTCCATTGTAGCAATAAAAACCAGAGAAAGACAGGGCTCCTGAGGGAAGCTCCTGAGATCAGGAGCTCAGAAGCTCAGGGTTGAGAACCAGAGCCAGACACACTATCTCCCCTGGAGAGCTTGCCTCTCTCCAGCTCCACAGAGAGAATAAACAGAGGCAATTCCTCTTGATGGCTGTTGGAAAGGAGGTCACAGGAGGAACTACTGCTGGTACACTGTTCTCTGGCTAACAGGTTCTTTATCTCCCATCTTGTTTCTTTCATTCCTTTGTTATTAATAATCATATCTTACTTTTCAAACCCCAAACCTAGCACAGAATGTTATTCTAATAGAAGCTGTATTTAAGATGCAGTATGAAGAAATCCATGGCCTGACTTACAAGAGCACTTGAGTAGAATCCAGGCTGTCCTGCCCAGGCTTCAAGCACTCCCCAGGGGGACCCAGGTAAGGTCTTAGTCCCAGTAAAGAAGGGTATGTTTGCAAAAAAAAATTACTTGCTGCCCTGAAGTTTCAACTCTGGATGGACCAGCTCTATATGCCAGGGAAGTGCCATGCCACTCGACACCAGAGTACACACTACATGATGCCTATAATCATAGGATGCACAGGACAGAGCAGAGAGCATCAGCACTCCACAGGCTTTCCTAAGTTATCAGGTAAAGCTGACAGCCTGATATTTCAGAAAAATATAAGAGGAAAGCAACTTTTCCTGTATACATCTGCTTTAAAATTATAAATTAAAGGCTATGCTTCAAGAGTAAGTAAATAATTAAGATTAGGACTTATTTATAAGAAAAAAAATAGAAGTTCCAGTCTGGGTCATATAACTCCTAATCTTATAAATAAGTCTAAATTACAGCAAGAACATCTCATTATCCAAATTACAAAAGTACATTATGTTTAGAAGGCATGCATGTGGAAAAGGAGTCTCTAATCTTCAGTATCACTCTCCTCACCCAGTAATAATGAGCCCTTCCCCTAGTAATTGGTGATTGCTTGATTTGGGAACCTGCATTCACATTCTTGCCTTCAGTGTGGTTTAGATTAATAGCATCCAATACATTTCATAATTTATGTATAATCTATATATAATGGCTGATACTATCTGTATAAAATCATTCTTTTTAAAAAAAATATCTTGTTTGGTGTTGTGGATAAAACCTAGGATAGCATACGTGTTTGGCAAATGCTCTACCACTGAGATGAACTCCCAACCCATTAAAAAAGCATCAGTTTTGTGGTTGGGGCTGGGGCTCAGTGGTAGGGCACTCACCTGGCACACAAAAGGCATTATCTAAGAAGTCATTAAGCTGTTGAAAAAAAGTAGTAGGAGAGGATACCTTTGATTGTTCCTGATCTTAATGGGAAAGTTTCAAGTTTATTATCATTAAGAATGAGGTGGGGGTGATATGGCTGCCAGTTCCCAGGTGGAAGGAGCAGCCTGAGAGCTGGGGCAAGTCACCAATGCTGGGGGAGAAGTTACCCAAGCCTGAAGACAGAAAATTGAGGGAAGGAGCCAAGGCCCAGTGGGGTTGACTGGGCCACTGGGAGCAAGTCACTAGTGCAAGCTCAGGCCAGGCCTCTGCATTTTCAGGAAGAACCCAATGCTTGGCAGAGCCCTGCCTTTGTGGAATTCTAAGTTCTTGGGTCATAATTGACTCCTTGACACTCCATGAGGTTCAGAGCAGAGGTGGATAGAGACTGAGGTGGTTTTTAGAGTGGGTCTGATGGCTCATTTAAATTTTGGTAATGTTGTCCTGGTTTAGAGGCATAGGTTCTGGCTTGGGCCACTCTTTGGGTCAGGTGGGGGGCAGCATGGCTTTCCTCACCAGCCATATCTCCAATGTCATCAAAGACAAGGTTCTCAATGATTTCGAGGATGTAGAAGAAGGTTTACCTAATTATTGGAGGAAGAACATTGAAGATACCAAATGGATAATCAGATATGACATGAAAGACTTAAAAGCTATTGTACTGAGCTGGAAGGAAGGTATGCAGCATCAGAGCTATGGATCCAACATCAATCTGCAAATTACTGAAATGAACTGAAAGAGAAAGAAGTAGAAATCAGGCAACTTAAAGCAAGACAATTTCCACTCCAAGATGAGTTGTCCACACTGTAGTCAGTACATTCAGGAGCTGGTGGTGTACCAGCAACCACTGCCCTGTCTTCATTCGGTAATGAGATCAGTCTTTGTTCAACTTTTCCTGGTGATGACATGGACTTCAGTGACATCATTTCATCACAACACAAAATCAACAGACTGTCAATTGAAGTTTCAAGACTTGAATCTCAAGTTGGCCATTGAGAGGGATATAGCTCATGCAAAGGGAACACATAATTCTGATCAAAGTGAAATCTGCAAATTACAAGATACTATTAAGGTACTTGAACAAAACTGAAGTCAAGACCTTGATCATTATCAAGAGGAAATATCAGTTTTGCAGAATGCACATCAACAGAAACTGGCAGAGATAAGTCACCAGTATCAAGAGGCATTAAATGACTATGAAGAAAGTATTGAAAAACTTGAAAATCATTACAACAAGGTGACTCAGGAGTTACAGTAAATGATGAGTCTAAAATCGGAGAGATGGAAAAAACTATTCAGGTTCTACAAACTGAAAAAGTAGAGTCTTGCAACAAAGAACTTGAGGATCAAACAAAAGACATAATTAAAAAAATTATTTTTGGCAGAAAATGACAGATGCCTTGAAGAGAGAAAAAGAACAGCTCAGTATGGAAAGGTGACAAATAATTGAACAGTGTGAAAACTTAAAACTGGAATGTAGTCAATTGTGGCCTTCTGTGTTGGAGCAGAAATATGAAGAAATTAAGAATTTGCAGAAAACCACTGAACAAATAAAATCCCAGTTACAGGAAGACACACACAGCACTCCAGCAGACAATTCTTATAGTTTTCAAGAAACAAAAGTTAAAAGCCTTCCTATAGAAAAAGGAAGTGAAAAACACAATCTATATAACTATGAAACTGAAAAATTAGTGAAAAATCCAAGAACAAGCACTTGAGATTCAACTTCTCAATGAAAAGAATATATCTTTAACTAAACAAATTGATCAGCTGTCCAAAGATGAAGTTGGTAAACTCAATCAAGTTATCCAGCAGAAAGACATGGAGATACAAGCTCTTCAGGCTAAAATTTTTTCAGGAAAACTTGATATGGTTACACTGCAGCTCTTGTCTGCATCATCACTTACCTCCCTGTCAGCAGAGGTCAAAGAGCTGAGACGATCACTGCAAGAAAATGATGCCACTATTAGGATGCTCCAAGAAAGTAACCACAGGTTGTCTGATGCAACTGCTGCTGCCTCCAAGAGAGAAAAGAAAGAACATGAACAAAGAGATTCTAAAATTAACAGTTCAAGGAAAAGCAAGATCTGATACAAAATTTACTCAAAGAATAAGACCTCTTAATCCAAGCCAAAAGCAATCAATTTCTTCAGATGCGAAGTTCACTAACAAAGTGAATGAAAATGAGTTGTTGAGGCAAGCAATAACTAACATCAAGGTGAGAATATTAATTTTATAAATGGACACCTCTCAATTAAAAGGGAAAAATGAAGAAAAATAATAGAAACATCCAAAGAAAAGGAAATGGATTATCAAGTATTACAAGAGGCGAACGTGAATTTCTCTGTGATGCTGCGAGAATAAGAGTTGGAGTACAAGTGGATGAAGGAGAAAGCTCTTGCCTTTGAGCAACTGTTACAAGAAAAAGAACAGGGCAAGCCTGGGGAATTAAATCAGCTTTTAAATGCAGTTGAATCCATGCAGGACAAGACCATTCTATGTCAGCAGGAGAAAGACCAACTCATCTTGTCCCTAAAGAACAAACAGATAGAAAAGAGAACCCTCCAGCAAGATATTCAACACTTACATGACAAAGAATTACACTTAAATCAGGAGGTACAAAGAGTGAGGAGCTATTTTTTAGAGTCAGAAGACTCTTACACCTGGGAAATTTGGGCTTCAGAGAAGAGAGAGAAGAACCTGAGAGAGAAAGTCACAGTATTGGAGGAAAAGCTATTTTCCTCTTCTAATGCAAGTCATCAAGCCAGTGTGGAGGTAGAGTTCCTGCAGAAACAGATGCATTGACTCTCCCAAGAGAGGGATGAGAATGCACTGCAGCTTTCACTCTACCAGGACCAAGTAAATCAGTATTCCATGTCATTAACCTGAAAATGGTTCTAGAGTATTTCCAACAAGAAGAAAAAGCTATGTATTCACCTGAATTAGAAAAGGAAAGACAACATATAACCGAATGGAAGGAAAAGGTAGACAATATAGAAAGAGAGGTATTATTATTACAGGAACATTTGGATGAAGCCAATGGTGTGTTGGATTAAGCAACCAGTGTTACACAACAGTTACATCTAAAGGAAAAACAGATTGAAGAACTTAAAAAGCACAATGAGCTCCAACAAGAAATGTTGAATGATGCACAAAAGAAATTGATGAACTCAGAAAATGACACAGAAGGAAAAGCAGACAAAGCCCTAATGTGAAACCTATTCATTGGGCATTTTCATACACTGAAAAGTAAGCATCATAAAGTGTTTCAATTAATGGGAAGCATCCTAAACCTTGAAAAGGAGGAAATGGAGCAGTTGTTGAATGGAGATGAAGGTTGTGTTACTAAGTGGATGACAGGTTGGCTTGGAGGAAGATCAAAAAATGTCCCCAGCACATCTTTGAGACCAAATGAGCAATCTCTGCTTAATAGTTCTTTTTCAGAACTTTTTGTTAAATTTCTGGAAACAGAATCTCCTTCATGTCTTTCACCACCAAAACTTTCTGCTCATGCTATGAAACATCTAGACTCCACAGGAAAGAGAAAGGAAGGTGAGAATGTACCAAGAAGTTTGAAAGATGAAGCAGAATTTAAAGCTGGTAAAAGAGCGGCTGTGAATCCATTCTTGATACCATGTTCTGAAGCTATGCCACTGATTAGCCTAGCTGGACTTGGACCTGGTGGCCCTCAGAATCTCCTTTTGAATCCCATTGCAGACTTCATGCCCACCTTTACTGGATTGCCAGTTCCTCTGACAATAGCACCAGGGTTGTACAAAAGGACCTTTTAAAGCAATAGGTGATTCTCAAGCCAGAGGTGATTAAACAGTTTAAAGAAGCCATAAACACTTTGAACTTTTTACAAAGTGGCCTTTTCAAAAAGAAGTCATGTATTTGCAGAGAAAAAGAAAAAGAAAAAAGTTGATACATAGAGCTACCAGGTATTTTGACTCCCCCTCCCCGTCGCTTTTATTTGGTGTGTGGTTTTTTTGCTGTAGCACTTATTAAAATTTTTTTTGTGTTTATTTTCTGTAGCTCCTTTATATAAAATTTTGTTCCTGTGCTATCAGGTAATCAACAGCATAATAACTATATCTTCAAACTTTTTATGATCATATTTGTTAAATTATTTACATTAAGATAAAATTTATTCATTTATATATCAGAAAAGAAGAAAAATCCAACCCATAAGAAAAAGATACATACCTCAGAATTTGGGCTATATGCAAACAAAATATGATGTAGCAAAGTTGTAAATTCTTTAGTTCATAAAAGAAAACACTGTATAACTACTAAAAGAAAATTACAGTGAGAGGACCTGGACATGAAATTTAGTGGATAAATTCTAAGATTCTTTTAATCCAAATGCTATGACACCTATCCCTTTTACTTATCTTCATTCTATTAAAAAAGTCACTTGACGTTCATTCCCTTTTCTAGATGTCAAATATGTCCAGAAGGAAGATGACTTTTGTCCGTGAAACTAAAAATATAATCTCATGCATTCTTTTTAATTTGTAAGAAAGTATTATTAAATGGCTGGACTGTTTACATACTTTTCTGGGCCTTAAAGTAATGCTTATAAATACATTTTAAAAAAATATTTGATCAAAAACAGAAATTGGGGAAGAGAAACAAAATAATACAGAGTTTTTAAAGATGAAAAAGTTAACAAAGGAGTAGTTAAAACCTTTTTTATTTTTGTAAATTAAGATAAAAGATAAACCAAAATTTTCTAGCTTAAGTCAAGTGATATCAAAGAAGTGAAAAAGCAGATTATACATCAAATGCTTCTCTGACACTTGTAATTTCTAAAATCTTTGAGAATATTTTTATTAAAATTAATTCAAATAAAATTTAATATAAATTAAATTATTTAAATAAATCATATTATAATTTAATATAAATCAATCTCATTAATTAAATTATTTTATTAATTTTATTGATGAACTTAATTGATTTTATTAATTTTATCTATGAATTTAATAAATTAATTTAATTTAATTTTGATTTACATTTAAAATTTTATTGGATTAAAAATAGTTTAGTAAAGTTAATTTAAATATATTAATATAAATCAAATATTTAATATTAATTATATAATTTAATATGAACTTTAATAAAATTCATTTAATTTTGATAAAATATTCTCAATGGTTTTAGAAATTTCAGGTGTCAGAGAAGTATTTGCTATATAATCTACTTTTTTTCTCTGATTTCACCTATCTTGGGCTGGAAACTTTTGATTTATCTTTTGTCTTAATTTACAAAAATAAAAAGCGAAGACAAAATACCTAGTGGCTATATAGATCAGCTTTTTCTTTCAATTTTAAATTTTCTCTCAGTTTTAGCTTCTTATTTCTTTATTTGATTTTCAGGCTCCTTTAGGATAGGAACATGTGGTTTATCTTTTAAACCTCAAGAAATTTACAAATAGAAAAGAAAGTAGACCTGAAGCAAATATGAATCATCTTTAGAAGAATTTGTATCAAAATGCTGAGAACAAGATTTTCCACACAAGTCCCCTACAACTCTGCCTATGTGGTTCTCTATAATTTTATCATGCATATAGGTTGATGTGATGACCACCACAACAGCCAGCAGACACACTTGCATTCTAAGGATCAGTGAAATCACCTCCTTGCAGAAGCACCAGCTGTTTAGAAATTAAGAATTTTTTTTTATCAGCTCATTATTAAAAAAAAAATCCTGACTTGAAGCTTAAGTGTCTGAGGATGTTCATATTTATACTTTGAAGTTGTATATTGAAGAGCTTTTTCTTGCAGATTTTGTCAGTGTGCCTTAGAAAGAGAAATATTTGAATAGCAAGAAAATGTGAAAAGAAGTAGAGTTTAAATATGTAAAGAGCTCTGGCTCCAACTAGAGTGAAATTTGATTGTCAATTTTGCAGTGATTACTGTATATTTCTAATGTATTTGGGAGACTGGAAGTTTTGATTATGTGTTGATGGATAAAACTTGTTTTTCCAAAAAACTAACAGGCCACACTGCTTCACACAGTGTCACCTTTCTTCTTAGCTAACTGATTTAAATTGCTATTTTTCCATACATTGTAAAGAAAGTTCCCATAACAGTTCATATGAGAAATGTTCAACTGCCTCCTGAGCTCTGCCTGGTTGGCATCATAGATGCTCCTCTTCTTAACCCCACTGTAAATGAAAACATCTCAAATTGAAAATGCATGTACCACACCACATGCCTAGAAGCACAGTGCTCTTGCTTGCTTCCTCTGATAATCCTGTCACTGATGGGGAGCTGCCACTCAATGTTGCTGCCCACCAAGAGGGTGTTGTGCTGTATATTGCTAGCCCAGGACCAAGGAAAATCCAAAATATAAAGTACAAATTCTACTGGACATGTCCTACTTTTGAACTAACAAGACATTGAAAAATATTTTAAAAATAAAAGCATTTTAGCTATGGTTATAATTAAATTAGAGCCTTTATCTGTTTTCCTGCTTATTTAGCTATCTCCTATAAGGATGAATGAGTTACACCAATTACTTTCACATTACATAGAGAATTTGGAGATTAACAACTCTGTTTATGTGGTACTCTGTGATTTCATCATGCATATAGGTTGAAGTGACCACCACCACAAGAGCCACAAGACACACTTGCATCCTCAGGATAACTAAAATCACTTCATTGCACCAGCTTCAGCTGTTTGTATCTTAAGAATAAGAGTATTTCTTTAATTTTCATAAAATATCCTGACTTGAACTTTAATTGTGTGAGGATGTTCATATTTATACTTTGAAGTTGTACACTGAAGAGCATTTTCTTGCAGATTTTTTCAATGTATACGCCTTAGAAATAAAAACCTTTTTTATTTTTATGATATGCCATACTTCTTGAATGTTCTGCTCATGGTTTCATACTATTTACACTATGTGATTTACATTCATTTCAAAATTATATATGTTAACATCATTGGCTGAGGTCCTGTCTTCCAAGTAGTGTAATCTGTTGGTGATTTCAATTGAACTTTTAAAGTTTGCTTTACAATCTCTATCTCCCTACTAAAATAATCTTTTGCTTTCAATATTTGTTTTGTTTATGTAGCTCTTCATCAAAATGATCTTTTGCTGCATATATTTGTTCTTTTATATTATCCTTTAATTTTCAGAACATTTTAATGATGTACATCCTTAACTTTTTCTGTCATATCTTCTGCTATGCTGGCCATGGATTCTAATAATATGGCATCTTGATTTGTTTTGGGCCCTTTCTTCCCTTGTCTTTTCATGTTGCTGGTGTGTCTTCCCTTCTAACACTGTGGATCCTAGGCATTATCATTTTTACCCTACAGGCTTATAGTGCCCCTGTAGGGATCACGTCCTTTAAGGTGAAGGACAATGTTATCAGATCCCAATATAAACCATATACACCCTAAAAACCAATGTTTGCTAATAATATATTTACACTTGGTCACAATGTATAGATATTGTGAATTCAATTATTATCTACAATATACACGGTAGGTTTGTTGAAGGGTTTACACTTTACAAAGGAGTAAATGAAGAATATGATGATATGTGAGGAGGTAGGAGGTGGAGGATATAGAGTTGTTATATCTTAGAAAGTGTAAAAGAGAAACATAAAGAGGAATATTAGTAGCAGGAGAAAGGAGAGGAAGTAAATTTGGGTAGACAATAAGTGGAAAGACAAGAGAGTACATAAACACACATATGTATCAAGAAAAATAAAAAATGTTAAAGTAGCAGAAATCGGTGAAAAAAAGAAAAAGAAAAAAAATAACAATAAAAAAATGTACAACTCCACTGTAACAAACTATTCAGAAGTCCCAGTCCTCAAATTCCTTGGTTTTACATATTTTGGGGATGGGAGGTGGGGAGACAAAAAAAAAAAAAAAAAACCTTGAAAACACAGGACTTGTTTTGGTTGGAGATCAGTATTTTTCTGGCTTCCCTTCTCATCCAATATTTGGAGTCATTTGTTGTTAGCTGGTATCTCTGCCATCAGGATGGTGAAGGTAACTAAGGTGCCACTGTGCCAGGTTTGCAGCTGTTGGGGAGAGTAGTAGTTAGAAACTGGGTACCTGGAAGATGGTGATGAAGGTGACCCAAGATGGAGGCTCTTGGTTGCAGAAGTGGGATGTTAGTTGTGTAGGGGCATCCAGGCAATGATGTTGGATGATGAGTTTAGCAATGAGCTGTGTGGCTTGAAGTGTGGGCTGACTTGGGAGGCTGTGTGAAATTCCCGGGGGCAGGCAGGTTACTGCATGTGGGGGGCTGAGTCTACTGCTGCTGAGTCCCAGGATGGCAGCGACAAGGGGAGTCCCACTTAGGTAGATGGGGGTCCATGTGGGGATGGTGGTCTAAGTTTCTACTCACGGGAAGCTTCCAGGTGTCCTCCATGGGAGCCGCATCAATGCTTTCTGCTTCAGTTGTTGGCTGAATGTTCTTCACGGGTGCTGCTACCACCTCTGATTGTTTCACTGGGGTACATAGTAGTCCTGTGTGGGCAAGTAGTTGGGAGACCTACTCTGATGCTGAGGCCTGGAGCCCTGTATGGGTGCAGGGGGCAGGAAGATTGCTTGCAGAGAAGAAGTATTCTCACTACTTGCATCCCAGGTCATGGAGCAATGCAGAATGCTGCCTCCCTCTGGCCCGCCATCCTGGATCCAGAAATAGAAACATTTATATAGCAAGAAAAGGTGAAAACAAGACTAGTTCAAATATGTAAAGAGGTCTGGCTCCAACTAGAGCAATATTAAATTGTAAATTTTGCTGTGATTAACTGTATATTTCTAATGTATTTGTGAGAGTGGAAGTTTTGATTATGTGTAGATGGTTAAAATTTGTTTTTCCAAAAGATTAACAGATGACACTGTGTGAAACAATATCACCTCTCTTCTTTACTTACTTATTTATATAGCCATTATTTGGTAGATTGTAAAGGAAGTTTTCATAGCAGTTCATATGAGAAATGTTCAACTGCCTCCTGAGCTATGCCCAGTTGGCATCATAGATGTTCCTCAACTTAACCCCACCATACACAATTTAAACAGATCAATTTCAAGCAAGAAAAAAGAGGATGCCATCAGTAACCTACCAACCAAGAAAAGCCCAGATTTGGAGGGATGCCCAGCTGAATTATACAAAACGTTTAAAGAAGAACTAACACCAATGCATCTCAAACTATTTCATGAAACATAAAAAGAGGAAACACTTACAAACACATTCTGTGTGGCCAATATTACCCTGATTCCAAAACCAGACAAAGACATAGCAAAGAAAAGAAGCTTCAGACCAATATTGCTAATTAATATAGGTGCAAAAATTCTCAATAAAATTCTGACAAATTGAATACAAAAACATATCAAAAAGATAGTGCAACATGATCGACTAGGTTTTTCTGAGTGATCAAGTTTGGTTCAACATACAGAAATCAATAAGTGTATTTCATCACATCAATAGACATAAAGATAAGAATCATAGGATATTCTCAATAGATTCAGAGAAAGCATTTGAGAAAATGCACCCCTTCATGGTTCAAAACACTAGAAAAACTAGGGATATCAGAAACATACCCCAACATTGTAAAGAGTATCTCTGCTAAGCCCCAGGCCAACATCATTCTAAATGGAGAAAAATTGAAAGTGTTCCCTCTAATAACTGGAACAAGACAGGTATGCCATCTTTCACTAATTTTAGCATAGTTCTTGAAACTAGCCATAGCAATTAGACAGATGAAAGAAATTAAAGAGAAACAGATAGGAAAAGAAGAACTCAAATTTTCATTTTTTGCAGAAGATATGATTATATACCTAGAAGACCCAAAACATTCCTCCATAAATCTTCTGCAAATGATAAATGAATTCAGCAAAGTAGCTGGGCATAAAATCAACACCATAAATAAAAGGCTTTTCTATACATCATTGACAAATTCTCAGAAAGCAAAATTAGAAAAACCACCCCATTTACAATAGTCTAAAAAAAACAAAAACAAGAGCAAAGACAAAAAAAAAAAAAACGACCTTGGGAATCAGCTGAATAAAAGAGGTAAAAGACCTCTACAATGAAAACTACAGTATTCTAAAACACAAAAGAAATGACTACCTTGTGAGGTCAAGTTAGGTGGCCCAGATACACCCATTCCAGTCTGAATGGAAGCCAGGCTCTCAGTAGGCCCAGCTCCACCCCTCCATGGTAGGTACCCACTGGAGCTCAGCCTCTGGCAGAAGACCACCTCTTCAGACCAGCAGACAACCACGGGAGCCCAGGCTTGGCCCAGATCCACCCATGCCATCTTACACAGAACCCTGATCCAGAGTTTGCCCCACCACACACCTGGGAGCCTAAACCTAACCCACTTCCATCTTGGGACACTGCCATCATCTCCATAGCCTTACCCACACCAACTTACACAGAACCCAGATCCAGAGTTTGCCCCACCACATACCTGGGAGCCTAAACCTAACCCACTTCCATCTTGGGACTGCATTCATCTCCATAGCATTCCCCATGCAGTAGCCCCTAACTATTTAAAACAGACAGGGCCTAGAATCTGCTGCATCTCAGAGCAGGCATCCCAAAGAGAATGTGGGTCCCACCCTTTCAGTCCCATTTCTCTAAGACATTGCTTCCATCTTGAGGCACCTCAAATATTATCTCAAGTTACCTCAGCTATTGCTGCCACCAATTTAGATGCAGTAGCATATATTGAGGAACACCAGCAGGGTCTGGAAGCCCAACATCAAGATGAGGTACAGACAATCTGCATGGGTACTAAAAGAATATATTGTAGAAACTGTAATATCTCAGATCCACGATGCAAGAAAGAAAGACACATAGACAACATCAAAAAACAAGGGATGAATGTGCCCCTAACAAACTAGGATACTACTATAACAGAACCCATAAACAATGGGTAATAAAATGTCAGGGAATTTTTTCAGAAGATTCATAATTAAAATGATCTATGAATTAAGAAATTACCTAAATGAGCAACTGCAGACAAAATTTGTTCATTCTAACAAAGAGATAGAATAGCAAATACAAGTAGCAAAAGATTACTTCAAGAAAGAGATAGGGACTCTAAAGGAAAAACCAGTAAAGAATCCTTAAAATGAAGGATACAATAAACCAAATATAAAACTCAATACAAAACATAACAAACAGATTAGATCACTTGGAAGAAAGGGCATCAGATAATGAAGACAAAGTAGATAATCTGAAAAATAAACTTGATCACACAGTGAAGATATTAAGAAACCACGAACAGAACATCCAAGAATTATGGGACAGCATCAAATCTAAGAGTTGCTGGGATAGAGGAAGGCAGAGAGTTTCAAACCAAAGGAATGCACCATCTCTCCAATGAGATAATATCAAAAATTTTTCTATGCATAAAGAACGAATTGGAAAACCAAATGCAAGAGGCTTACAGGACACCAAATGTACAAAATTACAACAGATTTATACCAAGGCACATTATAATAAAAATTCCTAGCATACACAATAAGAATATAATCTTAAAAGCCACAAGAGAGAGGAATCAGATTCCATACTGAGGGAGACCAATTTATATCTCAGCAGATTTTTCAACCCAGACCCTCAAATCCAGGAAATCATGGAACAACACATATCAAGGTCTGAAAGAAAATGGATGCCAATCAATAATCTTATATCCATCAAACTTAAGCTTTAGATGTGATGATGAAATAAAAACCTTTCATGATAAACTAAAGGTAAAAGAATTTACAACTAGAAATCCTGCACTACAGAACATCCTCAATAAAATATTCCAAGAAGAGTAAATAAAAAAACAAATGATGGAAATCAGGAGATGGAGGTATTACACTTAAGTAAAATCTAATCAGAGGAGAAACCAAGTCATGTTAAATACCAAACATAAACAAAAATGGCTGGGAATACAAATCATGTCTTGATAAAAACCTTGAATGTTAATGGCCTAAACTCACCAATTAGAAGACATATACTAGCAGATTAAAGAAAAAAATATAGACCCAACAATGCACTGCCTGCCTGAGACTCATCTCATAGGAAAAGACATCTACAGACTGAAGTTGAAGGTTTTGGAAAAATTATATCACTCACATGGACTGCAGAAGCAAGCAGGTATTTCCATCCTCATATCAAAAAATGTAGACTTCAAGCTAAAGTCAATCAAAAAGAATAAAGAAGGACATGACAAACTGATCAAGGAAACAATACACCAAGAAGACTTAAAAATTATAAATATATATGCCTCAAACACTGGAGCATCTACATTCATCAAACAAACTCTTCTCAAGTTGAAGTGTTACATACACCACACCACATTAAATTTGGGTTACTTTAACACATCTCTTTCATCACTAGATAGATCTTCCAAACAAATGCTGAACAAATAAATTATAGAATTTAATAATACAATAAATAACATAGACTTAACTCACATATATACAATACTTCAGACTTCTTGAAAGAATACACTTTTTTCTCACAGTGTATGGATTCTTTTCTACAATAGACCATATATTATGTCACAAAGCAACTATTAGCAAATATATTTTAAAAATGGAGATACTACCCTGTATTTTATCATATCATAGTGGAATAAAAGTAGAAACCCATGATAAAATAAGAAATTAAAGCTAGTCCAACACCTGGAGACTAAATCATATGCTAATGAATGAACAATAAATTGCAGAAGACATAAAGGAACAGATTTTAAAAAAAATTAGAGGTGAATGAGAACATAGATACAACATATTGAAATCTCTGGGACACTATGAAAGCAATTCTAAGAGGAAAGTTCAATGCAGGGAGTTTATTCCTTCAAAGAAGAAAAAAGTCAACAAATAAGTGATTAAACATTACATTTCAAAGACCTAGAGAAAGAAAAATAAATAAACACCCAAAGCAGTCAATGACAGGAAATATTTAAAATCAGAAATTAATAAAAAAAGAAACAAAAAAATGAAAAAATTTCAAAACAAAAAGTTAGTTCTTTAAAAAATAAATAAAATTAACAGACCCTTAGCCATGCTAATGAAGTGAAAGAGAGGAAAAAAATCAAATTACTAATATTTATGATAGAAAAGAAAATTTGACAACAGACATTACATAAATACAGACAAAAATTAGAAATTGTTTTGTAAACTTGTACTCTAATAAAATAGAAAATATTGAAGGCATTGAAAAATTTCTACAGTCAAAATAATTTGCCCAAAGTGAATGAAGATGATATACACAATTTAAACAGATAAATGAAATAGAAGATTCAATCAAAAGTCTACCAACCAAGAAAAGCCCAGAACCAGGTGGATACACAGACAAGTTCTACAAGATCTTTAAAGAAGAACTAATATCAATCCTCTTCAGTTTATTTCAGAAAATACACAAAGAGGGAGAACTTCCAAACTCATTTTTGAGGCCAATACCACTGAGATTCCAAAACCAGGCAAAGACACATCAAAAAGACACAATAAACCAATATCTCTAATGAACATACTTGTAAAAATTCTCAATAAAATTTGGGCAAATCAAATATAAGAACATATCAAAAATATCATGCACCACAATCAATTTTGTATGCAAGTTTGGTTCAACATACAGAAATCAATAAATGTAATTAATCACATCAATAGACAAAGGTAAAAATCATAAAATCATCTTAATAGATGCAGAGAAAGCATTTGACAAAATACAGCACCCCCTCATGTTCAAAACAATAGAAAAACTAGGAATAACAGGAACATATCTTAATGTCATAAAGGCTGTGTATGCTAAGCCCCAGGCCAACATTATTCTAAATGGAAAAATATTGATGGCATTCCCTCTAAAAACTGAATCAAAACAGGGGTGTCCTCTTTCACCACTTCTATTTAACATACTTCTTGAAACACTGGCTAGAGCAATTAGACAGATGAAAGAAATTAAAGGGATACACATAGAAAAAGAATAATTCAAATTTGCACTATTTGCTGATGGCATAATTCTGTATCTAGAAGATAAAGTTCTAGAGAAAACTTCTAGAACTAGTAAATGAATTCAGCAAAGCACTAGGATATAAAGTCAACACCCATAAATCAAATGCCTTTCAGTATAGCAATGACAAATTCTCAGAAAGGGAAATGCAGACTACTATACCATTTACAATAGCCTCAATAAAATACTTGGAAATCAATTTAATGAAAGAGGTGAAAGATTTATATAATAAAAATTACAGAACCCTAAAAAAAGAAAAGAAGAAGACCTTAGAAAATGAAAAGATCTACCTTGCTATTGGACAGGCAGAATTAATATTATTAAAACAACCATACTACCAAAAGGACTACACAGATTCAATACAATCCCAGTCAAAATCCCAATGACTTTTCTTATAGAAAAAAAACAATCATGAAATTCATCTGAAAAAAAATAAGTCACCGAGAATAGCTAAAGCAATCCTTAGCAGGAAGTGTGAAGCAGGTGGCATTACTATTCCAGCCTTAAACTATAGTACAGAACAACAGTAAGAAGAATAATATGGTATTGGCACCAAAACAGACTGATAGACCAATGGTACAGAATCTAGGACAAAGGTACTAACCCACATAATTGCAATTTTGTTATATTAGACAAAGGCACCCAAAACATTCTTTGGAGAAAAGATAGCCTCTTCAACAAATGGTCCTGGGAAAACAGGAAATCCATATGAAATTAGACCCCTATCTATCACCATGCACAAAACTCAATTCAATGTGCATCAAGGACCTGGGAATAAATTCAGAGACCCTGAGTCTAAAAGAAGAAAAAGTAGGACCTAATCTCTATCATGTGGGATTAGACCCAAACTTCCTTAATAAGACTCCTGTGGTGCAAGAATTAAAATCAAGAATCAATAAATGAGATGGAAACAAACTAAAAACTTCCTTCTCAAAAAAAGAAAAGAAAAGAAACAATCTGTGAGGTGAATAGATAGTCAGCATCTTAGGAGCAAATCTTTACTTCTCACATATCAGATAGAGCACTAATCATTAGGGCATATAAAGAACTCAAAAAGCTAAGCACCAGAAAAACAAATAACCTAGTCAATAAAAGGCCCATGGACTGAATGAACTATTCTCAAAAGATGACATAAAATCAATCAACAAATACATGAAAAAATGTTCATCATCACTAGCAATGAGAGAAATGCAAATCAAAACCACTCTTAAGATTTCATCTCACTCCAGTGAGAATGACAGCTATCAAGAATACAAACAACAATAAGTGTTGGTGAGGATGTGGGGAAAAGGTACACTCATACACTGCTGGTGAGACTGCAAATTGGTGCAGCCAATCTGAAAAGCAGTATGGAGATTCCTTGGAAAACTTGGAATGGAACCACTATTTGACCCAGCTATCCTCCTAGGTCTATACCAAAGGGCTTAAAAACAGCATAGTACAGGGACACAGCCATGTCAATGTTTATAGCAGCACAATTTAGGATAGCTAAACTGTGGAACCAATCTAGATGCCCTTCAATAGATAAATGGATAGGGAAACTTTGGTATATATACACAATGGAATAGCACTCAGGATGAAAAGAGAAGAAAATCATGGCATTTGCAAGTAAATGAATGGAGTTAGAGAAGATAATGTTAAGTGAAATTAGCAATCCCAAAATAACAAATGTTGAATATTTTCTCTGATATAAGGTGGCTGATTAATTGTGGGTTAGGGAGGGGGAGCATGAGAGGAATAGACTAACTCTAGATAGAGCAGATGAGTAGGAGGGGAAGGGGAAGTAGCATGGAGTCAGAAATAATGTGGAACATGATGGACATTATTATCCAAAATAAATATATGAAGACACAATGGTGTGAATATGCATTGCATATAACCAGAAATATAAAAAAATGCTCTATATGTGTAATAACAATTGTGTTGCATTCTGCTGTCATATATAAATAAAAATAATTTTATAAAGAAAGTTCAATGAAAAAAATATTTAAAAAAAGAAAGAAGGAAAATCTTAGAAGATGAAAAGTTCTACCTTGCTCTTGGATAGGAAAAATTAATATTGTCAAAAAGACCATACTACAAAAAGCACTATGCAGGTTCAATGCCAACCCAATCAAAATCCCAATTATGTTCCTCACAAAAATAAGCAGTCATGAAATTCATCTAGAAAAATAAGAGACCCAGAATAGCCAAAGCAATCCTTAGCAACAAGAATGAAGCTGATGTCATTACTATTCCAGACTTTAAGCTATAGTACAGAGCAACAGTAACAAAAACAGCATGGTATTGGCCCCCAAATAGACCTGTAGACCAATAGCACAGAACAGAGGACACAGAGACTAACCCAAATAATACTAGTAATCTTATATTAGACAAAGGCACCAAAAAATGTACATCGGAGAAAAGATAGTCTCTTCAACAAATGGTGCTGGGAAAATTGGAAATCCATATGGAACAAAATGAAATTAAACCCCTTTCTCTCACCATGCACAAAACTTAACTCAAAATGAATCAAGAACATAGGAATTAAACCAGAGACCTTGTGCCTAATGGAAGAAAAAGTAGGCCCAAATCTCCATCATGTGGGATTCGGCCCCAATTTCCTTAATAAGAATCCTTTAGCACAAGAATTTTAAAAAAGAATGAATAAATGAGATGGATTCAATCTAAAAGGCTTCTTCTCAGAAAAAGAAACAATCAGAGAGGTGAATAGAGAGCCTACAGAATGAGAGCAACTCTTTACCACAAACACATCAGATAGAGCACTAATCTCTAGGGTATATAAAGCACTCAAAAGCTTTAACTCCAAAAAATCAAATAACCCAATCAATGAATGGGTCAACAAACTGAACACTTCTCAGAAGAATATATACAATCAATTAATAAATATATAAAAAATGTTGAACCTCTCTAACAATTAGAGAAATGCAAATCAATACTATGTAAGATATCATCTCACCTCAGTCAGAATGGCAGCTATCAAGAATACAAACAAGAATAAATTTGGTGAAGATGTGGGGAAAAGGCTCACTCTTACATTGCTGGTGGCACTGAAAATTGGTGCAGCCAACCTGGAAAGCAGTGTGGAGATTCACTGGAAAACCACCATTTGACCCAGCTATCCCATTCCTGGGTCTACACACAAAGGACTTAAAAACAGCATATTAAAGGGACACGGCAATATCAATGTTTATAGCAGCACAATTCACAATGGCTAAACTGTGGAACTAACCTAGATGCCCTTCAGTAGATAAATAGATTAAAAAAATGTGGCATATATACACAATGGAATATTACTCAGCATTAAAAGAGAATAAAATCATGGATTTGCAGGTAATAAATAATTTTTAAAAATATACTGGAAACTTTGGAGTGGAAGTTACTATATGAAGGCGAATGATACTAATAAATTTACTGTTTATTTCTGCAAAACAACTCTGCATATATTAAAAATATTTTTCAGAAAATTAATGAGTGGAATCAATAAGTGTAGTGTTTATAGATTTACTTAGACTCACATTATTGATTTTTTTCATATGTACTCCTGTGGGAAAACAGTCTGGAGGAGGCAAGATTAAAGTGTTAGGATGCCACAGAGTGTTTACCCCTATCATCTAATGTGACTGTCCACTATCAATCAAGCAACTCTGGGCTATGTATCCTGGTACAACTCACAGCCAGGTGAGTTGTCTGCAAGGCAACACATTTTTGTTAGAATTTGTGACATGGAATGCAAAAGGACAAAGTTATTTCAATTCATTGTATCTTTCTACTAAATCATACATGGCATGCATATGTAAATTTAACTTAATTAAATAAATGACCTTTGGTATTTCAGGGTTAAATTTCTTTCTATAGCAGTTTCCTTTCCCTGGAATTCTTTCTCAGCCTTCTTCTCCTAGAGAAATCACTAAACAGTAAGACTTGCATCAACATCCCCTGCTTGGATGCCTTTGAACACCAGTATTCTATTCTGCTGTCTCTCTGGCTTGCTTGAGTATTCCTATACTTTGTGTCCCTGCCTGCTCCCTGAACCCTTAACATCTTTAGGTGGACAGCCAGCTTATCTCTGCCATGGTCATGACCTAGTTAGTACCTGGTGTTCAGGATCTGCTAAATGAAATTGCTTAAAATTATAATTTTAATAATATTTCAAATATTCAGAGAAAATATATCCAGAAAAATAATTTTATTATTATCCCATCAGTAATGCAAAAAACTTAAAATGTGAATATTTAGTCATTGGTTTATTTATTCTATGAGAACATTTAAATATTTGCAGTACTTTAAAAATTATACTTTAGAAGAGAATTGCTTTCATTTTCTCACAATTATGTAGGGAATTTGGAAATTAAAAAAATAGTATTTGAGTTCTATTTTCCACAATACCTTCTGTTTAAACTTGAATGTTGTCTCCTATTCCTTCTTTGAAGTCCAATCAATGACACCCTTGGCCTTGATAAGCTTTGAAGAGAACTCATACTTTAGAGGTCTCAGTGGTGGTATTGCTGCATTTATATTAATATGTCTGATGGATTTTTCAGTCATCTAAGTGGTAATGTGGCTCATAACCAAAAGCTGTCATGGATGTTTATTCTCCATGAGATCTAACTTTATGTTGCAGGCTTACATTAGTCTATTTGCTTTTCAGGGCAGCTGGTTATTGGGTTGCTGCAAGTACACCAAGTAGCCAGAGAATATTTATGGCCTTATATTGTAAACTTAGATCATTGGACAACAATCCTTCTTACATGTCAGTCTTTTCTGGTAGCTTCAATTTCCCACTCCAGAAAGTATATTCTTTAAAAGTTATTTAATGTGGACCTGCTAGTGATAAACACTATGATGTTTGTTGGAGAACGTGCCACTGTATTAAAATGTAGCCTTCCTAGGAAGAAAATGCCGAGTTATTATTTATTACCTTTTGTTCCTTAATAATACTTAAAGCAGAAACTGTAAATTATAAGGACATGCCTATTTTACTGCTACTGTCTTTGTGGGTTGATGCACTTATTCATTTGTGGTCAGTTCTTATTTTTTCCTCAGTTTTGAAAATCTGTTTTTCTACTGTTTTTATTTTTGATAAATCTGTTTCTAGTATGTCTTAAGAACACTTTTCTGTTATAGAATAAATAGACACAGTACATATGCAGTACTGTGTCTTGCTTTTTTATAATCCCTTAGAATATCACAAACATGTTCTGTATCCATATTTTTATTAATATTATTTTTATTTTCTTTTGTATCGTTTTATGTTATTGGCTCTCACTGAAAAGCCATCCTCTCTAACTCTGACCCCCCCAGGTCTTTCCTGTTCTCTGAAGGTGAGCCTATATACTTTTTCTTCCACACAGTCTCCCTTGATCATTTCAATCAGATGAAAAGAAATAATGCAGCAGGAGATAACAGACACATTCTAGGCTCAGAATAACAAGGTTAAAGATGGCAGAGAATTTAGGAAAGGCATCATAACCAAATTGACCTCTGAGTGAGCAGGTCTTCAAGAATGGATCATTTGACCCTAGAATTGTTCTGCTCTGTCAACATTCTCACTTAAATATAAGGAAGGCCTGAGCATGATGACTCATTGGTAGAATACTTATCTAGCATGTGTTAGGCCTTGGGTTTCATCTCTGGTACCACACACACACACACACACACACACACACACACACACTTCCCAATTGAAGATTCTAATTAATTTGTAGTCTAACTAATCAAAATATAGCACACAAAAAGACTTATTAGCTCCTAGAACTTAAGCAAACTGCTCAACTATGCAGCCAAAGGTTACTTTGTCTTTTTTTTTTTTAAAAAAAGTATGTGACAACACTGCCTTATTTTAAGAACAGCATAGTCTGATCATTTTGATTTTATTTATGATATTAACAAAGTTTATGAATCAGCACTGAAATTTATGAGACTAATTCCAGCTTCCTCAACTATAATGTGAGGATAGCAATACTGCCTTCAGAGAGTAGTCATGAGAATTTAATGAAATAAGGCATATGAAGCACTAGGCATAATACCTGACTACTAAATAATAATTATTTTTATAATTAGTACATATACCCAAAATAAAATTCACAAAATGCCAAAAAAATAGCTTCTTAAAGTGTAATTAGAGAAGACTCAGACATGAAAACGTAAGTGGCAATGAAAACCAAGACATATGGTGGCCAAATAGGCAGAATAGATGATGAGTGCTTTGAATAAAGGACTTCAGGAAGCTTCTTGTGGAATGTTCTGGAATAATGGAGAATTATGAATGTAAAAAAGAAAGAAATGAGAAGTTACTTAACATTTGCAAGCAGGTTCCCAACATAATTTTTATTTATATTCTTTTAAGAACACAATTATAGCCCTTACTCTCTGCCAGGCATTATTTTAATGCTTTATAGATCTTAATTTGTTTAATTCTCAAATAGCTTTCAAGTATGTACTGTTGTTATCTCCACTTTACAATAGGGAAACTAAGACTGAAAAAGTTAACAAACTTATCCATTTCAGACAGCTAGTAGGTGGTAAAGCAAGGATTTAAAACTGACAAATTAGTTCTGGAATCTATGTTTGAACCAGTATGCTATGCTTCCCTATCAGGCAAGCAAAATTTAACTCGGCTGGTGAGTATATGATAGAGAGGAAAACATGAGAGCAGAAGACCTACTAGAAAGATAATGCAGTAATCTAGTATAGGGTATTGATGGTTTTATATTATATGTAGGTAACAGGAATAAAAAAATGAAATAAAGTATGTTAGTTATGTAAGAGTGAGACCAAGAAAGACAAGTTTGCTCGTGTTCATATAATTCATCACTTTTTCCTCATATTTCCAGAAAATGTTTGCTCTTTCTACATTCAGATTTGTTTCACACAACATGTTTTCATGGAATATGCCAATTCATTTTCATTCATTACCTGTTTTATTTCTTCTGCAGTTGGGTCTTTCACCATCTCAATGTTAAAAGATTGAACTGAGAGTCTTAAAGAGAAAATAAAAATCATTTAACACCTACAATTAAAACAATAACAAACCTTCTCCCCACAGCTTTGTTCTGGCTCCAAGCATTGTAGGAAACAACATATCAGCACATTGAAACAGATCTGCAATAAGCAGAGGAACAGTATACAAAAACTTGTATGCGGGACTGGAGTTGTGGCTCAGTGGTAGAATGCTGGCCTGGCAGATGTGAGGCCCTGGTTTGATGTTTGGCATCAAGTATAAATTAATAATTAATTAAATAATTAAAAAAGAAAATCTGTATGCTCAGAGACATTGAGTTCTCAACTCTAAGAGCCTTTCATATTTCTATTCTAGGGGAATATCTATTAGGTCTCCATGTTCATGCTTAACCTTCACCAATGAGTCCTACAGCACTTTGCAGCTGCTGAAAGGAAGAAGGTTATTGTTATTTTGAATATAACAGTGATTTTAGCAGATTTGGTTCCTTATGTGCAAATTAAGTGACAGACTAAATATGTTTTTATTTGATTTTTTAAAACAACTTCTTAGAGAAAGAAAAGATGTTACAATGTTTCCTTCAAATTTTCTCCAACACCTCCACAATCATACTTTAACTTTGGTTGATGTCAAGGACACAAAAATTCATAGAAATATTCCTCATTTCTAGTTAAAAATCATCTTATACAATATCATTGAATCACAGTAAATACATTCAAATTTTAAATATCTTCTTATAAATGTCTCGTATGACTCAGACATCTACATTGAAATAGCAAACTACTTGTCCTTAGAAAATCCTTTAATCATAGGCTGTTTCCCCAAGGTATCTGTCTGAAATACATGATTAGATAGAATATGAATCTATGCTTTATTCATAGGACAAAGAAAACAAGTTTAGCTGAGGTGCACAAACTCATTAAATGATTGTGCACCTAAGAACTATTTTTTCCATTTTTTATAACAATGGTACACATTATTCTAAGAAGTATTGCTTATGAAAAAATTTGTCTCTAAGATTCTGAGATGCTGAGATGAGAAAGGATATGTTAGTAGACACTATCTGCTAGTACTGAACGTTCATTTTCTAGGTAGAAAATATGAATATGAAGGATTCCTCTGCAGAATTATGTCTGCTTGGGTTTCCTGTGATTGGTCTTTTCACTTATTTCACATTGAGCTTCAGAGGAGGTAAAAACTTGAAGGTTTATTTTCTCAAAGACTGCTACTCCTTTCTGACAGCACTTCTGATGGCAGGTGTCTGTAGTAGACTAGAGTCCATGAAGGGTTTGGGCTCACCCCTCCAACTTCTTCCTGTAGGCTCTTGCTGTCTTGTATGTGCCATGGCCCTCCTACTTCCCAAAGCCTGCCTGGATTCACACCCTCCCTTCTCCAGACCAGCAGTCTCTGTGCCAATCCTCTACTGAAGAGCTGGAAGAACCTGAGGGTCCTCACAGAGCTTGATCCTTTGAAAGTTCACTTGGCCCTTGTAGGAGTCAATCCTTTAGCATCAAAAGTGGTTTCACCAACCATCCTCACAGCTGATGCTTCTCTTTACTGAGGTTTCTAGGTGCAGTAAATTTATCATAATCTTATCCTTTGAGGTAGGCCTTATCCTCATTTTCCCAATGAGGAAGCTGAGGCTGAGGGTCTAATATTAAGTGACTACTCCAAGTTCTACCAAAGAACTGAGGTTTTCAGTGTGGCAGTTGGTTCCAAACCTTGCTGCCATCTGCTTCCTGATATCTAATTGCAGCTCCAGCCAAATGAAACTACTTCCCAGAATCACCAGGAATTGCCCTTGACAAGTGTTTATTCAGGCTCTTTTTGGTCCCTGGAATGCATTCTTTGTCTTCCTCAACCCAGATGACACTACTTTTCCACCTCTGAAATCAAATGTGAGCTCCTGAGGTCACCGTCAGTGACATCAACATCTGTGTCATGTGTTCCCAGCATGAGTGGACCCTCTGTCAAGGCTCTCATTGTTTTACACTGTGTGAAAGTTTTCCTTAGGTTTTATTTGACTAAAACCTCTCCTAAGGCAGAAACAGAGCCTCCAATTGTGCTCAGTCAAACCTATACTTATGAAGATTTTCTGTGCTCTGTGCTGCTTGCAATGTAGTAGTGGATTAGTAAGTCTAGGAGTGCTGGCCTATAACTGGCTCAAGATCACAGCACTTGTTTTCTCTGTATAGATTAGCCCTGGCTACCTCTACATCATCCCATGTCAGGGCCTCAAAGCAACCTTTATTTATGAACTACATCATCCTTTCTTTACCTTGTTTGGCTCTCTTATTTTTCCCTACTTTATTCTCTTCATAGGAGTTCTCACTTTCTTACATTCTTTGATCCTTGTTTACATTAATTTGAGGTGCATATATGCCAGTGGAGACAAACAAAAAATAAATATGTGTTAGGTGATGATACATGCTATGTTGAAAAGCAAATCAGGCTAAGAGAGATGGTTATAAGGGGCTAATCAAGCAGAAACATAAAGGATATGAGCAAAAGATCTGTATGAGTATATTAGAGGACAGCTTTCCAGGAAAAGGGAATAGCAAGTGCAAACATGCTGAAGCAGGAGTATGTGTACCCTGCTTGTACTCTATCTGAATGAATGAGGAGAACAGTAGTAGAAATGAGGCTAAAGAGGTATTGGAGTAGCTGGTGAAATTGCTCAGGAATTTGGAGGCCTTGGTCAAGGATTGAGGCTTTAAATCTGAGTGAGATGAGAAGTCACTATGTATTTAAGCAGAGTAGCATTAGCTATTCTTAAAAAGGTTATTCTGAGGGCTGGGGATGTGGCTAAAGAGGTAGCGCAGTCGCCTGGAATGCGTGCGGCCCGGTTTGATCCTCAGCACCACATACAAACAAATGTTGTGTCTGCCGAAAAACTAAGAAATATTAAAATTCTCTCTCTCTCTCTCTCTCTCTCTCTCTCTCTCTCTCATTTATCTATCTCTCTATCTTAAAAACAGATTATTCTGTCAATTTACTAAATGGGAGTTACTAAATGGTGTCTAGGAGCTAAGCCAGGATCAGTGGTACACCCTACTAAGTGGCTATCCTAAGATTTATTAGTAAATGTCTCCCTAACTGAGCTGGTCATAAATGAATCAAGCAGCCTCAGGAGATGGTAAGCAAGTCAGTCCCTCAGTTAAATGAATGCTTGGTGGAGTATGTGTTCCTGAGTGGGGAAGTTCTGACCTCAGTATTGAAGCACCTTTTTGGAGTTGGATTAGATAGCTCTCCAAGTCTCCTCAAACTGAGAAATCAACTAAAAGGACTATTTGTCTCAGAGTTTAGGAGTTAACCACCTGCGAGGATAAGGTGTTCAGTGGTGGAAATCTGGTGAGAGCCAGTCCTGAGTGAAGGAGCAGTCTGAGCCAATGTCTAGAGATCTATGGGGGAATCTGGCATGACCAGAAGGGAAAGGTGTATGAAGGATGGGAAGAGAGATGAAGCTGAAAAGAGAATCAGGATCACAGAAGAGAGAGCATCCACAGGGCATGATGATGCCCAAGAAACACTTGTTGAAGAAACAAGAGAGAGATTGTAGGAACCAAAGAAGGAGGTTTGGACCACATGGTTCTTCTGAGCAGCTTTTTTCCCTGACAACTTGGTCAGAAACTTCTTTAGTACAGGGCTGACCAATGTTCACTGTGCTCCCTGCCCTACTCCCCACTAAAAACCTATCTAGAAATGGCTCCTTAACAACCAACAACATAACTATAAGCTCCTGAGGGTGTAAGGACCCTTTCCTGGGGGCTGTTCTGTGAGGTCCCCTTATGAAGTTGGAAACAGATAATTCTGTGTTGGGATCATTCTTTGATGGAAGACAATTATGCTCATGATATGTCACAAGATGGAGTCCCTTCCTTTCATCATCTGACACCCACTCCACAACTGCCACTCCTGGAATTCCCAGGACTCAGAACCTGGTGACCTCATCTTGAGGGAATAATGGGGCTGGGGCCTTCTAAGGACTCCCATTGGTGGAGCAAGGAGTGGGTGAGTTCATTCTTTCCAGAGACATAGACCTGGTAACAAGCCTCATACTGATGGATTCCTCAAGCCTCAAATTGATGGATTCCTCAAAGGAGGACCTGGGCCTTCCTGGTTGTAAGTACCCCCACCCATACTTAGGGTGTAAGGGAATACCCTTTGTAGGGATGGGGTGGTGGATGCCTGCATGTAGTGCTAATCAGTTAAGACATAGACTCCACTAGAAAAGGGAGGACTGCTCAATGACACAGATGATGTTCTGCCCAAACAGAAAAAATACATGGGAGTCCTTGTCAAGTGGGGAGCTTTGACTTCCTTAAGGACCTTGCCCTTAGTGAGGCTTCTCATTCTGAAGGACGGGATGGGTCTGGGAATGGGATGGCACCTGTACACCTAGTGTTTCTTATCTATAATAAGGTTAAAATGGTCTCTTAGGGTCCCTGCAAATCTACCTTTGACAGAATCAGAAAATCATGAGGCATGTCTTTGAGGAGGGAAAGAAGGAATGAGTGGATGAATGAACCAAATCAAGGAGAGAAATGAGAAACTGTTCAAGTCTCAAGCTACTTGTCTCTCTCTCTCTCTCTCTCTCTCTCTCTCTCTCTCTCTCTCTCTCTTTAATGCCTCAATGTGTGTCCCATCATACTTTGCATTCCTTGGGCTCTGCTTTATTATAACTGGTGACTGCATTCTGTTTCTACACTGGAGGAAGAACATGCAGTGGGAGGAGCATGCCCAGCAGTGAGTAGAAGTGATGAAAGCTGCCACATTCACTTACAGCCCATTCCTGTACTGGATCAACAAACGACACAGATATGGCATGACTGCAGCCATCAAGACAGGCCCTCCCCGGGCTATGTCCAATTCTGAGACTAAAGTCCAGATGTTAGATTTCTGGTGTGAGCCAGATCCTCCAAAAAGAGAGATGTTATGTCTTTGGAGGTAGCAGCCTCCAAGTCAGAGGCTGCTGTTCTCCTGCCACCTGCTCTGGTGGCCACTCAGCATCCTTTAGTTAACCCAATGCCAAAGCACCAGACCACATCCCCATTCCCAATTGTCTTTCTGGAGATGCCTCTCTCCCACCACTGTGCATGTTGAACCTACCTCCCATGCTGGACTACTCTGCCACCTACCTCTTTCTCAAGTGTCCTGAAAGGCATATTCACTTCTATTCCCTTCCCACACTGACCTATGGGTGAACTATTTCAATGTGTAGCCTTTTGCTTTTGAGTTGTAACCACCTCTCACTGAAGGAGGGAGCTTCAGCTACCAGGGGTATTAGTAAAAGGAACTAACCTAGAATGTGTGATAATAATGTAGAGGTCAGAACCCATAGAGTTGTTACATTTTTAAAGATTTTTGAAAAGTCAGAGTCTTTTGTGTCTCATTTGCTGGTAGGAGGGCAATGTCCTTCCCCTGTTTGATGGGGCACAAGTCTCACCAATACAATGAGAACTGGAGGCTGACTTAGAAGAAACACATTGAAGCAGTACTTGTGGATGAGCTCAATTCCCTCCATCAAGTGTTAAACTCAAATGTGTGCAAGACCCTTGGCTAGGTCCCCAATGGCACTGCTGATCTATAGGATGGGAAGTACAATTGCCACAAGAGTGACAGTTGCTGAGGGCACACAGCTATGGCAGTCCACAATGAATATGCCACTGGCCAAACAAGTCAGCATGATGCCAATGAACCACACCACAGTATGGGCTTGCATCTATTATATATTGATTTAAAAGATTTTTTTAATAAAATAGACAAAATATCTTTATTTTTTTTAATGTGGTGTGGAGGATCAAACCCAGTGCCTCACATATCCAAGGCAAGAGGGCAACCACTGAGATATATCCTCTGCCTGATGTATTAATCTTAGGCAGTAATGCTAAGCGGTAGTTTCTGTATATTATTTCTAATAAAAGCACACTGTAAAATGGTTATTCTAATTTTTCTTTTATTGATGAAGAGACAGGCTCCAAGGGAATATGACATTATCTCCTTTGTTGGTATTATTGCTGCTGAGCCACTTGTTCCATTTATATCTGCCTGGCATTAAAGTTCCAGGTCTTTCCACCATACTTCTTGGGATCCCTTACCTAATCATGTCTTGTTAAAACATACTTGGTGAATATTTTAGTGTGTGTAGAGTGTCATCAGCTTGGACTATAGATTTGTTTAGAGGAAGGGCTAGTGAGTAGCTCTTAAAATTATACAAAGAAATACATCCATAGAATGCTTTTAAGATATCCATGGCTGCCCTAAAGTTGAGTCCCCTGTCACTCTACTATGTGGGAATATTAATACTTGTATATTATATGGAAATGGTCCTAAGTTAATTATAAGCTATTGGGCCTCAGTTTCAAGATAAGAAAGCCTGATTCAGTCACAGACATATTCTCATTTACTTGGAAATGGGCAAATCCAGTCATCATATTTGATCTAAATTTTAAATGTAGATTGCCCACAGAGGTAGGGCTGGCTAGTTTTTGCCTATTTTGTGGAGCGCAGTGTGTGAGTGTGTGTGTGTGTGTGTGTGTGTGTGTGTGTGTGTGTGAGAGAGAGAGAGAGAGAGAGAGAGAGAGGGATTCTCAGAATCATTTTATTCATGTGTGTGGCTTGAAGGGATCCCATTTATTAACTGCAAAGAAAGCCCTAGCCCTATCTATATAACATCTAGCACTGGAGTTTAAGCCTTTTTCATTTATTTTCTTTAAAGGCAAGTGGAACTTTTTTTGTCATTTGTAAACAAAATCTCATATTGTATGTCAAAATATAATACTGGACTAAGTGGACCTTTCTTAATAGAATAAGTGCAGAGGTTCACTCTTCCCTCATTTAGCCCCCTCTTCATCTTGCCCCCTTCAACCCTGAAGATGCGTAAAACCCAAAACCTACAGTCTTAACTTCTTCAGGACCAATACACTGATTCTGAAGGTAGATTATGGAAAACTGCTTTGTGCCCATTTTTTTTGCCATTGCTTTCAAAGGAAAAAGAAACCCATAAACATAGAGTCCAAAACAGATTTTTTTCTCTTTAGAAAAAAGGCAGTGGGGGTAGCTTATGATACAGTGAGAGGAAAAGCAAATATTTTATTCAGATACATTTAAATGGCTCCATTACTTATATGAAATAAAGCTCAAACTGAGTCATCAAATCCTTGAATTCACTCCCTAAACAGAACCAAAATTGCTTACATTTTACCAAAACAGCTCCACTAGAGCGAAGTAGATTTGCACTTCTTTATATGAGAAAAAAGGTAGGTTATGTTCATATAACAAACAATACACACACTATCAAGACCCGAATACCCAAATGTATTCTGTTTGGGGTGAAAGAACCCATGTCTAGATGGTATTTGTAAGCATGCCAATGAGATGTGCATCAAACAAAAGCTGTCAATAAAAACAACTCAAACATTAGGAGTATGAGCCCACTGGGAGTCAAAATCCTCAAATGTGATCAACAGGGCCAGCCAGGGTGGGCTGGAGGGGTCATGTCCAGCAATACAAAGAAAGGAAATTACAGCAGAATTCAAAACAGTGAGCAGCAAGGGAAGGATGTCCACTTCTCAGCTTTGTTGCCTCAGACTCATTGCTGAGTGCCTGGTAAACTACAGTCATCTTGAAGCCAGGCATTTTATTACTTTGTGTTTTCTCTTTGTACAGTAAGTGCTGTCTCTCTGACTTATGGCAAAGCTCTTTATGTAAACATTATGCCGTGTGTGTGTATGGCAATAGAATAAAAGGATCAAGAAGTATTTCTTTGGGAAATTAAGGAGAGAAGAAGTAGAAGCTGCTGGAGTGAATAGGTAAAAGGATTGCAAATCAAAGCCAAACTCAGATCACTGCCCAATCACAGAGCTGAGGATGTCACAAGTGAGGCTTGACTATAGCTCAACACAAGCCACAGGCTGGGTAAGTGAGGACATCATACTGATATAAATTCCAAATTAATACTAAGTGATAGGTTTCTGGGGTTTTTCAGCTGGCGAGTTTTCTTGACTGGTACAAAGGAAGTTAAGATACTGACCTCTGTCTGTGAGACATGGTAGTTTCTCAGTCAGGATGATAAGCAACCACAGGCCTGAGTGCAGAATGGGTATCTCTGGCAATGACCCAGTCATTGCATTCCTCAGCATATATTCTGGAGGAGGAAAACACATCTACAAAACTATGCATGCTAATATTCATAGCAGTATTATTCCTAATAGTACCAATGTGGAAAGAATTCTAAGACCAATCAACTCAGAATGGATAAATAATATGTACTATGTCCATACAATGGAATATTACTCAGACACAAAAAAATGAAGTACTGCTACATGCTACAACAAGAACTGACCAGGAAGACATTACACTATAAGAAGCACACACAAGGCCACATATTATGATTAATTCATATGAAACATCCCAAACCAGATAAGGAAAAAGGGGAATAAATTATTGTTCAATGGGTACAGAATTTCCTTCTGAGGTGATGAAAATTTTGTGGAATTAGATAGTTGTAATGGTTCCATACCTCAGTGAATATACCAAAAAAAAAATATTTAATTTCACATTTTACCATGGTGACTGTTATAATATGTGAACTTTATTTCAATTAACAACAACAACAACAAAAAAAAAAAACAAGAAGACAATAGTCTTCAATGATTGAGCCTTTTTGATTTTTTTTTCTTTGCAGTTGTAGATGAACAGCATTCTTTTATTTGTTTCATTTTTATGTGGTGCTGAGGATAAAACCCAGGGGCCCACAAATGCTAGTCCAGTGCTCTTCCAATGATTTACTGACCCAGCCCCAAAGACTATCTTTTCAAAGAATTCTGTTCTCTACCTCTTTCTCCATTCCCCACACCCCATCCCCTTCAATATTTTTTCTGATAGTTAAGAAACAGAACAATGGCACCAGACGATCTGTATCTTTTTCATTCCCAAGGAAATATTTCAGCCAACAGGATTAGAAAATTTCTATCAATAGCCTAGAACTTAAAAGGACTTAAATTTGCCTTTACAGTCAAATAGAAGATTTATTCACTAACATTGAGGAAAGTCAACATGGCTTATGTTTCCTTAAAAATCTTCCTACCCCATTTATTGATTGGGTTGTTTATTTCTTTGGTGTCAAATTTTTTTTGAGTTCTTTATCCTGAAGATTAGTGCTCTATCTGATGTGAGCATGGCAAAAATTTGCTCCCAAAATGTAGCCTCTCTCTCCACCTCACTAATTGTTTCTTTGACTGAGAAGAACTTTTTCAGCTTAAGTCATCCAATTTATTAATTCTTGATTTTATTTCTTGCACTTTAGGAGTCCTTTTAGGGAAGGCAGGGCCTAATACAACATGATCAAGATTTGGGCTTACTTTTTCTCCATTAGGCACATGGGTCTCTGGACTAATTCCTATGTCCTTGATGCACTTTGAGTTGAGTTTTGTACATGGTGAAAGACAGGAGTTAATTCTTATTTTGCTATATATGGATTTCCAGTTCTCCAAACACCATTTGTTTAAGAGGCTATCTTTTCTCCACTGTATGTTTTTGGTGACTTTTTAGTGTATGGGATAACTTTATCTATGTGGGTTTGTTTCTGAGTCTTCTATTCTGTACCATTTTTCTATACATTCCATCAACAAATATATAAAAAATGTTCAATATCTCCAGTAATTGGAGAAATTCAAATCAAAACTACTATAAGATTTCATCTAACATATATATATATATATATATATATATATATATATATACACACACACACACACACACACACACACTCAGCATTTAAAGAGAAAAATAATTATGTCATTTATACATAAATGATGGAGTTGGAGACTATCATTCTATGTGAAGTAAGTCAATTCCAAAAAACCAAAGGCTGAATGTTCTCTTTTATAAGTGGTTGGTGACCCATAATGAGGGGGTATGGGGAGAATGGAGGAACTTTGAGCCAAGGGGAGGGAGAGAAAGAGAGAGGACATGAGGATAGGAAAGATGGTGGAATGAGATGAACATCATTACCCTAGGTATATGTATGACTGCACATGTGGCACAACTCTACATCATGTAAAACCTGAAAAATGAAAAGTTTTGCTCCATTTGTATACCATGAATCTAAAAGCTTTATGCTGACAGTATAACTGATTAAAACTCATAAAAATAAAACAAAGAAAAATTCAAAATGTATAATTTTTGAGTCCAAATCAGATCTCTGCTAGACATAACCTAATTAGGGTAGACATTATTAGCTGCCTTCTGTATGCACTGAATATATCTTAGTGACTCCATTGCCACTCAGACAACAACTAGTACATGCTTTGGGTAATATATTCCCAACAGCTTATTCCTCAAAATTCAATATTCCTAAGCTAGGGGTATTGCTCAGTGATATAGTACATGCCTAGCATGAGTGAGGACTTAGCTTCAATCCCAGCACAATAAAAGAAAAAAAAAATGTTCCTCAAAATGAAGCCATCTGTTTGGGGTCATAGAGCTATTCTAACTTTCACAGTACTGTTTTCAATCTTTTCTCTTGTTTTGTTTTTCCAGAATACTTGTTATAATAACATAGAAATAATAACAGGGAAAAATAAATGTAAACTACGATATATTCTTCTTGTTTGGTCTTTGTAATTCAAAATAATCTTCTAATGCTCCTCCCAAAAATGTTAGATGCTGTCTTTAGTTAGGTAAATATTTTGTTTTAGAAAATAAAAGAATGTCTAGTCTTTTATTTAATTTTAGAAGGTATATTGGTTCATCTGAAGCAACTGATTTACTAT